>NW_027526203.1:54426839-54941839 GCF_048455015.1 Haemaphysalis longicornis
GAGCGACTGACGGAGCGACTGAGGAGCGCACTGCAGATACCACGGTTATATAGCCGCTCTGCGAGAGAGAGTGATGAGAGACACGCATACCCGCCGCGGTGGCTCAGTGGCTAAGGCGTTGTGCTGCTGAGCACGAGGTCGCGGGTTCGATTCCCGGCCGCGGCGGCCGCTTTTCTGATGGAGGCGAAAAGCAAAAACGCCCGTGTGTACGAGATTTCGGCGCACGTTAAAGATCCCCAGGTGGTCAAAATTAATCCGGAGCCCTCCACTACGGCGCGCCTCATCGTCTGCGTTGCGTCGGCGCGTTAAATCCTACAATCAATCAATCAATCAAGACACGCATGCGCACTAACGCACAGCTGGCATGGCGAGGAGAACGTGCTAACGCAGCTGGCGGGCGAGGGGAAAGGAGGAGGGTTGCGGACGGACGGAGAGACAGACACGCATGCGCACTAACGCACAGCTGGCATGGCGAGGAGCACGTGCTAACGCAGCTGGCGGGCGAGGGGAAAGGAGGAGGGTTGCGGACGGACGCCGAATGGAGGGACAGGCCGAGTGTAAGAGATGCCTTGCATCTAAAAAAAGCTGACCTGAGCCTGGCTGGATACCATTCCTCAATGTTAACCATTATAACTGGCTATCACTGATCAAACTCTCCCAAATCGGGAAGCTTTCATTGCATTTTACGTCCCCCCAAAATACATATTTGCCCATACGTTTAGTGTCTTGTGTTCTAAACTACTGGCGTTGCGCGAGCCCGCATCTTAATCTCGTACAGGACTGAACAGGAACAATTGTTGACGTTGACAGATACGCTCTAGTAAAAAAGCGAGCATTATAAGGAATTTTCAGACTAGTGCTTACCGCCAAAGGTGGCGCAAGAATACTGTGCATACCATATTTACCTGATTTGTTTTCAACCAAGACTACGAATATATAACTACGCCAAGGTTGTGTTCCCCTTTCTTTTAACAGTTTGAATGGTGCTTCATCACCTAGGTATTAAACATACACGTAAGAGCGGGCTTCAGCTGATGACACTCACAGGCAGCACTGCATCCTGAGTAACTGAAGCCATCTTACCATAATGCCGCTGTGTAAATTAATGATCCAATATACAGTATTTTTTTAGTGAGAATAGAGTTTTACAGAAAGGGGATGTACGTTTGATCCATCCAATATTTTGCGTAAGCTTACGTGCTTCTCCTCCCCGCGGCTACCGGAAAAGGAGATAGTGATCACATTGTATACAATAGTTTGAAAAGTTGATACTTAACTTTTAAATTGCTCAATTCGATTGATTTCTTGTTGGGTTTGAAGGGCTGAAGCTACACTTGGGCTATGAAGCGCACCGTAGTGGAGGGCTCCAGAATAATATTGATCACTTGGGGATCTTTAACGCGCACGCAAATGTGGACACACGTAGAGAGGCGCTTTCGCTTTTCGCCTCCATCAGAAACGCAGCCACCGCAATCGGGATCGCAGCCACGTCCATGGGCTCAGCAGCACGACGTCTTAGCCACTCAACTGCTTATCTTACATGCCGCGGTTATACTTAAAAAGTGGAGGAAAGTAACACCTAACGCCAACCATTAACATTGTCTTGAATATCGCTTGTAAACAGACATATGCGTCTCTAATGCTCATTTAGAACAGATCGGTGTACCACGTCCTATTTCACGGATAATTGTGCAATATGGCATGGCAAGAAAAAATATATTTGAACGTAAACATTCCGGAAGAATATTTATTTATTGCAAATGAATATTTATTTCTTTGCAATTTGCCAATAACGGCAAAAATATTTTACTGCAGGCTTACAAAGCCCAAGCGTAGCTCGGGATATATCCATCCTAAGCTATGTTTGCGCGGTTTTGAATAAGCTGGCTTTTTTTTGCTGCGTGCCTCCAATTTTTTATTCTCAAAATGCGCCCTCAAAATAGGTAATTAATACTTGATTGATCTTAATTAAGATGCTTAGCGTGCTCCTTATTGCGTTGTCTGGTGGCCGCTGTGACACGTGAGCACGAGCAGAAGAAAGAACTGCTGTGCCATTACGCTCCTTTCCTTTTCCTAAAAGTGTGCCGCAACCAAAAAATAAGTGGTTTAAAGGAGCCATGAAGAGAAAACAGAAGTTTGTTTTATTCGAAAGATTAGTTGTTTCATAGTACCCCAAGCGCTTTCCCGGAAGCAAATGATGCTTTATTCACTGAGAAATACGGCAATTTAAGCCAAAATTTTAAAACTCCCGCTAAAATTGAACATTCCGTGACGTGTACAATGGCGTCATAGAGCCGGTCCATGAAACAGATACTTAGTATGTCGACTCCATATAGCACCCACACGCGGGAGTCGATCGAGACGGCGGCCATTTTAAAAATACTAGTAAAACCTAGTGCACCCGCAGCCCTAGTTAAGGAATCGCCTGATCCGGAGAACAAAACTCTCGCCGAGGAGCTAGGGCTTGCATTTAACAACCTCACACCACTTGAACGCTCAATGCTTCTAAGTGCACGAGCGGCAGGAGTTGTGGGATACGCGGTGGACGGGAAAGCGACCATTCCGCGATAGCCGCAACAGACGAACGCCCTGCCGTCGGCACCGCTGCCTCGTCAGCCCCGTCGCGACGGACGAATACAGACTGGTACGTATGTGCCGTAGTTTTATTACGGTTAATAATAGTTCAATTTCAGTAGCAGTATCGCTTATGCCAGTTGGCCGGTGTCGTGTATGGAAAGCCGTTCGCGCGAGCTCTCTGCTTCGACCAGAAAGATACGAGCGTCAATGCGCGGTGTTTACGGCATTTTTTCCCCAAGGTCAGAGCGATTTGACGAAGTCGGCGACGAGCGCCAGCATGTCCCAGGAGTGAGCTAACGTAAGGGTCCCTGCCGTAACTGAACAAACTGAAGTTTTCAGTGGTTGTAAACTGGAAATAAGCTCGTAACGACAGCAGCAAGCCAACACCATTCGAAACTTACGCGACGACTGGCACTATCTCGTCGCTTCTTGCTGTTCCTTACTCCCCTCGTTTCTATTTTTACCTTTGCTGGTTGGCGATATGACGGCCAAGCTCCTGTGAAGGGATTACGATACGAAGCAAGGTCGCGGCTGTGCGTGCTGGAATGGTTCGTTGGCCCCGAAGAGCCTCGAACCCTAAAATTCGTCTGCGCGACGGCGAGATGTCGAGCTCGGCCGGCGCTAGTTTCGTACGCATTGGCGCACACGCTTGCGAGTTCGTTCGGACCTTAAACCGTTTACTCCACCGTTCTTTGTCATAAAAAGAATGTGCAGTATGTTTCACGGGCATTTAGCTCGTTATGGAAGCTGTAAGCCCTGCCTAACATGCGTTTGCTTTTGCCGGCCTCCGCCAATCGCAGAGCATTCCCAAGTGACATCGCAGGTTCTGTTGCGGAAAATGAGCTGGTGGGTTGCATGGTCATTTCCTTTTTTCCTAATTATGTAGCTTATTTGAGCGAAGTTTGCGTTATAAGTGGTGTCGTTATGGTTCTAACGAGGCAATCTTTTGAATGAACCAAACTTGTGTTTTCTCTTCATGGCTCCTTTAAACTGCAGACAGTGTAGAGGCGGCCACATGTATTTCTCACTCTATCTGGTTCTCGGTGTCTTTCTGTCCAAGGTTGTCTCCACGCATCATGCCGTGAACAGATGTAGGAAAAAACTACCACCTCCCCTCGCGGGAACCCCTGTGTAGATGCGACGCATAGGGGGTTCACGTTGCAGCGTTGGACAGCGGAGGAACGGCGCTGGATTGATGGAGCGGAGTGGCGCAGGCACCGCGTTTCATAGCGCGCATAACGGTGAGGGGACGCGGCGGCGCCAGTGCGTCTGCCGCGGCTATGACGCAACACAATTTAACACAATCCACTTTAATCCAATCCAATCCAAATCCAAGCCAAGCCAAGCCAAGCCAAGCCAAGCCAAGCCAATCGAATACAATCCAATGCCCCTCGCGAGAGAGTGTTCGCTATCGGAGAGGAGAGGGGGTAGCGGTGGAGAGCGAAGCTGGCGCGGCGAGGAGAATGGGTGAGGGGCGGACGCCGACAACAACGACGCCGACGGCGGATGGAGGGACAAGGCGGGTGAATGAGATGCGTGGCATCTAAAAATGAGATGCGTGGCATCTAAAAATGAACGGAAGGTAATTACGGCACCAGACAGCTGGAATGCAGGTCTCCCACCCGCTCTATCACTTTCCTCCTGCTACTGATAAGGCGGGTGGTTGGGTCGGCAGGCTTACACATGTTATCAGTGGTCTGTAAGAGCACATGTGTTTAAAGCCAAGGTGACCTATAGCAGGCTGCGGGTGGTCCATCCTTCTGCCGAGCCTATGTCGGAACAATCTTGGAGATAACGTGTGACCCCTTGTCCTTGACGGTGGAGCACGTCAGAACGCTTACCTAAGTCAATATTGTGCAGTGCCAGCGTTTGTTTGCAGATGGGGAGAGATGAGTGGGAAACCTCGGCTAACGTAACAGGAAAGCACCCTCTTTGTTGGAATTAGTTGGGACAGTTTCTAAACCAACGGTTATTGCACTGGGCTTGACCACACACCGGTTTATGCGATCCGTCTTGCGGCTGGTATGGGGTCATTCCACGCGATACTTCCCAGCCCAAAAATCGACCACCGCCATTTTCATTGTAAAAATTGTGCTAGTAGCCGATTAAGCGTAGGAGGTCTGCACGGAGTATTTTCGTTGAAAAAAATTTTCCCGCCGCCTGAATTTATTTTAGTTGAGGCAGACCTTGTTTCTGCATTCAAGCACTCCATTCTGAAATACATGAGCAGCAACTGTAAGGAGTGAGTTTGCGGAAACCAAAATATAACAAGTGGTGGTCTGGAGCATGCCGTTTACGGTGTATTTTTTGTACTATGAAGCGACACAAACCATCTTCGTCTAGTAGAGAGCCAGGCTTGCACATGCCTGCCGTACTAAAGGCCAGCGGCACGTACGCGTTCCGAGTTGGGGACAGTTCAATGGTGGACACAAGTGCATCTCATTGGGAACTTTAAACAATTTTTCTCCCCTGAAACAAAATGCACCACAAAAAAATTTCTAAATTAGAAGGCAAAGTTCTCAGGCGTATAATAAGCCATCTAATGTAATTTTACCTGGAGGGCCTTGGTGCTTTTTTTAGGCCTGAAGTTTGGCAAAAACGCAATTTTTTTGCATTTTTGTAAGTTCTTTGCCTAAAAAATACGTGCTATAATCGCTGAAATAATTTTTAGTGGACACTCAAGGACCATATCAACGCACGATGGGAATATTACGGCTCACACTTTTACGGTGCTTTTGCGAAAAAGACCTCAAAAGTGCCATTTTTTGCGTTTTTACTTCGCTAATATAAGTTACGATAACTAAGTCATGATTATGACCACGAAGCATTTTTTGTTTGTCCCACGTGATTTCCCTCCTCAAGACCCTCAATTTGATACCCCGCATTCTTTAGCGCCACATCTCTTTGAATTTTAACCCATTCTGAGAATACCCATTACAAGGTTCGCCATTTTCGATATTTTAGATGCAAAACATCTTTTGAGTTCGCCTTGTCCCTCCGTTGTCCGGCGTCCACCTCTCCTGCTCGCCCCCTCTCCACGCCAGCTGTAATAACGCCGCTGTCCTCCTCGCCGCTCGGCTCGTCTCATGCCGCCTCAGGAAGACGCCGGCAACACTGTCGCTCCAGGAGCCCTTAAAGGGGAAGCGTGCTCGTCTCGTGCCGGCCCAGGAAGACACCGGCGACACTCTCGTGATCAATTCTCTACATTTACGCTTTTATAATGATTACAAGTTGAACTTCCGTGATATCTGCATATTTGTGGTAATGCAGGGTGTTACATGATCCTGGCCGGGGAAGAGGGAGGGAGGTACTCGGCAAAGAAGACTACCCATTAAAAAAGCAAAGGCATATCCATGAACGCCTCGCGCTTCAGAGATTCGCGGGGATAGTTTGCTTTGACACAAGCGTTTTTTTCAGGATGCAGAGCAAGAATGCACGCGACCGTAATCCTAAACAGCTTCGACGTAAATGAACTGAGCAGTGAGCGTGCGTTCCCTCACCCAATCTTGTTTGTTTCGCCCCAGGGCCCTAGCACATCATCGAGTTTGGACCGCCTCTGTCATGAACAAGCACGGGGAGCCTACATCAAGAGTTTGGGATCCAATATATACATGCAATTGCTTGCAACCAGCGCTAATCCTCATGGCCAGCAGGTATAGCTGTATTAAATCTGCAACGAAAATTGTTTCGGACGTCACAGGAGTTACGGTGTCATGTCATACCCAATGCAAGAGTTTGAGCTCCCGAATTTGCTCCCGTAATATTTTCAGCATGCGTGAGTTTGAAAGCATTTAATGCTAATGAAATCAGAGTCCATCTGAGTCCGAGTACATTCCTGGCACGAGAGAGTTGTGAGTCCATTTGAGTTCTTAATTCATTTTGAGTTTTCAGTCCATTTTGAGTTCTGAGTTCATTTTGAGTTTTGAGTACATTCTGAGTTTTGAGTCCATTTTGAGTTTGAGTACATTGTGAGTTCTGAGTACATTTTAAGTTTGAGTCTATTTTGAGTTTTGAGTACATTTTGAGTTTGAGTACATTTTGAGTGCTTAGTCCATTTTGAGTTTGAGTCCATTTTAATTTTGAGTACATTTTGAGTTCTGAATCCATTTTGAGTTTTAATACATTTTGAGTTTGAGTACATTTTGCGTTCTGAGTCCGAGTGAGTTCTGAGTTTTGCGCTCAATGTGAGTTTGAGTCGGGTTTGAGTGAGCGCAGATGTGCTGCTCAGCCTTGAGTCAGAGTTTGACTGAGCGGCGATTAAAAAAAGAATTGTGAGTGAGTTTGAGTAAGCCGCGCCAACTTCGCCGATATATGACGGTAGGTTGAATTGCAGCCTCTTCGTACTTCTGTCGGCGACTGGTAAACACGCGTAGACTTCGGAGGCGTCAGAACTTTGCGCCTGTGAAAAGACGCGAAATTTGAGAGCCGTGATGCGGGTGTTGTGGCGTGAAAGCAAGCGTGTGCATTTCTTCGTGCAATAATATGTTGAAAAGTGCCTCCTTGAGTTTGTTATTTTCTGCTCCTCCCACAACCCGCAATGCGTTCGGCAATGTTTCAGGTTAGTAGCATGTGTTCTAGTTTGATTTCTACCTGCTTTTGTCGCGCTCGTGTAACATAATTTTCTTTGACTGCGAATGGTTGACGCACCAAGGAGGTCATACAAGTCGGGAAGCAGCTGCGCTGAACGCAGTCGCATCATCGCTCATCGCAAGTGCGAACACCGCCTCATGGCCTCATCGCGCGACGCGCGCCGTCGCGCGACGAGGCAAATCGCCAGTGGGAATGAGCCTTCAGGGACTCGTTCCGCTGTCATCTGCTACACTCCGCTTGTGAGGGGCAGTAGTGTCAGTGCTAGAAATCGCCCGCTTTTATGCTTTCGTGCATTAAAAAGCATTTTAGATGCAAAGCATCTTTTGAGCTCGCATGTCCCTCCGTTGTCCGGCGTCCACCTCTCCTCGTCGTACCCTCTCCACGCCAGCTGTAACAATGCCGCTCTCCTCCTCGCTGCTCAGCTCGTTTCGTGCCGGCCCAGGAAGACACCGGCGACACTGCCGCTCCAGGAGTCATCTCATGGGCGGGGCTATGTCCCTCCCTTGTTGTTGCGCCGTCCACACCCCCACTGCGCAAGCGCGTCTCTCGTCCATTGTCCTCTCCTCACAGCTGTATAAAAGCAGGTGCGCGCGCTGCGCGGCGTTCAGTCTGCTCCGAGACACCGCCTGCGCCGGTTGTGCTCCGGTGTGGAACCTACACGGAACCCCATGCTTTGCATCACCACATAGTTCCCTTCGGGGAGTTGGTGTAACTTTTCTAGTGAATGAATTATTTTTTCCAGCTTCTGTCACACCTGAATGATGTCAAGCTGTATGCCCCACAAGTTTGCAACACACGAGGAGAGAGAGAACAACTTTCTTCTGAGCATTGGTCTGAAGATCGCGTGTAACTGGTCCGTTCTAGCTTATTCTTGAGGTTCAGGACTCAGAGCTCCTGGATAAGTATTCAAAAAGCGTAGGCTTCCGTACATTATTTTTGAGATGCTCTTAAGAAGACTCAACAGTCTAATGATTCGCACCAAGCAGTGGGCACTACACGCGCATCGCAGAGCAGCAAATACAACGGTTGTCTTCTATTTCTTTCGTGGCTGTTGACTTGTATTAGATGAATGTTTTTTTAACCAACGAATTAATTTTTCTGCACCGTCACAAAAGTCTTGGGGATGTTTGGGGGCTGAGAAAGGGTTTGGGGATGTTTAAGAGGCTCAGAAAGTTCACGTGGATATTTTCTTCGGGCTGTAAACCACAATACCTTCTTCACATATTGGCTTTCGTTATGGCTGCGTGCAAGAAGGTGCATATCCGCAACGCGTGTTGTTTATTGACATGCAAATACAATGAGAAGGCTTGTACTACGGCGCCGCGATTGCACCTCAGACAGCGTTGTCCAAAGTACTCGAAGGCGGCTTTTGTGCTCCGCATATCTGTCGTAACCATCGTTATGATAACAAATTGAGTCTCAACCCGAACAGTTATGACATGATTACGGTGTTGAAGGCTTCCTCTACTCGGTAACAAACAAAATAAATAGTATACGTGCCGGTTTCCAGTATAACAATTCGAAAGCGATGAATATTTCCCAGTGGTTCTTCATTGTTTTCCAACCCTTGCAGGCGCAAGAACAAATCCTGGTCTACTTCGGATGGCGTTCTATGAAATGAGGAAAATTACTCTTGGTCTTTTGTCCTGGACTGAGGACCCGGCCCACGAATCAGCTCGATTTTACTGTTAAATAAAGTTTTGTCCTCCTGCTTCTCCTCCTCTTGAGTGCAGTTTTCCTATAACGCATATCTGAATATTGGGAAGATATGGCTGTTGGAAATGTACCGAAATATCCCTCCAGGTCTGAACAAACATAGTGTTACTATATTTTACCGTAGAGGTCACTAGTTTTTTTCAATGAACCTCCATACTGGTTAGAATTCTGGTATAAAACCAGCACGCGCCTGTAGACACGGTTACTTGGGACTCAACCTACGGTTTTTGCGGTCCATTGTGGATGTTGACGTACTTTCCTGCTATGACAACATAAAGTGATGTGATACAATACTTTCAAGGTTGCAAAAACTGTTTAACCTTACATATGATTACCGAGAATCGTAATGTCTTCTCGCAAAGCCGACAGCCACGAAGGCCTTGAATTTGGTTTGGTCTTGCATCCTCGCTGCTGTCGGTTACTAGCAGCTGGCTGTTCCCTTTGTTCGAAAGATTGCTTAATACTGAAGCTGCCGCTTACCTCCGACTCTTCGCGCTCCGCACAGGACAGACTTTGCAAGGAATGGGGCGACGCCGGCGTTGTGTCTTCCGTATCAGCATCCAAAACTATACTTTAACTCACTGCTTGAGCTAGTGTATGTGATTTCAAGTCTATTATTACGATAAAAAGTGACGCACATGCAAAATATGGTGCTAACAAGCATCAGACATCAAGCGAGGGCAAAGAAACAGCAGGGAGAGCGAGCCCGAGTGAAGCAGACGACAAATTCCAGAATCCCTCAGCCGACGTCACGGAGGTGCACTACGCAGCGTTGCCCGTGGTCGCGCTCCCCGCTAATAGCCGGCGCGCCGCTGAAGTAAATCATAGAAAAATAAAAAAAAATCGATCGCCGAAGAAAAAAAATTGGCGTATTTCCGAATTGTGGCAGCACATGCCAAGCAAGAGAAGTTAGCGAAAAAAGCACGCTTGTTAAAGATACAAGCAATGCCATACATGTACGTCATTCACCATATTGAAAGTGATTGCCGATGCCGTACATGTAGGGCCGTGACCCTTAAAAGGTTATTAATGCCCACCAGCGTTTCCTCGATAGTCGCAAAGTGCTTTTTACTGCTTAGTCGAATAGGACTACATAGGAAGCTAAGTATTGTTTCCCATATTTTATGTGATTCACGCATCGTGCGTCCAGCTGTAGTCTAAATGAAAATTTTAATATTTCTATTAATCCGGACTTATAACGTCACATTAAGACAAATATTTCTGCAATTACCACGGCTGTTCTCGCACCCAGAGTAAAAGTACACCGCCTCAGGAGTGCTGTAGTGTTTGTAAGTTACTCTTATTAAAGGTTAAAGGAGTACTGACAGCAAATTTTGACGCCTAAAAAATGATATAATTGGCTTCATTAGTTTGTACAGATGCCTCACAGAAATGTTTGCAGCGATCCGAGGTCGGAATCACATCTAAAATCAATTTTGATTGTCGCGGCCACGAGCTTCCACAAATCGGCTGCACTAGCTAAATCGCTTTCGGCGTGACGAAACATCGGCCGGCGTGACTGTCCCGTTCAGGGTGACGTCATATAGTCGTTTTCGGAACCGGAAACGATATCATGCGCTGCTGTTGTCGGTGGTATTTGTTTGGGCAGGAGACATACGGGTGTAGCTGTGTGAGCAATGCTTGTAAACTTTGCGCACTTTGCGTGTTCGACGTGTTTGCTCTTCATTTCGTGGCCGGCGCATGGTGTTCCCTTGCACTGGGGCCGAAAACTGCGCGGTGCCGGCACCGACGCGCACCGCGGCGACGCGGCGGTGCGTGTCGCCGAGCTCGCCCAAGTTGTGCTATGGCAAGCTCGCGGAATGCGAAGTACTGCTCGTGGAAGCCTGTCCGAGCAAATCGACGACTACGCCAAGATGCATTATTTTCCACGCGACGACATGCAGCGCTAGACGTGGACTGAGTTCGTGCGCGGCGGCGGCCGCAAGAGATGTCGCCCAAGCCAGCGGGCTCGGCGTTGATCGGGTGAGTTGGGGCGTTGGGAACTTCAGGCTTAGCATCGTGGCGAATATTTGATCGCTGGTATGTGGACACTCTTAATCTGGTTCCATATAAGTTCCAGTTAAAAAGGGTGATTCACATATTTTATGTGGATCCGAACAAAAAAATAACTGGAACGAGGCATATAGGTGGATCTTATATGAAACCGCCAACTTGTTTTCTTTATGTTTGTGGCTTTTATCTGGAACAGAAAAAATGGGGTCATGCGATGTGGGCGGTTCCCGTTACTGTTCCACTTATGTTCCAGAAAACGGTTGTGGAGACTGCGTTTGTGTAGTTTTTGCTCGTGTCTTGTTCCACATAACTCGTGCACGGCAGTGAAGTATGCACTCTTTCATGCATCAACTGGAACAATGAACCGCATATATAGTTGGTGCTTCTTGACCGAAGATGCGCTTGCGTGTTTAATATACACGCGCATACCGCATATAAAATACAATGAACTTCGCCGACATCTATGAAACTGCCTTGCAGCAGTTAACTTTCATAATACGGCTAAGGTGTAGTTTTGGTGATATCCTTTGACAGAAAACTAAATGGCACTTCTTTGACAACGCCTACAAAGCATTAAAAATGTCGAGAGAAGGATATCTTAGGGAAAAGAAGAAATTGCAGGAACCCATTTTCAGGTGTTCTGTGGCACTCAAAGCACTTTCGTGAACATCTTATTTTCTAATTTGAGGCGTGAAGTACAAAATCACCAGTGACTTGAATTTTAGAAGGGCTAAACGTCTTCCCTTTCCTCATCTGCCATTCGGGCGAAGCCATAACTGCTATAGTGCTGAATAATTCGTGGTGCTTTTGTGAGCACCTTCATAACGAAATACCTGTTGAGGCTATTAAATGTTCTGCATCTGGTTTACAACGCTTCGCAAAAACTGCAGTTTTTGTTCAACGCTCAGTCATCATCTCGCTGTGGTGTAGTACACGCTCAATGGTACTTAGTCCACGTTGCTTATGTTGTGATGGGGTACATACATAATGGTAACCGACTGCGTCACATTGTACACCGCACACATCATGCTACGCATGCAGTTATATGCTTAGAAGTTTGTTTCTGTATGTTGTCTCGTCCCGGCTATTAATTTTCACGAGCAATAACGAATGCCTCTTTGCAGAAGAAGAACGACACAAAACCTGGAGAACTTAATCTACCCCGCGGCATCTGCCATACATTCATATATTTATACTGAAATGGCATTCTTATTTCAAATTATGCATTGCAGTATGGGGAAAATCCGCAGTGGTACCGTAATGTTGTTACTTGCCATAGTAATTCAAGTTCACCCAATGACCTGCCTTCTCCTACTGGTCTCCCCGTTGCTGTTTTCCTGCACTATTGGTGTTCACGAAGAAAAACTTCAGGAAAACGGGCAGATGTATTATTACTCGCTAATTAGCTATGGAAGTATACGGAATCACTATACGGAAGTAGTTTTCTATAACGTGGGTATCAAATAGCGTCGCAGTATATATTGCGGTAAAAGCAAAACACAAATAAGCAAACCCAATGTATGGTTCGCGGCAATATTATTGATATTGGAAAGGCTTGTTCTCAAGAGAACGCAGTTAATGAAGAAACGTCGTTTTGTTTTCACTGCAAACAACGAAGTAAAGCTGCCATCAAAGTTTATGCACACATACCGCACGTGCTCACGGCCCGCGGCGAGAAACAAATTTAGCCCAACTAACGTGTTAAATTGGCTAATATCTGAGCTCTTTGCTCCAGCCTCAGATCCGCGTAGACGCACGCTTAGAGGCCTACTCCCATTATCCGAAGCAAATAAAAGCGACCGAGGGTGCCATGTTGGACTGGTCACTGGCCACGGCGTGCAGCGCCCAAGCAACGGAGGAAGAAGAAGTTGGCCGAAACCATTACGAAACGACCGCCACTTCAGTGCGGCATGCCGTGCGCATGCGTTGACAGCCGCAAGGCAGCGCCGCTTGCGTTGATGTATGTGGAACGGCAACGGGTACAACGACGATGTGGGATAAACGGGACTACGTGAACACTTTTAACGACAGCAGCGCCCCTACGTCTCGGCGTTTATGCAAGCTAGTTTGTGTGCTTCCGCATGCAGCGCCACTAGTGGTGTTCTCGTCGAACAGTAAATACAGCCCGAGGACGTGAAGAAATCCGCTGTTTCACGCCACAACAAAACTAGTAACCGTTCCCGCCAGTCTGACCGACAGTTTTTCTAGTACATCAGGCGCATAACGCGAGCAATCTGTTTTCTTCCTGTTTCTTCCAATGCCTTCGATGAATTCAGATGTTCTATTTGCACTAGTCAACTTTAGTTGGCTCCCTGACGTGTAGTGAAATGCAAGGGAAAGTGGTTGTCTGAGCAGTAGCGTAGTAACAAAACGTTCCTTTTGTGGAGGGGAAGGCAGGTGGAAACACGCGGAAAGTGTGGTGCCGTTTCTATGCTGTCAATGCCAGTGGTAACCTGATACCTCAGAATAATTATAAAGCTCACGTGTGTACATTTCAATGTTTTAACGTCACAAAATAAGTTTAAAAATAATCCATTCTTGCAATTTTATGCTGTCAATGTCAGTGGCAGCTCGAGAGTTGGAATAATTTTCAAAACGCTTAGGTGCAAAGTTGTTGCATCATGATGTGCACCAAACATTAATCCATTTCTGTTCTCCTTTGAACGTAGAAATTATACTGCAAAAGCAGATTGCTACATTCTGTATGCATACTCTATGACCTGTTCAGAAACAGTCTATGGCTGACTGTGGAGACATTTGGCCCTCCACTGATAGGTTGTGACAAATGTTTTTTGTTCCTCTGCAAAAAAATGAAAACAAATTATTTCCATTCCTTACATGCTCCTGCGAAGTCATGGCTGCGGCATTCACTATGGCTGAAGACATCTTCGGCATGCTGAAGGGTCGTCGGAGGGAGTGTGGCGGATTATTAATGCCGTGTGGAGCTCATAAGCCGCAAAAAGGGTGCCTTTTGAGTCGTGCATATTGTGCAGATTTTCACCAGTTCGCATTGGCCAAGGACTGGTGAGCTTAAAGTATGTTCAAGTATTTTTATATCTTTGTTTAGCAAGAAAACATTACCAGGGCTTCCGCTGTAAAAAAAACATTCGAGTTTCGTGGAACGAATCAGATATTGTTCAATATTTTCTCGTTTTCCCTGGGTAAAGCGTTGCATAAATTTATTCTCTGATATTTTTGTACTGTTTATTTTCTATGCAATAGAGGAACGTACAGCTAAAACAGCGGAACAAGGAATGCATATGGCCATTTTAATTGTATTTGGACCCCTTCTTGGCCCTGTATGATCAGAAGGCAGCACATTAAAGGTCTTGCACGGGAGGAAATCATTGCATTCTACAAGTAAGTACGCACTGCCATTTTTGGGTCTTTCACGTGGAGTTTCTATGTAGTTGCTTTATAAATAATGGTTTGAAACTTCTTTTCGGTGACAGCTTGGCCTGTGGTTCAAGGTGACAGCCGGAGCTTTTCGGAACACTGTAGCAAAACTTTCCTGGAAGTGCACTTTGAGACGGCCCTGGCAGAAACACCCGGATCTTAATTTGGTTGGGTAAGCTGGCATTTTGTTTTTGCGGGACTCAATTTTTGGGACTGTTCATCCTAATAAAATCTCACTGTTAAGAAGTTATCGTGAAGGCCAATATTGGCCATTGTGTTCACATTCCGCCTATTACGGATGCTCCAACAGTGGCCAAAAAGACCACTAATTTGTATTTAAGTTTTGTAAATATTTACCTTTTACACCTTGAGAGTTGTTGCTGTGATTTGCCAGCACCACGGACACTGCCAACGTGGTTGCTGCTACAACAATACGGTGGCAACTGAAGATTTAAATTTAGCGCTTTTAATACGTCCGTAGTACCAATAACACTCCCAAATACAGGTGTAGCATGAGTAACGCTTGCACTCGATTTTGATAGGTGGCTAAATAACGGGTAGTTATTTTTTGAGGGGAATTGTTTAGAGCACAGAAAGTGACGTCAGCAATCAAATGTGCTAGAGTTGTGATTTATAAGAAAACTGTGCAACAGCCTAGTTCAGCATTAGTCAGCTCAACTCCTGGCACATACTACTACGCACCATGGAGGTAATACATATCGAGAGGGAAATATTTTAGGTGGAAATCATTCCAAAACAAAGTTTTGCCACAGCGGGATATTTATGATTTCCTAAGACTAGCCATTTTTGTCTTTGCGGTAGAAACATCGTTTAGCTGTCAATTATATTAAGCCAGCCTCACTACAGCATTCTAGGGAGCACATTATACAGTACAGAGAACATTTTTTGCAGAGAAAAGGTGTGTAAAACATAATGCCGAAAGGTGATTATAGCAATTATTATTTCATTATTAAACGAAACCTCTCAAGGATCAAAAAACCTTATATTCAGGATACCGAGGCAGCAAAGCGGGATACTTTCCAGAATCAGGGCAATTTCATTGATTGTCTGTGGCGGTATTGTTTTACGCACTTTCACCTTTAGCAGCATTCCCAGAAAAACCCAAGAAATCACTGATTTTAAATCAATTACTGTGTTATGAAAGGCCCTAAGAAACTCACTCATTTAAAGCAACCATGTAACAAAATTTTCTTGCTTCCTTGAAGGTACACGAGATGAGCAGTAAGTCTTCTCGAGGGCCGGTTATTGAGAGAAGGGAATGGCGACATCAATATTGTCCTCAAGAAACACATCACGGATTCGCCGCCTGCATTGTCACTTCAGGATGTGGTCAACCTCTTCGCCGCATGTCATCTTTTACATGGTGTCATCATGTTCTGATAAATATGTGTCTTTGGAGAGTTTTTCGGAATTTTGCAGGGAGTTCTTGGACAGCATAAGAAATTTGACAGAGGCCTGGTGTCACTTAACTTAGAGTCTGTTGAAATACTTGAAGTGGTCAGCTCTACATGGGATTTTAAATTATTGGTAGAGGTTAAAGTATCTCTGGAAAGGCATGAAGGGGTCAGGTCTCATGAAGAGGTTTGAGTTACTGGCAAATGCAAGTTGCAGCTCAACTGAACACTGAAGTCATGCTTTGCTTTACGATTTTTTTTTCACTGGGACAATGCGCAGGCTGCCTTTAAATCTATAGTGAGTGTTAATGCAGGTAATGGCAGCGCATTTTAACGTCCTTATTATTCAAGTGTAGCTCGTGAGATTTTTTTCATGGCAGTGCTGCTGCGGCTGCAAAAGTAACAGTGCGTATTCAGGCAGATGGCTTCCGCCTTCATTGATATATTTTAGTACTGTATGTTAGCTGACACCCATGTCTAGAAGAATGTAAAATGCGCGTATTTGGCTTGAACAAGTTTCCTCCTTTGAACAAAGTTGCATTTCTTGCTTGGCAGAAGCAGGGCTCTCGTCACAATTTCACTGACAGCAAGACAGTAGGGTTTTCATAGCACGCAACTGTGAATTTTACCTAAGGGAAAATGTTGAGGTTGGAAAAAATGCTTTCAAGTCTGTTTTGTAAAACTGGTCACCCGTATGATTCAACGCTGGCTTGTTTGGTTCTTAATGATGTCTGACTTGTTCCCGCTTGAATTGATGACGCGTATATAATTAGTCTACTTGTTAAAATTTTAATATGTGTAAAATGATCCCAGCTCCTGGCTTGCAAATTAGATAAGATTCACGCTGGCTTATGAGATTTCTTGGGACCAATTATTTTAAACAACTACAAATTGTTTGGGCAAGTAACGTGCCTTAAGTCAAAGGCCTTTTCAGGACGCTCATAAACTCTGTTTTGGCTAGAAATCGGTTGATGTTACACTTACGTCTGACCCGCCGCGGTGGCTCAGTGGCTAAGGCGTTGCGCTGCTGAGCACGAGGTCGCGGGTTCAATTCCCGGCCGCGGCGGCCGCTTTTCTGATGGAGGCGAAAAGCAAAAACGCCCGTGTGCACGAGATTTCGGCGCACGTTAAAGATCCCCAGGTGGTCAAAATTAATCCGGAGCCCTCCACTACGGCGCGCCTCATCGCCTGCGTTGCGTCGGCGCGTTAAACCCTACAATCAATCAATCAATCAATTACACTTACGTCTGGTGTCAGGAAACTGTACTATCTTTAATATTCCTGTTTTAATTTGTGGCATACTGCCACATGTGAGCTTGTGTCGAAATGTTTTATCGTTAATATTGGCTCGAGCGTTCCTTCCCTAAGCTCTTGAACTGCACTGTTGTAGGCTTGTGATAATACAACCGTGTGTGGCTTGTTTTGAGGCCTTTCCCTACAATTTAATAGCAAACTGCATTTTCCCAAACAGTTATGCGTAAACATGGTTGGCAAGCGCAATGGGTACTTCCGCCTTTGAGTTACCTTGTTTTATCTGATAAGACAGCATAGTTGACGCTCACTGTTGTATAATATCTCTCACTGCCGCGGTAGACGCACAAGTCTATTTATTTGTGACGCAGTTGCCCCTAAAAACGTCGTACTACCCATGTTTTTGATAAAGGTGAATATGTGAAAATGCCACTTTGAGCCTAGTGTTATGGTTATGGTATTTATCCCATGTACAGTCAGGATCAATTTGAAGGATATCGCGGGAGCACCGACCAAGCAAGACTACAGCGCCGTTCCGTGGCAATTTTTTTCATTTGACAAGGTGAGATTATCATGCCCTCTCTCACCCTTTGGCTGTTGCATAGAATTCGCTCACTCCCTTCTGCAAAGGCTGACTGCCACAGTTTTTTCTTCTTTCCTTTTGAGTGACGTATGTGTGTTTCGTTTCTCGGCAATTTGATAACAACGAAGATACCTCGACATTGCGGAATTGCGGAAGCAAATTATAAGTTTCTTTTATACTAGAATGCCGCGGCATGCCGACGTAGTTACCCTGAGAAAGCTGCGTATCTGTGTGTGTTATATCGGTGACGGTAGAAAAGAATAAATAAAAAAAAATCGCGCCAATCCACCCCGTGAATCTGGTTCGAAAGCAAAGCTGTAAACGGCACCCATAACGATTACCCATGCGACGTCAGTTTAATTCCCTCACATCGCCCTACAAATAGTAAAACAGGAGAGAAGTGAAATGCACTTAACCACGCCATTTATTACTTCAAAGAGATATTCTTGGTAAGGGTAAATCAATGCATGATGCATGAACGGTGTTTGGTTGAGTTGTATGGGTGTAGCACAAGAGTGGAATCTTTTTTATAAAATAAAGTAAGCTCCAACCCGGTGTTAGACGATCTGACTTCTCCGTCTCTGCGCCGCGGACGGAGGCGACAAGATTTGCGGCAGAGAAGGGGGAGAAGGAGGAAGAAATACTTCTGTTCAGATTTCTGAACGGCCCAGAGTGCAGCCCCGAGGAGTGATTCCTTGTTCTTTGGGGCCCATATGCAGTCCGAGCGGCCTGTGTTCTGTCCACCCGCTGAAGCTGGGTAGGTAGAGAAGGCCTGGACAGCAGCGTCTCCCATTGCTCTGGTTGGGTAGTTGACGGAAAGAGAGGACGGTGCTCAGTGCTAAAGTCGCACACCCCAATTACGGGGTGGAGTGTTAATACTTCTGAGCAAAATTTACATTCAGCGTCGTAGCGATTCGGATGCATGAAGTGAAGACGCGTAGGCTGTGGTAAGGAGCCCGTATGGTATCAGTCGTAGGGTAGTTTGTTGTTCTCTGGAAAGGTAAGGGTAAGGCGAAGGTGCGGTCTCTCTCAGAAGGCGGTAATGCTGGGTTATCTCCCTGAACGTGACAAGCGGGTGTCTGTCCTCGTGCAGCTCCATAGAACGGGAGGTAGAAGCGCAGGCTTGTTGGGTGGGCGTATTTGTTGCCCTCCATTGAAGCTTGAGGGGGTGTCCAGATGAGCTGAACGGAACAGTTTGGGGAGTGGTTTTTTAGCACGCGCAGTGCAGGTCAGGACACACAACCCGACTGGTAATTCCTGTAGGATTGCTGGAAATTGGTGACTACCCTCCGAACCCCTGGTTGAGTGAAAGCCAAAGTGATGGCTGCCTCTTCTGCTGCCGTCATTTCTTGGGTCCTAAGCGAGGTACACGCAAGAAGGTTGGTTCTGGAGGTAGTAACGATGATGGCGTATTGGTGCCCTCGATATTTGGAGCGTCTGTGTAGATAACTGCATGAACACCACCGAGGGTCGTGTTTAGCGCTTGAGCCCGTGCTTTTCGGTGACCCTCGTCATGTGAGGGGTTCATATTTCTAAGCAAAGGGAGCATCCTTAGTTTTTGTCACCAAGAGTCTGGGAGTACGTCAAGCGGAGTGACATTCTGGGCTACCCAGCCAATCTGGTGAAGCATGCGGTTACCCACCGCAGTTCTGTGGCAGACCTTCTGGTTTGAGAGATGGCCTTCTCTCAGCTCTTCCACCGTGTTGTGAAGCCCCGTGCTCAGCAGCCTCTCTGTCGACGCACTCATGAGAAGACCAATGGCCTGCTCCACCGCCTTTCTAATTATTATATAAAGCATCTCTATGTCTTCCTTGTCGAGAAGACATGGTGTTGACTTAAGTGACTCTAGAGAGGGCAAAAGCTTCAATTAATCGAAAGGTACCAGATTTCGTTAGGCCTCGCTTCTTGGTGGCAACTCGCCTGATCATGTGTATGATTTGATCAATGCTGTTTTTGAGGCGCTGCAAGGAGACGACACTCTTGGTGTTAGCCACGAGATGTAGGCCCAGCTCTGAATGCTGGGGCTTGGAGGGATGGCCTGGCCATCAAGGACTATTTGAATGCATTCCATGATTTGGCATGAGGGCGGACGACAAGGAGCTCTGATTTTTTACGTGAACACTGGAGGCCACAGGCGTTAGCACATTGGCGCACTAGAAGTGAGATGCCACGCATTGGTGTGAGCTTCCTTTAATTTTTGCAACTCTTAGCACACGAGGAAAGTGCGCACAGGGCCGCTAGATGGGCGTGAGTGGTCGCGTGACGCTTTCACGTGGCATTCAGAGGGAACGCAGGGGGTAGACCCGTAGAGATGCTAGGTGTGTACACCACCTGTCTTTCCAGTCTTCGCGTGGGCTCGTAGCTAAATCGGTAAGACAACGGGATCTCGCTTTGTTGGTCTGGTAGTTCCAGGTTCAATTCCCGGCGGTGCCAGTAAATTATTTTATTTGTTCACTGGAGTTTTCTGGTGACACCAACGGTTGCGAAAGAAGCCTTGGGTGGTAGAGGTAAAAAGCTTTGCTTTAAAACCGAGCGTACGTGGCATTTATCGTTTCTGACGGTAGTGCGCGCACTGCATGGAGCAGCCACGGGAGAAGCAAACCTAGCATAATCTCGTTGTGGCTAATGCTAAGAAGTGTCACGCAAAGGCGTTGTCGTCGCGGTCGGTCGGCGTTGTCGCGATAAGCTTTAAATTGATCCCGACGGTACGTGGGTCATTTTCTGTTCAATTTAAAATAGAGAGCTATCCATATCTGAAATGTATGCATATTGTAACGTGGTGGCAGAGCCAATGACTCGAACGATGGTTGAAGGATGAGGAACAATCTATTCACAGAATTTACAATGCGGCCATTACAGCACGCGCCGGGGCCCAGCCACTTCTTCGTCGTCCTCGTCGTCTTCGGTGATGAGCGATGGCAGTATGGGGCATTGGCCGCCTAGGTGTCCCGTGACAATATTTACACCCAATGAAATTTTATAGTATATTTAATTGCAGTGTATGAGTCAGAATAGTTGGTTCCATGTGTATTTTAATGCAAGTATATTATTTCTTTTACATGTAGCTAAAACCCAGAACAGGATTCTGCGGGTGACGCCAAAGACAGTGTGCCGCTCTACGTGCCTCAGACCAATATTTATATAGAACTGTGCTCCGATAGGCAACTGTTAGGAACTGTCAGGGACCACACTGCTGTGGTGGTTTCTGCTTTCCAATTGTTGGTATCACTGCGGGTCATATATAAAGGCTGCGTTAAAATGGTGCTCGCGGTTTCCTGCTGATACCAATGCATCCGCCGGCCCTGCATATGACCTCGTTGTATGCCGACAGGAAAGCAGAAATATTGGAAAAGTGGAGTCCCATAGACAGCTTCCCAATGCCTATAGGATCACCGTTTTATATAAACAGCTGGTCTGAAGGTACCTGGAACGGCTCACCGGAAAAATTCCATAATCATAACTTATACTACACTTTTATTTGGAACCGTGATCCGCACTTTTATTTCGGAGACCGATCGACATAAGTTTGTTGCTAAAATACGTGGTGCACTGTTCCACTTAATTTTCAGGGTATGTGAAACACGGTTCCAAATATTTCACTGGAACTTTTTTGCAAAGAAATTCCATTTACTAAATGGCTCTTACGTGGAACCAGATTAAGAGTGTACAACTGCGAATGACCATCCCTTACACAACTTTTCACCACACTATCACCCCTTTTTCGCATACTGAGCTTTATTTTGGCGATAGTTGCCGTTTCAGCGATCGGTGACCAAGACATCTGCCGTGGCCTGTTTTGATGCTAGTGCGCAGGTGGCGCCATCTTTCGGCCGCTCGCCGCATTGCGGTGCCGGCAGTGCTGGGTCGGAGCGCCGAACCTCCGCTGCCGGTCAGCGTAGGCTCACCACCGCCCCAAATATCTGAACGCCGCTTTTAAATTCAGCGCTGTTAACAATTCCTAGCACAATTTTTCACCACAATAACATCTACTTTCTCGCATATTGAACTTCTTTTTGCGATCAGATTGATTATAAGAGTGGCGACAAGCTCTTGCTATCACGGTCTGTTCCGGTTCGAGCCGCAGTGATATTAAAATACGGACGACGGCGAAGACATCGCCGGCCTAATCGCCTGGCCAAATAAAGTTGCTCTGTCTGTCGGGTGGCAGCGACTCATCCGAGTGTGACGATACAGACGACATGTCGACTGCTCGTCGACTGCTCGGGCGAGTGCGGACCATGTGTAATTGTAGCAGACGATGCGGCGAACGTCTCTGACGTCACGAATGAGACCGTGACGTCAGACTGGCCAGCTTGTAGTGTGGCCTTCGAACGGCCATTTTCCCGCGTGGGGACCGAATTTGAAACTGGTTGCAATAAACGTGTATAATTCTGTGTTGGCAACTGACGGCTTTCGGTTCGATTTTCATAATTACTGGGCCAATAGGTATTCTTTACAGCAGAAACACTGAAAGCGAGAAATTTTTTAAGTACTCCTTTAAAGCTTTATGTTTCTTATTACGAGAAAACGCCGCCCAGGGCTGATCGAACGGCGACCATTAAAAACTTGCTCAAACGAGAATTGTGTGCTCACGTTCTTTAAATGCGCAAGAATTATGGATTCGCCTTACGATACTCCCTCGACTTCACTGCAGTGTGTGGTGTGTTATTCCGGTTTGGGGAAGTATCGTGCACGTCTATGTCAGCGACCCACGACCGCTCCGTGTCCCTATGTCATGAATGTTGGGCCGGACCGCGTGCAGAGCAATGAGCAGGACTACTGTTCCTAGACCAACACGCGTTATATTCAACAGGCCACGCAAACGGGCAGTTACAAAAGGGGGAAGACAATATTTACAAGGCTCGCGGAGGATTGGCAAGGAACCGGTCCACTACAGTCCGCTTGGGCTGGCACGATGGATGGAGCGCGGGCGGGCCGGTGACTTCGGTGAGTCGACGCGAGGTGGTAGTCTGTCAGCAGTACAAGACGTGTGCGCCGAGAAGTTTCAACCCGGCGTTGTGTTCCACGGCGGAGATTGTGGCGGTGCCGATGACTAGGGTCGGGAGGAAATAGCCTGGGCCCGAAACGAGGCCTCGCTGCCCGGACTCCGCGTCACCGGCACACCGCTCACTCTTAGGACGGACCTCGGCTTCACCCGGCGGCATCCAGGGCTATCGTCGGGCCTACACCGCGACGGACGTAAACTGGAAGGAAGCGCCGGCGACGGACCTCGGGCCTACACCGCGGGGGCGCCGTCCTGCTGTCGTCTTTCCCGACCGCTTCCGAGCTCATTCCTTTTCTTTCTTCGATGCCGCTTTCTCTTGCGCAAACGTTACGCCACTGGTACCGGCTGATTGGCCACCACTCTGCACCGGCCCTTTACTACACTACCCCCCTCTTCAGAAAGTTCTTAACACGCTGGGCTTGGTAGCCGGAAATCGTTGTTCAGTCACATTTCCAGGTCCAGGCGTGCGTGTTTGCCGGATGAGCCTACGGTTGCCTAGAAAGTCGGCGCCTCTTCCGCTTCGGGGAGCATGAACCTCTGCTGTGAAAGACACTCTGGCTGCCTTTTCTGCGCCCCTTACTAGGGTTTCTGTGTCGTGACAATCCGGTAGGAAAAAAGCAGTATTGAAATGCGGTGAATACGTCACGTTTCTTTCGGGTTTGTGGCGTTCGCCTCCGTTGGCGGTTGCTTTTAAGGGGTTTGCGCGAACGGTTGGGTGGAGTTCCTTTACGTTGCGTACCACCTCGCGGGGTGATCCGGAAAGCAGTGGTTGGTCCTGGATAAAAGATGTCCAAGCTCACACTATCACGGAGTAGTGAGCCTGCTGAAAATCTTTTAGTTCGACGCGTTACGTGGTGTTTGCTTCTTCGGCTGAACTTCCGGAAACATCGAGTCTCAAGATGGTTAGAAATCAAATGGAACTGTCGCTCCTGGGATGTGCGGATATTCGGGGCGCAAACCGATGTTTTCGAGCCCGAATGTGTCGCAGTCTCCTTGTAGCGCTTTCATTTCCGCAGTCTCATTTGGGAGCGCAAAAACGTCTGACTGGCGGCTGCGAGTCTTTTGGGAATATTGACTTCCGGGCCGCTGGTTGAGTACGCTTCGAGAATAATAGAACCCGGTGCCTTGTCTTCCTCAGGACCTTCCGCTTTGTCGTCATTAGTATCTAGTGCTTACAAACCAAGCTCTCGTCGAATAGGCACTGAGCAATTAGCAGGGTGGATAGAGGCGGCGCCTGGAACCTGTACGGGGGTACGCGATATGTCGGCCGGACGAGCGAGGCGTATGCGTAATTCGAGCGCGGCAATTTCCTTAAGGGCGGCAATCTTTCGTTCATCCGCGTCCTTCCTTTCCTCATACTCTCTGAGTGCCTCCCTTTCCTCTTCCTCTTTCCTTTGCTGCCATTGTTTCAGGATCACATCTTTGTCCTCACCAGCGTCTCTCAAGAGTGCAACATCAACACCGAGTCGCCTCGCCTCCCTACTCAACGATAACTCCCTTTTCAGCTTCTCCTTCTCCGTGCCGAAGTAGTTGCGGAGGGCTGCACCTGTCAGTCCCAAGTCTTGCCCCGCCTTCATTATTCTTTCCAAGCCCGCGATATACATGTTCGAATATTTGCGTGGTGCAGGGCTTACAGCAACCGGACTTGGTGACACGCGAATCCTGGCAGGCTCGCCACTTTTGTCACGAATGTTGGGCCGGACCGCGTGCAGAGCAATGAGCCGGACTACTGTTCCTAGGCCAACACGCGTTATATTCAACAGGCCACGCAAACGGGCAGTTACAAAAGGGGGAAGACAATATTTACAAGGCTCGCGGAGGATTGGCAAGGAACCGGTCCACTACAGTCCGCTTGGGCTGGCACGATGGATGGAGCGCGGGCGGGCCGGTGACTTCGGTGAGTCAACGCGAGGTGGTAGTCTGTCAGCAGTACAAGACGTGTGTGCCGAGGAGTTTCAACCCGGCGTTGTGTTCCACGGTGGAGATTGTGGCGGTGCCGATGACTAGTGGCGGGAGGAAATAGCCTGGGCCCGAAACGAGGCCTCGCTGCCCGCGCTCCGCGTAACCGGCACACCGCTCACTCTTAGGACGGACCTCGGCTTCTCCCGGCGGCATCCAGAGCTATCGTCGGGCCTACACCGCGACGGACGTAAACTGGAAGGAAGCGCCGGCGACGGACCTCGGGCCTACACCGCGGGGCGCCGTCCTGCTGTCGTCTTTCCCGACCGCTTCCGAGCTCCTTGTTTTTCTTTCTTCGATGCCGCTTTCTCTTGCGCAAACGTTACGCTACTGGTACCGGCGGATTCGCCACCACTCTGCACAGGCCCTTCACTACACCCTACCTCCACTGGGCTTGCGAGCCGGACGATTCAAATGTCAGCAAGCGCGCCTGCCAGCTTGGCGCCGTTCAGGCTAACGCTTTCCCCCTCCCCTTCAGCCATCTCAAAACCGCTTCCCTCTCGCGCTACCCTGAAATAATCTACTCTCTCCCTTCCCGCCACCCGCGCAGAGTGGTTTGAGCCAAGGAAAGCAAAGGGGAAAATGTGGTAGGTCATTTTATTATCCTTGAAACTGGTACAGTTTTGTGAAATGCTATAATGCCCTTGAAACTGGTACAGTTTTGTGAATTCAGACTCCGCTCTTGTATCGCCACAAAATTATTTTGCCGCGTGTGTTTATGTAAGTAAGGCACTTCTTGGCGCTTGTGCAACCCCACCGCGGTGTCACAAGTGCTAAGACGCTGTTATTAGCTCTACGCTGTACTGATCAGTCCAAGGACAAGGGTTCGATACCGGCCGTGGTGGCCGCTTTTCAGATGAAGACGAAGAGCGAAAATTCCCGTGTGTTGAGATTCCGGCGCACGTCAAAGATCCGTTAGTGGTCAGAATTATTCTGCGGACTCCCGCTACGGCTCGCCCCACAGCCGATGTCTGGCTTACAAAGAGAAACTTGAGACAAAATAGTGTTCACATAAGCGCCGATATCGAAATCGACATTTAAAATAGGCATTTATGGCCATTTAGAGCGCGCAACCTCCCCTAGGGATGAAGCGAAAAAAAAGGACGAACCCGGGCTCGAGCCCGAGCCGCGGCTCGATAGCGCAGGGGTTAGTAACCAGAGTGGACTGACAGATCCGTGGCCTTCATGGGCCCTAATACGTTTCTAGTACCCGCGAATGTATGATGCGAGGTAATCAACACATTCGCTGCTGGAACCGGTACGCGCATGTCTCTCGTATCCGCGAATGTAATGAAAACAAACAACAACAAAGATAAACACAGCGAATGCCGCGCGCACGCAGGCCACAAACGCGCGCGTATTCCGCGCGGCGATTCGGGCGGAGAGGAATCGGCGGCGACGGGACGACAGAAATAGAGGGAGGGAGGGATGGTGGGAGGAAGGAGGAAGCTCACGAAGAGACAGAAATAGAAAACAAGCTTTGCACATTAGGCGAAGGTGTCACATAAGCTGGCGACCACCTGCAGCCGCTTTTTTAGCGGGAGGGAATTCCTGGTATGGCAATCATAGTAGCACTGCGAAAAAATTGCGGGAAATTTTGCGGGTACGCCAGCCGAAATTCTACCTACTTTTACCCTGGATGCGAGAACTGCCGTGGTAATTGCAGAAATATCTGTCTTAATCTGGCGTTATAACTCCACATTAATACAAATATTAAAATTTTCATTTAGTCTACAGCTGGACGCACGATGCGTGAACCACATAAAATATGGGAGACAATACTTGGCTTCCTATGTAGTCCGATTCGACTAAGCAGGAAAAAGCACTTTGCGACTATGGAGGAAACGCTGGTGGGCAGTATTAAAAGATGTATAGACATCGAGAGTAAAACAAGCACGCTCAAAGGAGGCAACCCTGGTGCTTGTATTGTACAGAGAGACGGGAGAGTGCATTGAAAGGCATTTGGGAACATGCAGGTACGACGGTGGTAAGCAGCGCTAACCGAACGAGTCTGCGGTGTTGCAAGGGACTTAACAGCAGTCCCGAGTGCTGCCAGCCCGCCAGGCCCGCACGAGTTGTTCTTCAGTCCACGAAGAGCTCAACGTAGCGGTTTCCCATCATGCGCAGGTGCTTCTTTTTTACGGCGCGCTCGGCCTCGGCTTGAGTTGGAAAGGCCACGACGGCCTGGCCGCTTGGGCGACCGTTGGCTCTACGCCGCAGGTAGACACGTTCGGCGGTGAGGTACGGGAAGTCGCTGAAGAAGGCCAGGATATCCCGCACGCTGGCTTCGAAGGGCAGTCCGCGCAGGAAAACCCTCGTGGCGCCCGCCATTTTCGACTGGCAGGAAGTGGAGAAGGGGCTGTTGAAGGGCCAGTACGCGGCTGGCGGGATGCACGCGGGAGACACAGCAGGGACCGCACCGGGTGGCCGCATGGGACGCGGGTCGGTTTGGTGGACGCTGAAGGGGCAACCCGGCTGGCCGAAGCGAGCCACGGGCACAGGTTCCGTGACCAGCTTGTTCAGGTCGTCGACCGAGCACTGGAAGACCTCGATGCGCCTCGGCTTCCTCCCCGTCATAACGCGGCCGGGAAGGTACATGGCAGCCAGGAAGGCTGCGTATTCCGAATCCATTTGGACGAACGCCTCGCCCGCTGGGTGTCCCTCAAGTGTGTAGACCATGTGGACACCCTGCAGGGCGACCGAATGCCGGAAATCGCCCATAAAGCCCAGGACTGCATCGTGCCGGGACCCGAGAGGCAAGCCTCGCAGCCGCAGGCAGTTCTTCCGGGAAGACCGTTGTGGTAAGCGGGGAAACATTCCGACGAAACGCTCTGGAGTAACCGGCGCTTTGAACGAGAGCGGCTGCGTGGCGGTACTGCACGTAGGCGGCTTCGTCCCTTCACGCGCTGAGACCCTTGTTTGCTGACGATGACGATTGGTCATAAAGATGGCGCATACCCACTAAGGGAGATTGGCCAAGGCGAACTTGGTTTACTCAGTGAATCGAGATAGTTATGACGAAACAGCGGAGCAGAAGTATGACATAGTTGGAACGGTGTATAAAAAGAAAAGCACAGAAAAAAGAAGAAAAAATAATCGGAGAACTTAAGTCTGCTCACGTTCTTGTTCTTCACTGCTACATTATACTTGCACCTTTTGCTTCGCCTTCGTTTTTTTGTCACAGGACGCGAGGTACAATCATTGTGAAAATTGTCTAGGCCAACCCGTGAGTGCGCTGGTCGCAAAATATGCATTCTACAAGCTCTCGTCCCGACCGAGGCTGAAACGTCTTATTCCGGAAAGCTAGAGAAAACACCTGTCTTACTGTCATAAAGTATTTATAATTTTTTGCGGTTGAGAAGACTTAAGATTGGCCTAGAAGGTTTTGACACATGTTTAGGTCAGCCAGAAAACTGGCACGCGCAACAGCTTCTCCTAGAGTCAGAGTTCAGCGCGACTAGTGGTAACCAGTTCTATTGACGTGCAATCACGGTGAGGCGTCACGGAAGAAAGTAACGACCACGACCACATCTTTTGTTATACTCTGTCACTTGTATTGGCCAATGCCGAATTCTGTGAGGTGCGTTGAGGGTTGAAGTTAAATTTCAAATGTGGATCGGTCGCCAAAGTCGATGCTGGATGATCCGATGAAACGACGACTCGCTGGCTCGTTGGCCGGCGGCACATACCCAGGCGGCACAGAAAGTGTGCCCCAAGACCGGCCCGTCTATGGCCGCTTTCTGGCATGTCCGGCCAGCATTCAGGTTCTGGCAGCCACTGATCATGCGTTGAACGGCCAACATTCGGCAACCAGCGCTTCGGTATTTTTCCGTCCGCCCGTGTCCGGCCGCACAACGGCAGCTAACCGGCTGCCAGATATTCAATTTTCTTACGGCTGCCGATGTTGAGAAAGAGAACGGCCGAAGTACGGCCTTAGGGCATCCGTTTTTTCTTCGGGAAGCGGTAATCGGCCGAAACACGGCAAGCAACCGGCCACAGAATATGCGTATTCTTGCGGCAGATGCTATTCGAAAGGAGACCGGCCGGAGCGCCGGCTGCCATGCATTCGTTGTTTCACCGGTCAACCGCGCGTCCGGCGGTAGAATATTCGTTTTCTTCGGGCAACCAGTGTTATGAAGGATACCGGCCGACGTACGGCCCCAGAATATACGTTTCGCATTCGGTTAGCTGTCCTCGGCCGAATTACGGCCAGCGAATGGCCACATAATATTTGGCAACCGGTGTTCAAGAGGAGACCGGCCTATGTAAGGTATCTGGTTATACGTCATTTTTTCGGCAAACGGCATACAGCCGAACAACGGCACGCGCCTGGGCGCCGAGAATTCATGCACAGACGTGTTTGGAAGGAGACCGACTGGTTTTTTCCTGGGGGGAGAAAAAGCCGTTAGGGAGCCGAACGACGGGGACGCGTTTTTCATCCACTCCGTGTTTCTACGTTTGAAATGAACGAACATCGTTTGTCAAACAGTAATGAGTGTTCTCGGTGAACGCGCAAGGTGCAAGGACTCACTGGACATTAGCAGGGAACCTTTTAGGCCAGCGAAGTGTCATTTATTGCCACAAGAAGACTGTGCCACACCGACGGGTGAGATAAGCCTCGCCAGTCATCACCGCTACCACACCTTGGCCGCCGGCTTCGTCGACGCATCAGCTCGAGGCTATTCGCCCCCTGAAGAAATGGAGAGCACTGGAGACATCGACCCGGCAGAGATGTCCGATCCGAGATGGAGATTGTTCACCAAAATAACTGGCCTTGAAGGGCGTCGAGCAAGCGGCCACCACGCAGGAGTTAAACCGCCACCAGCTCAAGGACTCCCCACCAAAGAAAGGCAAGTGCGAGCAAGCGCAAGTTATTCTGCTTACAATTAAACTGCGACAAGCAATGTTGCACTATATTGTTGGTGATAAACGTAGAAGAGACTCGCTCATGCATTGGTAGGATCAACTTCATGCCCTGCACTATGTTACTTCATGGGATTTTACGACTGCCTATTTAGAAAAAAAATTATTTTAAATTTGTGATAACAACAGAGCCTTGTCACTGACGAAGCCTAGCTGTTAATTTAGTTCCGATGTTTGAAGGTGAGCTTAGCTACTCTTGGGATATGAATCATTTGGTTAAACATAATCGCCATCATCCTAGCAAACACGGATTTTGTCAGGATTTTCTTTCTCAACGCAGGTTGTTGAGTTCACGCACGAATTGGCTCTTGCAATAGATAAGCTTAAAGTGGTTGACTGTATATTCTTAGACTGCAAAAAAGCAAATGATGGTGTTCCATATCACCTTCTGCGTAGTACATTTCATCCTAAGAACTGTAGGAATCCGTTTTTGCATTGTTATTACTATTGGCCCTATAGCTTTCTTCAAAAATACTGTGTAGTTTACCGGACTATAGCGAATGAACGTGATTCCGTATACCTGCAGCTTTATTCGAATTTAATACTATCCTGGTGCGCTGATTCAGAAAAGTTTTTGGATGTTAAACAGTGTGTTAACGGCACATTTAAAAGAAAACCTTCATTCCAAATGAATACGTATACCTTAAAATATGCTGCTGTAACAACGGCCGAGGAATATAAATGCCTAGGAGTTTATTTAGGGAGTGGTTAGAGGTTAAAGAAGCAGGTTCACACCATAAAAGTTACGGCTGCATATGTTTTTGGCTTTCTGAGACGACATTTCAGTGAACCTCCATCTAACTGAAAAGAACACCCGTATTTCACTCATGTGCGCTCAATCTTGGAGTACGCATGTGTTTTTTGGATCCCTACACCAAAGCGCTGGTTGATACGCTCGAAAACCTACAGAATATGTCAGTGCCATTCGTGTTAGGTAATTGGCACGCTCAACTTAGCATGAGAGAAAGTAAAAGTAAACTGAAATGGCAGGACGTGAAAGATCACAGACGAAACCACAGGTTTAACTTTTTTCGTAATATCTATCATTCGAAAACTGGCGTAGAAGGGGAGAAGTATGTCCATTCGCCATTCTACATATCGCAAAGTGGGACCGCTAGCTTAAAGCAAATTATTAACTTTCCTTTAAAGGTGACGCCTTGCGGGATTCATTTTATTTTACATCAATACTGCACTGTAATTATATTCCACGTATGATTGCGTTAACTCTTAAAGGAGCCATGAAGAGAAAACAAAAGTTTGTTTTATTCGAAAGATTAGGTGTTTCATAGTACCCCAAGCGCTTTCCCGGAAGCAAATGATGCTTTATTCACTGAGAAATAAGGCAATTTAAGCCAAAATTTTAAATCTCCCGCTAAAATTGCACATTTCATCACGTGAACAATGGCGTCACATGAGCCGGTCCATGAAACAGATACTTAGTATGTCGACTCCATATAGCACCCACACGCGGGAGTCGACCGAGACGGCGGCCATTTTAAAAATGCTAGTAAAACCTAGTGCACCCACAGCCCTAGTCATGGAATCGCCTGATCCAGAGAACAAAACTCTCGCCGAGGAGCTCGGGCTTGCATTTAACAACCTCACACCACTTGAACGCTCAATGCTTCCAAGTGCACGAGCGGCAAGAGTTGTGGGATACGCGGTGGACGGGAAAGCGACCATTCCGCGATAGCCACAACAGACGAACGCCCAGCCGTCGGCACCGCTGCCTCGTCAGCGCCGTCGCGACGGACGAATACAGACTGGTACGTATGTGCCGTATTTTCAATTTCAGTAGCAGTATCGCTTATGCCAGTTGGCCGGTGTCGTGTATGGAAAGCCGTTCGCTCGAGCTCTCTGCTCGGATCAGAAAGATTCGAGCGTCAATGCGCGGTGTGTAAGGCAATTTTTTTCCCTAAGGACAGAGCGCTTTGACGAAGTCGGCGACGAGCGCCAGCATGTCCGGGTCCCTGCCGTAATCACTTCCTCGGAAATGAAGCGAGCACACTCGTACTTCCTTTAGCTCTCTTTCTCCTCCGTTTGCGAAGTTCACAAAACGTAGCCCCTTGCTTCGCCGAGGTTCGTCGTTGGGCAGCACATGAAAGGAGATCTCACCGGCGGGGATGTCGCACTCCCTCGACGATTGGCCCGTACTACATGGGCATTTCAGAACACAGCAACGAAATTTCATTGTAAAGTACTCGAACAAACTGAAGTTTTCAGTGGTTGTAAACTGTAAACGAGCTCGTAACGATAGCAGCAAGCCAACACGACCTCCATACCGAAACCTGTGCGACGAGTGGCACTATCTCGTTGCTGCTCTGTGTTCCTTATTCCCCTTGTTTCTATTTTCACCTTTGCTGGTTGGCGATATGACGGCCAACCTCCTGTGAAGGGATTACGATACCAAGCAAGGTCGCGGCTGTGCGTGCTGGGACGGTTCGTTGGCCCCGAAGAGCCTTGAACCCGAAAATTCGTCTGCGCGACGGTGGCAACGGCGAGATGTCGAGCTCGGCCAACGGTAGTTTCGTACGCATTGGCATACACGCTTGCGTGTTCGTTCGGAACTTCAACCGTTTACTCCACCGTTCTTTGTCATAAAAAGAATGTGCAGTATGTTTCACGGGCATTTAGCTCGTTATGGAAGCTGTAAGCCCTGCCTAACATGCGTTTGCTTTTGGCGGCCTCCGCCAATCGCAGAGCATTCTCAAGTGACATCATAGGTTCTGTTGCGGAAAATGAGCTGGTGGGTCGCATGGTCATTTCCTTTTTTCCTAATTATGTAGCTTATTTGAGCGAAGTTTGCGTTATAAGTGGTGTCGTTATGGTTCTAACGAGGCAATCTTTTGAATGAACCAAACTTGTGTTTTCTCTTCATGGCTCCTTTAACATTGACGATTTTCAGCGCGCTTTGTAGAATTATTTTGTTATTTTGTCTCATATTTAATGCTTAGTGTTATGTATCTCCCTTCTGTAATGCATGCAAAGGCAAGCAGGCATCAAATAAATAAATAAATAAAACAATGAATAAATGAATGAATAAAAATACATAAATAAATAAATAAATAAATAAATAAATAAATAAATAAATAAATAAATAAATAAATAAATAAACTTCCAGAGGCGCAAGTTTGCCTCCCACGGGTTGAGAACCTACGCAATCAACCTTGACCAATAAAATATTTATTGCCCTATTCGCTGCAGTATGCAAGGTTTCCTGTATGCATACTACCATTGCTATGTTATTGGTTTGAAGCAAATTATGTAACTCTAATTTTACGCCTTTACTTGCGTGAACACAGAGGGATACAACTGCAGCCACCTGAAGCAGGGCGTCATTCGCAACGGGTCTAGAATTTTTTGAACGTAGTATGACATTACAAGAAAATTAAGTTCTTTTGGACTATTAAGTGGTGTGGACGTAAATCATAAAAACAACATTAAAATAGATTGAAAATGAAAGTACCTGTTCGCTCCTTCTCAGGATCAGCCCTGCGCAAGATCATCAAAAAAGTTGATCGAGTAGAAAATGTCTTTTCAAGAAAAATGGACAAAAACTGGACATACTTTTTTGTGAAGGAGTTATATTTAATGCTCCTGAGTGTTTTGTTGAGAACCAAAACGCTTCGTAAGGGCATTCACGCCGGTTTTATATACATCAAAATTGGTCAAGCAGCTGTTATAAAAATAGTTTATGTAGTCATAGCATGAAAGTGTTCCGGAATATTGCCGTCAAAGAAATTGGCTAAAAGCGGCGCAATTTATCTCTCTGAAATTCAACCCACTAAAGTATGCGCCCTCCGCCGCCCCCCCCCCCCCCCCCCCCCTCCTCTTTCCCCGTTTATTACAGGTAAGCCGCCCCACAGAGGATATCAGGACCTGAACAATACATCTATTCAAGCTCTACAAAGAACTGAATATTTTCTGTGTTCGGCTGTAAAAGAGGCACAGCAATTAAAGGAACGACAATTTGTGAGCACTGTTTAATAAATGAATTTTGCTGTCAACTGAGGCTGGTAATTAAGCAAGGCTGCGCTGAAAGCTTGACGGCTGGTGGTTGCGCGCGAGCTCACTTTGATGTGGCTGCATTGGACCCAAAATGCTGGGTTTGTGCTGCTGCTGCACTGCGGGAATGAGTCATCTGCTTGCGCGACATGCAGTGATCGGCCTCAGTACAGTTAACGTACTGTGGCTGAACTCCAATGCCCGTAGCACGGCCGTAGTTCCGGCAGGTTTAGTCCGGTTGGAGTCCGACGACCGCATCTCGGCTGTCCTCCGGCGGCCGTACTTCGGCCGTTCACGGGTGGCTTTAGAATGGCCGGAGTGCTACGGCTGGAATCTGGCCGTATGAACGTAAGCCGGTCGACTGGCCGACGGACACTGGCCGTTGGACAGCCATGGGAGTACGGCCGTATACGGCCAAAAGGCCCACATTTGGACACGGGCCGAACATGGCTGCCGGAAAACGGCCGGGCAGAAAATCACCGGCCAAAGTACACTGGCATGATGATGATGATGATGGTTGGATGTTTATGGCGCAAGGCCAACTGGGGCAAAGAGCGCCAAAACAATAGTCATATACGCCTCGAGCTTCGCGATCGCTGCGCCGCCTGCCGCCGCTTCTCCGCGGCGTTGACGGGATTTGCGCTGCGTGACTGATAGGGGCTCGTGCAGTGTTTGGGTTCTATTTCGCTTCTTTTCGCCTTTCCGCGCCAAAAAAAAACATGTTATTGTGACGACTATAGGCAAAGAGTACGTTTAGGTCACTTAATAAAAAGCAGCTGCGACTTCGCAGAGTACGCGATCGCCTGCAAGAGCTACCCGGGGACGCGGTTCTGCGCGCTTCGTCGCCGCTCTTCCGGGCATCGGCGACGGCAGCAGCATATCACCCATGTCACCTCCAAAACAACAGGCACAAATGAATTCTACTGACATCTCGTTTAGACCTGATACTGGCACAATGAGAGGGTGGGTTCATTTTGCAGCGTGGACAACGAATGCGGCTTCGTTTCGCATATATACGCCACAGAAAAATATGTTTCGGGGATGTGATTACCCAATCCCGGACAATAACTTATGCCTTTTATAAGAATATAAACCATGCGAAAATCTAAAGTATATTCCAAGCCTATGCGTCGCTAAATATGTGCCCACGCACCCCATATAGCAGAAACCAAGGAAATAAAACAACAGAAAAATAAATGCTGTGCCAATGCGGAATTTAGAAACAAATAGCTCTAACGGAAATGAAAAAAAAAAAAACAGTGCAGCTTCTGGCATGCTAAAGACGTTCGTCTAAACTTAGGCCAGGTACGTTTCACTAGACCAACTATACGCGAAATGCACTGCTATTTTGCGAGAAATCGGTGGGGGGGAAGGGGGGGGGGGGGGTAGGGAGGGGGACGCCGTGTACAAATGCGGAGCGGAATCAAGCAATGAACGTTTTAGTAATCCCACACATAAATCTCGCGTTCACTTTCCTTTTGTTTTTCTACTTCAACGAAGAGCTGATCGTACGGCGGCCGCATTTTTGGAAGTATACAGGGTAGGCTATTCAACAAGCGATGAAATGTGTAGTTGGAACAGTGTGTTATATGTGATAAAGCCCTCTGCTTTCAGTTTCTGGTTTATTCTGCAGGCTCCTTGTGCCATATGACGATATTTCGAAGCAGCATTTAGTCGCGGACGCGGATTATATTGTAAGCCCGTCTCCGCGCTGCTCGCAGAGGATATATGTAGCAGATGAAGGTCTGCGGGCGCGCACCTCACGACAAGACGTCTCTGTCGTGTGCTGATCCCCGAGTATAATTATGCATTGTCCATCGTACCTTTGTTGAATATTCCCGAATTTAACACAGACTGGCTCGTAAATGGTGGTTATCAATATTTAAGGTATAATATTGGCAAACGTAACTGGTGTGCTGTCAGGTATGAGTTCTCCGCTGATTATGTAAGCGCACAAAACTGATTTAAATCGTAGTGTATAGCCGTAGCATGAACATCTGAGGAACCGGTGGTTACGGAGACACGGCTAGTAAATTCCGGTCAGTGTAACTACAATAGGCTCCATCATACGCCGGTTCTGCGACGCTGGCCTGTGGCACACACCGAGCGCTTATACAGACCGAAAATACCCCACTAAGGTCGCGTCGGAAACATTTACACTCTCGTAAACACACCCCATTTGCGAACAGAGTGACTTCTCCACACAAATATGAATTTCAAACGCCCACAAACGGTAAATCTCAGTCGTGAACGTGCCGCAAAAGCAGCGGCGGCACTGGGGAGCGGGGCGCGGACTCCCGCGCCTGCTTTCGAAACGGGCCGCTAGGGGGATTTCAGTGGCGCCCCTACAGGCCACGCTCGAGGCGTATATGACGGGTGAAACTTTAAACGCTAAGTAAAGTCAGCAAAAACAAAAGTAAAATCACAAAACGACAATGAGCATGGCTGGTGTATATGGCCAGATTTCATGATGCGTGATAAGAAATGAGGTTTAAAAACTTGACGTCTGATAAATACTCAAGCACACGTTTCATGGAAACAATGGCATCGTCACCTAGGAAAAACGATGGATGTAGGGGAATACGTTGTCTGTAGAAATCTCTGAAGTGTTTGTGTCGTGTTGTGTGAAGTGCCTTGCATGTGATTAGTATGTGCACTACGGATAGGGCCTCTCCGCATCTGCTGCACTGGGGTCTAGAAGATCCCGTCAGCAGATACGAGTGCGTTGCATGGGTGTGCCCTATCCGCATTCTACCCAAGGCGACTTCCGTGTGTCTGTTGTGTGAGTCAGTTGTGTATCGTCCCAAGTGTTGCTTTATTACGTGTAGTTTGTTATCTGTCTGTTCATTCCACTGTGCTTGCCATTTTCTACGAAGGTATTGTCGAATTTGTGGCTTAAGGTCACTCTGTGGTAGTATGATTATATCTACTGTGTTCATGAGTGCAGCAACTGCGGCCTTCTGATCCGACACCTCATTGCCAGCAATTCCAGCATGGCCTGTAACCCAGCACAACACCAGAACAAGTTTTTGGGCATATATAGACATGATAGTGTTGAAAACCATATGGACAATTTTGTTTTTGCATGGCTTGTATGATGCCAATGCGCGCACAACGCTCAAGGAATCTGTATATATGATGGACTTCGAGATTTTGTGTTCAAGAATGTGTTGTGCAATGAGTAAGATGCCATATGCTTCAGCTGAGTAAATTGTGGTGTATGTGCTCATGGTTCTGCATGCATCGAAGTTTGGTCCATGAGCAGCGCAAGACACTATGGTTGCAGTTTTTGATGTGTCACTATAAAACTCTGCACATTGATACTTGTACTGCAGGGAGAAGAAGTGCTGCAAAATTCCAGTTTGTGGTACCGTGGTTTTATCAATATTCATGAAAGACAAGTCACAACACACAGGTTGAAGCTGCCAGGGTGTTAAAACGTCAGTAAAAGAAGATGTGTAAATGTCTGAAAAGGAGATGTTGAAATCCGAAGCTTCCTGTCTCACTCTAAGTGAGAATGGCAAAGGAACGGACGGGCGATTTACAAACGCTGGTGATGTGGATGCATCATTAAAAACAGGTTTAAAAGGATGGTTATTCATCGATGAAATTTTGAAAGCGTAGAGCAAGTCCATGTACGTTCGTTGGTCCTCAAGGCACCATTTGTTACATTCAACGTATAGACTCTTTGCCGGGCTAGTGCGGAACGCACCGGACGCAAGGCGGAGGCCCAAGTGGAGTACTGGGTCTAGCATTTTTAGTGCGGTTTTTGATGCCGACCCATACACGACGCTGCCGTAGTCTAACCGGGACCCGACTAAGGCGGTAAAGACCCGGAGAAGTAGTTCTTTGTCTGCACCATAGGATTGGTGGGAGAGGACCTTGAGAATGTTTAGTGTTTTGAGGCATTTATGTTTAAGTGCTTTGACGTGAGGTATGAACGTGAGCTTGTTATCAAATATGACACCTAAAAACTTGTGCTCCCTTTTAACAGGAATAGATGCACAGCCAGGCGCAATCTCAGGGTCCGCACTAAGCCCGCGCTTGCGGGAGAACAGAACACAAGTACTTTTGGCCGAGTTCAGTTTAAAACCGTTAAGGTCCGCCCATCCAGCAAGCTTCTTAACACTGAGCTGTACTTGACGTTCGCAAATTGACAGGTTACAGGATTTAAAAGATATTTGAACATCGTCTACATAGATGGAACAGGAAATGGTTGGTGGCAATGCCTTTCGGAGGGAGTTCATCTTAACAATAAACAATGTGCAGCTTAAAACTCTACCTTGCGGCCCACCATTTTCCAGCACATGTATCCCGGACAGGGATGACCCAACCTTAACACGAAATGTCCTCGTGGACATGTAGCTAGAAATGGTATTTAACATGTTACCTGACACACCAAAGGACTTCAGGTCGCTAAGGATGCCATATCGCCAGGCTGTCTCGTAAGCCTTTTCAAGATAAAAGAATACCGTAAGGCAGAACTGCTTATGAACAAATGCATCTTTTATGAAGGATTCCAACGCAACAAGTTGATCGTTGGTGGATCGCCCCACCCTAAAGCCTGCCTGGCAGCTCTCGAGAAGACCGTTGTACTCAAGGAAGTACACGAGCCTGCGATTTATCATCTTCTCGAGCAGCTTGCACAGGCAGTTGTAAAGGCGATGGGACGATAACTGGTGGGAGAGGAAGGGCCCTTCCCTTCCTTCAGGAACGCCACTACTATGGCCGCCCTCCAAGAGTGTGGAATCTGCCCCGAAAGCCATATTTTATTGTATAGGTGTAGGAGTGTTTCAAGAGTGTCTGGGTGTAGGTGTTGTATCATGGTGTATGTAATCTTATCTGACCCGGAAGCTGAAGGTTTACATGTGCTCAGGGCAACCCTCAACTCATAGATTGTAAATTCAGAATTGTAACCAGATTTTGACCTGTTAGTGTCATGTAGGGACTTTTTTTCACACGCGGTTTTATGTTTCAGGAAAGTGTTTGTGTAGTGTGCAGAGCTGGAAACGTGTTAGAAGTGTTGTGCAAGTGTGTTAGCCTGGTCTTCTAGTGTGTCCTCTGTTGTACTGACGAGGGGCAGGCTGTGTGCCTGTTGTCCTTTAAGATTACGTATTCGTGTCCAGACTTTGCGAGTGTCGGTGTATGAGTTGATGGAAGTGAGGAAGGTGCGCCAACTCTCCCTTTTCGCCTCACGACGCAAACGCTTCCCAAGAGCCTTTGTCCGTTTAAAGGAAATGAGATTATCTGGCGAGGGGTACCGGCGAAGGCAACCCCACGTCTTGTTGTCGGCCTCTCGCGCCCGCCTTCAGTCCTCGTTCCACCAGGGCCTCCTTGGGTTGCGGGACGCACTGGAGGCCTGGGGCATAGACTTTTCGGCAGCGTCGAGTATGTGTGCCGTGACGAGTTGGGCTGCTTCCTCCACGTGTAGGTGTTTTATGGTTGTGTGGTGTAGTTTAGATGTTTCTGTGAATGTACTCCACTTTGCTTTTGATTCATTAAACCTATTATGGGAAGATGGACTGCATAGGCCTTTACCTATGTACGTTAGAGAAGTGGGGAAATGGTCACTACCATATGGGTCTGTGCCCACACCCCACTCCAGACATGGAAAGAGAACTGCGGAACCAATAGCCAAGTCCAGATGCGAGTATGTATTGTGTCCTAAGTTATGGTATGTAGGCTGTTTTTTGTTGAAAAGGCATGCTCCGGAGGATGTAAGAAACTTCTCGATCAGGCGACCTCGGGCATCCGTTCTGGAGGAGCCCCAAAGGGAGTTGTGCGCATTAAGGTCGCCTGTTAAGATGTATGTTTCGGGCAGCTGGTCGACCAGCGCCTCGAAATCAGAGCTCGAAAGTGCATAATCAGGAGGAATGTAAATGGAGCATACCGTTACCAACCTATTAAATATTATTGTTCGAATTGCTACAGCCTCGAGGACAGTGTTCAGACTTACAGGGTGGCAGGCTAAGGATTTCCGGGCGACAATTGCCACACCTCCTGAAGAGTGTGTGCAGCCAACCCTGTCCTTTCTGAATACCATGTACCTATTTAAGAAATTTGTTTGTTTAGAATTAAGGTGGGTTTCCTGGAGACACATGATACTTGGCTGACTGGCATGCAGAATCTCATACACATCGTCAAGATTTTTAAGGAGGCCTCTGCAGTTCCATTGGATGATGTTTTGTGTTCCCATTATTTAAATTCAAGAATGACTGGAGTGTGTATTCGTGTGTGTTCATGTGTCGTCTTTCGGGGCCGTTACTCTTGGATTAGGCTTTTTAGGCCTTTCTACCGGCTTGGCCGTCGGAGGCCGCTCCTTGCGCTGCGTTGCAGGTAGTAACGGCGCGACATCCATTTCGTCATCAGATGTCCTGGGGGTGCCCAGTCGAACCGGGCGCCCCGGACTTGGTCCCCCTTCGGGAGCCCTTCATTTGAGCCGCCACCGCCGCGGGCGTCGGGGACGCCAGAAGTGGCACGGGCGGTGCGGTGACGGTGGGAGCCGATGCGGGGCCCCCGATGTCCATCCCCTCGACACCCTCCAACTCACTGGAGGACGGGGAGGAAGCAGCGGGAGCGGCACCGGTCCCAACGGAAGAGGTTGGCACCACAACCGCTGCTGCCTCAGCAAGCGGCGTGGTGGCAGGTTGGGCTGCCTGAGGCCACCCAGGGGGGGGGGGGGGGGGGCGGGAGCGGGACCAGGTCAGACTCGCTGAACTGGGTCGTACCTCCCCAGGGGGAAAGAGGCGAACCTCTTCCGCGCCTCTGGGAAGGTGATGTTCTCAGTTACCTTGATGTTGATTATCTTTTTTTCAGTTTGGAATTTTTCGCACTTGCGGGAGTAGGCTGCATGCGCGCCCCCGCAGTTCACACAAAAGAGGGTGTCGGATGGACAATTGTCACTGGGATGGTCATGCGACGCGCATTTTGCACACGTCGTTCGGCCACGGCAAGAGTTTGTGCCGTGCCCGAACCGCTGGCACTTAAAACAGCGCCGCGGGTTCGGGATGTAGGGACGGATGGAGCAACGGATAAAACCTGCAATAATGTGTTGTGGAAGAACTGCGCGGTCAAACGTCAAGATAATGTGCTTGGTGGGAATCTCCTTGTCGTCTCTGCGGATAGTGATGCGTCTCACGGCAGTGACGCCCTGATCCTTCAAGCCAGCAAGGAGATCCGCATCCGTTTCATTCAAGAGATCCGTCTCGGATATCACACCTTGCGAGCTGTTGAGGCTCCGATGGGGTGTGACCCTGATGTCTAGATCCGCCAGTCTAGTCTGAGCTGGAAGCTTCGTGTACTGCTGTGTGTCATTTGCCTCGATTAGTAGTTCACCAGACATTTGTTTTTTGCACTTATATGATTTTCCTACTATGGCTTCAAGATATTTTTCGATCAAGAAGACTGGCTGCGATACAAGAGGTTGGGTTGCATTGAGCGATTCCATCACAAGAAATCGAGAAAAATTATCCGGTTCAGGAAATGTTAAAGGTGGCAATGAAGGAAAAGATACTTCGGTGCAGCCCCTTTTCAGGGACCAATCACGTTTGGGGGGGGGGGGGGTTCGATAATACCATAGGGCATACTATAAAAGCAGGGAGACTGGTGTACTTTCTTCTTTGACCTTACCCTGGTAGTCAAAGAGGTCCCGGAGCTCCCTGCCTGGTAGACAGGCAGGGAGCCCATCGGCCGGAGCTTGACCAAGGCTCCGACGGCCACCGTTTACGGCTTCTACCCTTCACCTTAAAACACCTCGCCACAGTTGGACACGGCTTATGTTGGGAGCTCGGGGTCCGCGGTGTCGCTGCTCACCGTCACCATGAATACTCAAGGTGCCCCGTGCGGGGAAGTACACTGGCATGTTTTAGGCCGAACAGTCCTGTGCTGCCTGGGTAGCCGACGACGGCCTAATCCAAGTTCACTCTAAATGTACAATATGTACACTTTATTTACATTAGGTATTTACAACTCAAGGCTCATGATCGCAAACAAGAGGTCGGGCAAGGCCTGCGGGGCTCACCGCTCTCCACCTCTTCTCTCTCTGTGTCTGTGACCTCTCTGTATTCGTTCTCTCCGTTCAATCTCCAAAACACCAGACTCTCGGTTTTACCAACAAAACCCCGTCCACAAAAGGGACGTCACAACTTGAGAGTGAGAATGGCTCATTGATTAGCCCACACTAGGCCACTGATTGGTCACCGTGAGAAACAAAGCTAGGTGGGTTCAAGATAGCCACGTGACCAGCCTCTCACTCTCATTCAGAAACCTAAAGGTTTTCTGCAAAACACACATATAACAGAAATGAGAACCAACCAACGAAAAGCAAGCCTAACGACGGGAATCTGCTCTCGGGCGGCACGTCTTAAAGTTTGTCATACCGTGCGCGCCTATGTTTGTGCCCCACGCCGCCAAAATGCCTTTCCTTTGTAGACACGAGGAGCGCCTAACAAAGCCTGGTCACCTACCCATTGACGCATCCCAGCTCCGAGTCGCCAGGGCCAGCCGTGTGACGAACTGAAACTTCGCCCAGTAACATTGAGCAGGCCAACTATCACAGACAGAACGTCTGGTGATATCTTCCTATGTTTGATCCAAGGTTTGACCCCTTGACCGATCTTCAGCTCCTGTCCGGTTCGGGGATTCTGGTGGCGGTAATCGCGGTCGTTAAAATGTCAACGGTCTCCCTCCGCCGGCTTCTCAAACGAACCAAAGGAAATTCCTTTCCGAAAGCTTACATCCCTTTCAGCTATTATGGAGTGACCGACTCGTTTGTATGCGTCGTCTCCGGGCCCGCTCGTCGGGTGGACACAAAAGCGCGGCGAACAAAGAAGCCTCCGCGGTTTCTCCTTACGCCCCTCGCGCCTAGCTCAGCTCGGCCGGCGGGGAAACAAACGCCATAGAGGTAAACAAGCTAACCCCAGCGAAAGATATCTAGTTGCCGGGCAGTTTTAATTAACAAGTGAGGGGTCCGAACTTAGCAGTTTGGTTTAGTCGAGTACACACTGTTATTGAGAAAATAATTTATTGCTTGCAATAAACACTTTTCTCAATAAAATTTTGCGCATTAATTTGAAATGCATATTATTTCAATTTGTACGCCTGTGCGTGTGCCTTCACATATTGCCTTGAAAAATATCTGAAGGTCAATTCAATAGAGACAGTGAACTTCGTTTCCTTCGATAGTAATATTTAACATGTAATATGATTTGAATAATGAATGAACCGAGAAGGTTCAGATTTACCTCATTGGCTGTCGTAAATTCATGGGAAGAAATTGATTTGATTGATTGTAGGGTGTAACGCACCGACGCAACGCAGGCGATGAGGGGCGCCGTAGTGGAGGGCTCCGTATTAATTTCGACCACCTGGTGATCTTTAACGTGCGACGAAATCTCGTACACACGGGCGTTTTTGCTTTTCGCCTCCATCAGAAAAGCGGCCGCCGCGGCCGGGAATCGAACCCGCGACCTCGTGCTCAGCAGCGGAACGCCTTAGCCACTGAGCCACCGCGGCGGGTATAGGAAGAAATTCACACAGTGACTTACAGTGCGGAGTGCACACATATTTTTAGCATTTGCGTGCGGCAACTGCGCTCGCTAAACGAAATACGCATCAAATAAGCGTGGCAACCACGCTTTGGTTAAACGCAGAATACACCACCAATGGTTGCTTAGTTTAATGATGTACAGCCGTGAGCTGAAGTAAACGGACCGCGGGAGCGGTGGCCAAAACTAATCGCTGCGCCGTCTGGGTGCGCGGCGCCTGTTGTCGAGACCGCGCACAGCGCAGGCGCGGCCTAGTAGTACAGCACACATCCCGCTATCGCTCGCTGCTTCGCGATTGTGTCACGCTCCGATAAATTGACGCCAGGGGAGCCGCGCCGCCCTTTTACTGCATGCGGGTCAACACACCTTTAGTGGAAATGGCGAGCTGGCGCAATCGGCGGCAACGCGGCTCCGCTGGCAGAGTTGGCGCATTGGTGATTATCTCGGGCTTCAAGCTTTTTCTTTTTTTTGAAATCCCCCCCCCCCCCCCGCGTCATATATTGAAGCAGAAAATGAAGCAGAAAAAAATCACTGGACAATCGAAGAAAATAAAACACAACACCATCTTTGTCGGTTTTGAGGATAGATTGCGAAATCACAGCCTCCCGAGAATATCAGCGAACTGGGAAAATTGTTGATGCTAACCTTACTTGCCAAGGTTTTGACAAATACTGCTGTGTTTAGGTATGCACTGCATTGCTTTATGAAACTTCGTTTGCCGCATGCGGCATATGTGCCATTTCGCAACTGCTCATGAAAATCCAGCTTCGCAATTTTTCAAGTTCGAGGCATCGACACATACATTTTATGTTCAAAAACTATATTGCGATATGAGATACCATTGAACCACGCCTTCAATTCCCAGCGACTATCGAACTGCACGCAAACTACATTTTTCGATTAGAATTATTTGCAGTCGAAAACATTATCGACAGTTCTTCCGCACTTCTGCGCCATGAGTTGAAATTGAAGGATTTGATCGGAAGAGGGTCGTTCAGTCGACGATTGAAGATAAAAAGGTTACTAGCTTATGGTCGACGGAATGCGGCAAACAAACGACGGTATACTTCAAAACAGCCAAGTTTATTTACACGTAATATTTTACAAAGCATTGCACAGGGCTGCCGTTCATAGATGGGGGTCCGCAGCCAAAGAGAGGAACGTGGGAGAAGAGGAACTCCGTGGGTACCTCCGCGATACTCCCAACTTCCTTTTTTTCCAAACCCTGCCGTGAACTAAAAAAAGTGGATTTGCCGCATGACATGTTAGAATAACGCCTCCGCACAGCACAAATTTTAAGTGCGAATGCACTTCTTAAGCGAGCCTGATTCGTCCGTCGCCGTAGTCCGCATAGCAACAGCTGCGGGTGCGCGCGCTCCTCGTCTTCCTCCTCGTCTTCCCTAGCAACGGGGGGAGATGGGCGCGCGCTACTCTCCTCCTCCTCTCTCCGCTCAGTGACTGCGGGTGTTGGGCGCCTCCTCATGGCACATACCCACGTGAGGGATTGACCAGGAATCGGGCGTGAGAAGGGCTAATGCGAATGCACTTCTTAAGCGAGCTTCTAAACGAGCGAATGCACTTCTTAAGCGGCTACGACTTCGCGGCGAGGGCCAAGGCCGTCGCCGCCAGGAGAGCCGGCGGAGTGGACGTCTTCCTCAAGCGCTACCTCCCCTTCAGCGAAGAGCTAAGGCAGCAGCGGCGATCCCCGCTCCTCGTCATCGACCGCGCCGTGCCGCCCGCCGGCCGCCCCGGCGCCGCCGCCGATGCGCCCGCCCGCGACGACGCCGTCGACGAATACCACTTTGCCCGGAGCTGAAGCCACGGAGAGTACTGCGGGGTATACCTCGTGGGCAACGTCTACGCCGACGTCGTCTCTCACGCCGTTGCCACCTCGCCCGTCAGGGACGAGTCGCCCTACAGCATGGTCTACACCAACGCATACTCCGGCGACGGTATCTTCGTGCTAACCGCCTACCTCGCCCCCAACCTCTCGCGCGAAGCGGTCCTCCAGTACGTGGACGCGGCCATGGAGAGCGTCTGCGCGCATTCCAAACCCTCGGATCCCGTCGTCTTGGTCGGCGACTTCAACGTCGACGTCCGCAAGGACGGAGAGTGGTTGGTCGACTACATGCACGCCACGCACTCCATGTCGTGCGTACCCCTCGACTCGCCCACCACCATCAACGGCGGTTTCATCGACCTGGCCTTTGCGAGAAACTGCCAAGTCCGCACCGTCCTCCAAGACCCTTTGACGGTCCATTTCACGGACCACAAAGCGATCCTTCTAGCAATCAAGTACAACGACAACACAAATAGGTGTCTGTGAATAAATGCATCTTTCTTTTAAGTGCGAATGGAACCGTGCATTCGCACTTACACACTCTCCCCCTCGGGGAAGTGCGAGGGAATTTTTTAAAGCTGGCTTTTTGCACAACGTTTAAATTATGCAGAAAAGCAACAATCAAAGGGCGTGCATAGAGATATGTTATGAGCGACTTCGGCTGCAAGGGTTAATTGTGCGACAATAGGACACGTATCAACATATTTCATCGTGGGGTCCCTCACCACTTTTGCAAGCCCAGAAGGAGTCTTTGGCACGCAACCGGCCGAGTACCACTGGCATAAAAAATCAGAGGTCGGGCAAATCCCAAGTCCTGCGGGCAGCCCCATTTCCTTCACCACGCCATAATCTTTGTTTAATTATAAAAGTCCCACCTCCCAAAGAGACGTCTCAACCAAGAGCGAGGAGGAACTATAAATTAGCCAATACTATACGCCGCTGAGCGGCCACAAAGACAGTCAATTGTTGTTGTGTACACAAATAGCTATGGGACCCAGCTCTGTCACTCTCATGCAGAAACTAGAAACTCGAAAAAACACGAACAACACGAAACACGTACTCGGAACAAACAACAAGACAGCAGATATCAACTGAGAAACTTCATCACTTAACAAAAAAAAAAACCTCCTGCTTTTTGAATAAAAAAAGGCTACGAGCGCAACGCAGCCACATCACGCTATGTGTGGCAGCGTAGCACCATTGCCACTTATCGGGTGAGTTGCATCGTTTTCAATGATAGGCCGGTGCCCGGCAGTGTTCCTCTAACTGCGCGGCGTGATTCCCCTGGCGTCAATTTATCGGAGCGTGATACAATCGCGAAGCAGCGAGCGATAGCGGCATGTGTGCTGTACTGCTAGACCGCGCCTGCGCTGTGCGCGATCTCGACAGCAGGCGCCGCGCAACCAGACGGCGCAGAGATTAGTTTTGGCCACCGCTCCCGTGGTCCGTTTACTTCAGGTCACGGCTGTACATCATAGTTTTCATGTATCATGCGAAGTCGGCTTACAATGGAAATAGAAATAACTTTCTTTAACAAAAAGTTTGCACAGCGAAGTGAAACGCATCCACATTAAATAAAAAATGAACTCTCCTCAAACCAAAACCAGTTTGTACTGCGTTTGGAAATTGTATGTGTAAAAATATTGAAGCATTTATGTAAATGGTAATAAATGGTTGTTCTTCAGCAATGCACCGATATTCACAACTGAAAAATGCCTAGGTCAGACTGCACGATAGCTTGGAGTTTCGAGCTTGGACGGGATGTTATGTTTTCTGCAGGTGCTACTTGGCCACTGTAACAGCCATACGCCGTAGCGCCTATAATACATTTAGAAAAGCCCCGACTAGAAAATTTAACGCTCATCTATACCTATAAAAAGAAGCACCCGACTGACTGACTCGCTGCCTCACAGGCTGAGTGGCTGACTGAGTGACAGACTGACTGACTGGCGTACTCACTGGCTGACTGACTGATTCATCAACGCCCAGCCAAAACTGCTACACCAAGAAACTTGAAATTTTGGGAGTACATTTGTGTCATGACGTCGGGGCTCACTAAGGCGGGATTTTCTGAAATTACACACACAAGCAAGCAATTAAAAAGGGGAACTTTGGTTTTGGTTAATTTGCCATTATGTCGCTCACCGGTTCACATATCCACGTGCTTTTTACTGCATGTGTAGCCCTTAGGAATATTTAAAGGGACCCTGCAACACTCTTTGAGCAGTGCAAGTAAACCTGCCCGACTGTATCATGCCGGGAACCGAAAGGCAAACCTCGCAAGGGCAGCCAGGTATACCTGAGCCAAATAGCACACGTGCACGTGAAGAGGTGAGCGCACAAATCACTGTGAAAGACGCGCAAAAACCAACCGCGCTCTTTTCAATTTTCCTTATTATGTGCCCCTGGCATGGCGTAAACGACGTCATGGCTGCCGTGGCTGTGCTATTGGCTTTCGCTGGTCCAGTTCGGGGCTTATTTCTCACATTTCCTGTCGTGGGCGCTGTATACCAACCTCTTCTATGCCTGAACCTGTGCACACAGTATTGGCATTTCTATTTTGTTTTGAGTGCGCGCGGAGTTTAAGCGACAAACTTCCATACGCCCCTTTCAACGAGACCACTCGACAACAAACGTTTATTGCTTCGAAAACGCCCTACCAGTCTGAGCGCTTGCTTGCGAGCAGGCACCTGCTTTTTTGTGCCACCAGAACGAAGGCCGCCGAAGAGAACGGTGCGAGCCGCTCCCCCCCCCCCCCCCCCCTCTCCAGGAGAGAGCGCGCAGCTTTCGTCGCGGTGTCGGCGGTCGAGTTGAGAGGCAGCCAAAAGCGCGGCGTTAGTTGAGTGCGCGTAATTATGCGCGATTTCTTATCGTGCGTAGTTTTGGTGGTAGTGAACAAATTTCCATAATTCGTGCCGGGGGAGATTGCTGCGACAATCAACTTTACCCCAAAAGACATTCCGAGTAGTCGATGGTAAGTGCTGCGGGGCCCCCTTGAAAAGTAGTTTTGCGGTTTTCCCCTAACCAACACTATTGGGCCGATTCCGCATTCCGGAACAAAATGGGTGTTTTGAAAATTTCTCCAGTGAATGTTTCACTGATGTATGTCAAATTGGTTTTTTGCTAATAAGTGTTACTAATACAAATAAACAAGTCAAATTTATGGTTTCGCCCTGCGCCACCAGTAAAAGTGAGAAAAGAATTTTTTTGAATGACATGCCTGACGAGCCGAAAAGTCATAATAAGTGATATCAACGCCTAGCCACACTGCTTATTCAAATGGTTTCAAATTTTATGAACACATCCTGATTATAGTGTAGGAGCTGAATACTGCTGAAATTTTTAATTACATCCTGGAGACAGTGAAGAGCGCTGAAATACTTTTTTATATATTTTTTTTATCGCCAGCCAGTTCAGCTATTGAACTGTTTTTTTTTTTGGTGTGGGTAACTTATACAGGTATCGAAACACTGTCTTAGAACATTTTTCCAATAACACCCACTTAATAGGAACTAATATCTTGGGAGGAACGAGGCGGAAAAGGAAAAGCATGAGAGGTGAGCGGGAAAGGGAAGGGAGGCGTTTACTTGGCAGGGGCGCCAGTCGACTATCGTCTTTCGTCGACATTTGCAACGAAAGAAGCAGATACGCGGCCATTTTTTTTTACCTTTTTTCATGGAGTAATGTTCTTGTACTTTCCCTACTCCCGCCCCTCGGTAGCCACTCCGTCACCCTGGAAGTCAACAGGTTGTGAACGGCTAGGAGAGACATCGTCAACCCGAGTTTCCCACATAGTCTAAGACGCCCGCCACTTACCTTTAGGGCAATCCTTGCACTTCACTCCATTGTGAATGGGCGATTGTAGTTGTACCTTTACTTCCCGTTCATCGCATCACTTGAATCCTAACGTGCAGTTATAGTCTAATGTGCACTGATAACCACGTTGTAGTGCTGGCCCATATGATGTCACTTCTGCCCATCACACGTCACTCTAAGGCGAAATTTGAACGTGTTTGGATGCTTCTTGCGTTCTTTCGATTACAAAACGCCTTTTGTGGCTGAGGTGAAGCTTAGGGAGGCACTGAAGCCTGGTTTCTAAAAATAAAACATGGTTATATGTCGTAATGGTCCCTTTAAACATAGACGACGAGTATCTGATGCTTCCTCTGCTTCTTCGCCATCCTGCTAAAACTCTTGTTCAGCTACTTGCCGCGACCCTGTTGCAGCTTTCTACGCGGGCACGTAAACTGGGCTGAAGAACACCAGAAGAACCGATAAAGAACTGTGCGGATAAGCAGACAGCTTCGGCTCGTCTCCTCTGTGTCTGTCACGCTGTTCCTTTGCAATCCATTGCAGTCCACTGTTGCGATTCCGGGGTTCGGGAATCCATCTTTTGGTAGCGTCTCTGGTGACCGGAGACGTTGATCGAGAGACCGATGGTTGCTGGTGAAGGAGAAAAAAACTTCATACATGTATTTAAATGATGAGTACAAGTTTGGATGCTGTGCCAGCAACGGCAACTGCAAGAGCAACAAGAGATACACCAACAGCAACCCTCGGCGGCTCGCAACACCTCGTTTTTGTTCAAACAAACGTCCCTAGAGTACCCCTAGGGAATTCAACTCCCAAATGTCTGGTCTAATGACAGACCTCACGCACATCTCACGCACATCAGCACCGACATTGTGCGAATCCATTCTGGTTTCTTGCCTACGCGACCACGAGTGAGAAGAGGCGAGGCGCCGCCAGTACGATAAGACCCTTTTTTCCAAGTGCGAGGCGCGCCTGGTGAGGGTCTAGGTCTTTTCGGTACAGGGCGGTTCGGGACAGGGCGCTTCGGTACGGTCTTTTGGGTACACGGACGTTTCGGGAGACGGGCGTTCCGGGACATGGGTGTTTCGGGACACGGGCGTTTCGGTACAGGACATTTGGGTACATGACATTTCGTTGCAGGGCGGTTCGGTACAGGTAGTTTAGGTACGAAAAGAATTCGAGCGAGCGCTTGAGCCAGCGAAATTCGCGTGCGTTGTTAACATGGGAGTTGCAGCACGCAAATCGCACGTGTTTATTAGAACTGTCGTTGCTCGTATTTCTTCGTTATTTAAAGCCATTAAAAATGTATGCGGCCTAGCCCAAAAATGCCTATCTATTTGCGTAACAGTAGCCAGAAACGTATAGCTCGATCATTACTCCGTTTCTTTAAGGAGAGTATCATGTATTTTCTCTCGTTTTTTAATAAAATTTGCGGCAGTAACCATTTTTTCCAGTTTTCAGGAACTGCACTAACAGCTGCGTAATTAGGCGCCACCGCAGAGGCGTAAGGAAGCTGTTTATTTCTAACGTAATGACGATGAAGATCTTGCAATATTATGTCATTCCGTATTTGTGGGCGTTGCTTTCTCCTGATAACGCAATGCACATACCGAGTCATTCTCAACTCATTCCGGAAGGCACCTGTTATACCTTGTCGCACGTTTCCGTCCCGGCGTTATCGTCGCTAGCAGTTACTATGCTGGGTTTACACGGTTGGTAATTTGGATGTTGAAAAGGCTCTGGTATAATATTGAAAGCTGTCCGCAATGTTTTCTGCAACCTACATCAATATATTTTTGCCGGGACTATTCGCTTGTGGTTATCGACGTTGTGCCGGAAATTATACTTGCCATAATTTGGTGGGGTTTTATTCCTATCAGAGATAAATGGCACCTGAATATTCCCGTGATCAGTATTTTTTTAAAGACGATAGTCTGTATTGGGCTCACGAAACGCGGAAATTTCGGTCTCTCTGTATGTCTGTTTGTCTGCCTGTCTTCCGGTCCCTCGACTCAGCCGCCCAGCAACGCGACCGTGCAACGCAGCTGTGGCTTTGATTATAAGCTGGCTGACACGCAATACTCGGACGGATATAAAGGTTTATTGAAGCTTCGGAAGCGACTCCCACTTGTGCCTGCGCGGTTAGTTTATTTACAGTGACGGTATTATTTAGGTTATGTAAATTATCCAAAATGTAGGTGGGCCGATGCTGCTGACCGTCACTCGACATAGACCTGTACATGTGAATCGCGCTCAAAGATTTACATATATTTCACTGAACTTTACCCGATGAACGGTTTACTGCGTTAGCTCAGCCCCATTAATATGCTCGGCACGTTAAATGCTTCGATATCTGCAGTTCCGATTAGGGAAGGGGCACTAATCAAGATTTTAGACATCGATAATTTTGCACCTTGCAGCTTAGAAAATTTTGCTTTTTGCCGAAAATAGGCAAAAGTTAGCTATGAACCTTTTTCCAGTACTGGTCCTCCTAGCGGTTGCCACGGCGAACCTAAACTGGCAGTAACGCACGCCCACAGGCTTTCGGGGAACCCGTGAACGAAGTATCCTGGCGCTGCAGTCCACCGATATCGCACCCACGCGTCGCAGGTTCCTCTCCCCGTGCGGCGGCACTCATTTACGCAGCCGTTGTCGTAGGGACTGCACAAAGTGATAACAAAAGAGTTGATCTCACTGATTTTAGAAAAAAAACAGTTGATAATAAGTCGTCAAAAACGAGTGAAAAACACAATGATACTGTCTGTGATTTGTTATATAAAATAAATGATAATAAATAGCTAAAAACAAAATATTGAACAATTACGTTGTCTAAATGCTATAAATATCCCAGGTAGTATTTCATACATAAAGATACTTTTTTTCTTGCAAGCCCGTATAACCATTTCCTTGCCTAAAATAACGCAGAATTGAAAACAAGAACATCCGTGATAAATAGGTACGAATTGTGGGCTTGCAAGCACCCCGTCGACAACGCGCGCAGCCTGAGGCGCTCGCCGCAATTCGTCTTTGTACCGAAACACCCGTGTCCCGAAAGGTCCGTGTCCCGAAACGCCCGTGTCCCGAAAGGTCCGTGCACCGAAAAGACCATACCGAAACGGCCTGTACCGAAACGTCGTGTACCGAAAACACCGGAGCCGCCTGGGGAGGGGGCTTGACTCACGATGCTCGCCGATTACCGATTTCATGGCCCCGCTTCCGAAGTCGTCTCTGCTGTTTCTTCAGAATCGCCCGGGCGGGTATGCCTCAGGGAGTCGTGTGCCCGGCCTCGCTTGCTCGTTTACGGCGAAGTCACGCAGAGTTGAAGGGGCGCGGTTGATGCAGTGTTGATGAACTGCTGTATTCAATGCGAATAGACACGTGGCGCAAGCCGATACCGACGAACGCGCCAATTAGCGCCGAGGTCCGTGCTTGGGTTCAGCGTGTCCGCAGCCCGGTCATTACACCACGTAGCCGTCGCGGCAGAAAAATGCACGACCGCAGGGCTCGGACTCGGAGTCGCTCGAGACTCCCACCCAGTTTACAGCTGTGCGCCACCTCTCGTGGACTGCCGGAGTTCGTCATCCTAATTGAAACACCAATAAAGTGCCATTTAGGAAAGCCGAGATGGTTGAGTGGGTGAACTTTATTCACCAAAAAAGAAAAGAATTCCGCAGAAGCCGCAATGCGAAAATATGGTAACGTAACTTGAAAGGCGTGCTTATTTATGCTATTCATTACCCCGCCAAAGAAACTACTGCGTAGCTTCTCTGGTGACGGAGCGTAAAACCAGTGGTGATGCTGACGACTACTTATTCTTCTTTGCCACATAAACGGGCCAATTCCTGCGTCCGCCGGATAGTGCCCCGCTCTTGTAAACAATTGCGGCGAAGTACATCAATTGCTCTTAGTATACACATATTTTCTGACAGGCAGGCAAAACGTTTGTTGAGCCACTGGTGTCCATGAAAGCAGCTATCTGACGTTGGCAAGTGCAACCAATGGCGTCGACCGACGCACAAAGTATTATTCCCTTGTCCGCAATCATATTCGTTTAAAACTGGCCGTCAAATAAATGCTCCAAATGGAAAGTAATGTTTTAGAAAGGGCTAACCGGTTTTATATAAAAACGCAGAGTGGGATAGCACATGTCATGCGCGTTACTCGCATTTGATTCTGCAGACAGCGCACATAAAGTGTACGAGAGCGAGAACTTGCTCTCGATACAGAATAGCTGGGTCTTGACTTGTCTCGCTGAAATCTACGCATGAAATGCACATGCATATTTCGCGCCTTTCTTACGGGAGTGCCGCTAGAAGGAGGACATTCCATTCTCACTAATAAATGTGGTGGGCACATCTTTGACCGCGACGTTCCTTGATCCTTACCGTGTTCGCTCCTCACTGCGCAGAACGATACATTTTGATGTGCGCGCGATGATTTGTTTTGAGTTTCTCGATAGTTGCCAAGTACGCGCCTTATTGAGGGACGCTCCTGTCTGTGCAGTCCAGCAATTGAAGTTTAACTATTTTGATTTGAACCTGAAGGCTCGTGTCAAGTCAGAAAACGACAGCACAAAAAAGGAACAATTGTAAGTACCGTGTTACTCGATTGTAACGCCAGATTTTTTTCCTTATTTTTGCTACCGGAAGTGAACCCTCTCGTTGCGATCGAACACCAAATTTCAAGTTGCATAAAAAGGGAAATGATACATACAATTCTCATCGACGGCTACATGTCGCGATCTATGCGGACAACATGTGCCTGAGCCATATCAATCCACTACGAGACAACACCTGCTCTTTCGTTTTCTTGATTTTTTTTTCTACGGTGGCAGCAGTGGTAGCGCCGGCGTAGACGTCGAGCGCCGCGCTTTGCCTTCGTAAACTCTTGCGTCGCATGCATGCAATGTGTGGAGGCCTCGCTGGTTTTCGTTGCCGTGAACTGTTACGACTTCTTTTTGGCTTCCCTTCCGGTGGAGACTTGGGGCGCTCATGGGGGGTGGGGTTGCAAAGGAGAAGTTTGATACCCAAAGTATTTACGGCCGCCTCCTTGCCAGAGTTTCTATCACTCAGTCGAAATAGCTGACTGAGAGCTTTTATTGAAGGCTGTGCTGGTTCAGCCGTTTTTTGATGGTGCCGGTACTCCATCATCACCAGCCCCGTAGGCAGCATTTTTTTTCGGGGGGGGGGGGGGCACATGCTGAAGGCCATACTATTCGTGGTAGGCAATTGTTTCTGGTAAAAAAATGCGGAACCTATTAATGTCAGTTTTATATAATAGCATTTTATTAATAGCCTATATTTTGTACGAAAGCATATTTGATATCCCGGGGAACGAGGCCGCCGACGCCCAAGCCAAGGGTGCCCACCAGCCGGGTACCCCCGTCTCTCGGGATGTGACAGCCTTTGGCGCCGCACGCTAATACCTGACCCGAGTGGCCACGAACATGTACCAGACCCCAAGTGATGAGTGGCCAGGCCCCTCGGCTCCTCCCGGAGCGTCTGAGCAGGGACGTCCGCAGCCTTCTGCTCCGGATGCGCCTCAACTGCTGCCACGTGGCCACCCGGCTGCACCGCCAAGGCCGCTGCGCCTCCCCCACCTGTGTCCACTGCCACGAGCTTGACACGCTGGAGCTGATCTGCTCCGGCCCACAGTTAGCAGCACAGCGAGGAGTGTTGCAGACTTTGCTCCAGCGCCTTGGGCTGCCCAGCCAGCGCCTGGAAGACCTCATCTTCCCGACGGGCCCTGCCGGCACCCGCCGCGATGCGTCCCTCTACCTCCTGGGCTACCTGGAGGCCGACGGGCTGACCAGGCGGCTGTAGAAGGCAGACTGATATCCGCGCCGTTGCTGCTGAATAAACACGGGCTTTGCGCGATAAAGACACCACAACAGGAAGGACGGGACGAGCGCAAACTCACAACTAAACTTTATACGACAGATCATACAAATATAAGTACACTATTATGAAGAAACACCGATGTGTCACTCAGGCATCCATCTCCCTTCTTTCTTATATGGTATGCCTCTAAAATTTCCCGTGCCTTCGTGTCGCTCGACCTGCGCAGAACCTTAACTTCTTTTAGCAGTGGTTCACACTCGCCACTCGTGCAGGCCATACAGTCAGCGGGCAAGTAGGCATTAGTGTTGGTCTTGACAGAGAGGTCATGCTGACACATACGGACATTGATACAGCGTCCTGTCGGCCCTACGTAGACTTTGCCACACTTCAATGGTATTTGATATACAACACCCACTTTGTAGTCCGCGTAGGCGTTGGCGTCCTTCTTGCCTCACCCTTCACGCTTCTTGTTTCCTTTTGCTATGCGTGAGCACATGCCTGCAAGTTTCACAGGGGCCGAAAATACCATTTTAATCCTGTACTTGTTGGCGACCATTTAAGATTATGGGATGTTCTATGGACATAAGGTACGACCTGAGGCTTGCGGGCTCTCTGCTGCTCCTCTGTCATATTCAATCTTTCACTGACCTTCAGCTTCTTCAGTAAGGTCTCAGCTACAGCGGTCATAACCGGCTCCGGGAAACACGCGGCCTTGAGGCGAGATACCTGTGCACCGAAACTTTTATTAATAGAATGAGGACAGAATTTCATGAGTGATGGCCAGATGCACTGAATGGCTATCGCTCTTTTTATGGTCTTCCAGTGGGCAGAATCGTAAGGGAGCAGCTCTTTTTTCGACCGTGGGTGGTAGCTCCAACATACATGATTATCTAAAAAGGTGATCGTGATGTGTAAAACCTGCATTTCCTTAGTTGATGAAAGTTCATGGGTGAATGTTAAACCTTCCCCATGCGCCTCAAAGGCCTTTAAAATATCAGCAATAGATTCGTCATTTGTAATACCAGGTCGCTTCTTAAAAGAACAAGGAAGTCATCCCTTGTCTAAAAACTTTGGCAACAACATCGGTGTCGAGTACGTCATGCAGAGCACGGTCAACAGCGGATAAAAATATGTTGCATAAAACGGGTGCGACACACGAGCCTAAGCAGACGCCCTGTTTTTGCAGGTAAGTTTCATCCCCGAAGCTAATAAATGTAGCGTTGAGGTAAAATTCCAGCAGGGCTAAGAAGCTATCCACCGTCACTCCTGTTGCATTTTGGAAGGCTACTTCACCATTATGATGATGATGGTTGGAGTTTTCTGGCGCAAGGCCAGCTGGGGCAAAGAGCGCCAAACAAAAGTATATTAAAAAAATAGTGGCTAGTAAAGCCAGAACAACAATAAAATCAATTGACGGTAATGGTGATGGCTGTTGTATAGGGCCAGATTTGATTATGCGTGATAGGAAATGAGGCTTAAAAACTTAACGTCTGACAAATACTCATACACATTTCACGGAAACTATGGCATCGTCACCTATAAACAGCGATGGATGTAGTGGGATATGTTGTCTGTAGAGTTCTCTGAAGTGTTTGTGTCGTATTATGTGAAGTGCCTTGCATGTGATTAGTATGTGCACCACGGATAGGGCCTCTCCACACCTGCTGCACTGGGGTCTAGAAGATCCCGTCAGCAGCTACGAGTGCGTTGCATGGGTGTGCCCTATCCGCAGCCTAGCCAAGGCGACTTCCGCATGTCTGTTGTGCGAGTCAGCTGTGTACCGTCCCAAGTGTGGCTTTATTACATGTAGTTTGTTGTCTGTCTGTTCATCCCAGTGTGTTTGCCATGTTCTGCGCAGGTGTTGCCTTATGTGTGGCTTGAGGTCTGTGTAAGGTATCGTTGTAATGTCTACAGTGTTCCTGAGTGCAGCAGCAGTGGCCCTCTCGTCTGCCAACTCGTTTCCAGCGATCCCTGCGTGTCCTGGGACCCAGCAGAGGAGCAGATCATGCTTTTGTGCATACACGGACATAATAGTGTTGAATACAAGATTAACTATGTGGTTTTTGGAGGGCTTGTGCGATGACATTGCGGGAACAACACTCAAAGAATCTGTATAGATGATGGAATTGGGAATCTGGTTCTCAAGAATGTGTCGTACAATAAGTAAAATCCCATACGCTTCTGCTGAAAAAATTGTTGTGTGCACGCTCATGGTTCTGGCTGCATTGAAATTCGGACCATGAGCAGCGCACGACACCATATTTGAGGTTTTAGAAGCGTCACTGTAAAATTCTGTACGTGGGTATTTAAACTGCAAAGAAAGAAAGTGCTGCAGTATTGCGGTACCCGATTTTTGTCAAGTTTCATAAAAGAAAGGTCGGAGAACACAGGACGAAGTTTCCAAGAAGGTAAAATGTCTGAAAAAGATGATCTGTACACATCTAAAAACAAAGCGCTCAGATCCGAGGCTCGCTGTCTCACTCTAAGTGAAAAGGGCAGCGGAACGGATAGGCGATTTACAAAAAGCACAGATGTGGATGTGTCGTTAAAGACAGGATAAAAAGGGTGGTTATTCACCGATGAAATTTTAAAAGCCCATGTACGTCCGTTGGTTCTCAAGGCTCCACTTATTACACTCGGCATAGAGACTCTCGACAGGGCTAGTGCGAAAAGCACCCGACGCAAGCCGTAGCCCCAAATGTAGCACTAGGTCAAGCATTCGCAACGCTGTTTTAGTCGCCGACCCATATACCACACTGCCATAGTCTAAACGAGACCCAACCAAAGCAGTATAGAGCCGTAGTAGGAGTTCTTTGTCGGAACCATACGATTGGTGGGAGAGAACCTTAAGTATATTCAATGTTTTCAGACATTTATGTTTAAGTTCCTTGATGTGTGGATTGAATGTGAGTTTCTGGTCAAACACAACACCTAAGAACTTGTTCTCCTTGTTCACCGGAAGCGACACGCCATTAAGAGTAATGTCTGGGTCCGGATGGACACCGCGCTTCCTGGAGAACACAACGCAGGAGCTTTTTGAAGGATTCAATTTAAACCCATTCTTGTCTGCCCAGCCGGCAAGCTTCTTGACACCAAGCTGGACTTGACGTTCGCATATTGACATATTACATGAATTAAAAGATATTTGCACATGGTCTACATACATAGAATAAGAGATTGTTGGTGGCAGTGCCTTTCCAAGAGAGTTCATCTTTACTATAAAGAGAGTGCAACTCAACATGCCACCTTGCGGCACGCCATTTTCTTGGACGTGAACCTTTGAAAATGCACAACCAACTCTTACTCTGAACGTTCTCTCCGACAAATAACCTACAAGGGTGTTCAACATATTACCCGAAACACCGAATGACCTCAGGTCACTAAGGATCCCATAACGCCAAGCGGTGTCGTAGGCCTTCTCGAGATCGAAAAAGATAGTTAAACAGTACTGCTTATGCACGAAGGCATCCTTGATGTATGAGTCAAGTGCGACCAGTTGATCGTTTGTCGATCGCCCCACCCTAAAGCCTGCCTGGCAGCTCTCGAGAAGACCATTGTACTCGAGGAAGTACAGGAGCCTGCGATTGATCATCTTCTCGAAGAGCTTGCACAGGCAGCTCGTCAGGGCTATTGGACGCTAACTTCAGGGGGACGACGGGTCCTTTCCCTCCTTCAAGAAAGCCACTACAATGGCCTCCCTCCAAGAGTGTGGAATGTGCCCCGAAAGCCATATTTTATAATATAGATGTAGAAGTGCTTCAAGTGTGTCTGCGTGTAGGTGTTGTATCATTGTGTATGTAATGTCCTGTGGGCCTGGAGCTGAGGGTTTACACGTGCTCAGAGCAGCCCTCAGCTCAAGTAGTGAAAACCGGGAGTTATGAGAAGTCTGTGATTTGTTGTTGTCGTGTAGGGACTTCTTTTCACAAGAGGCTTTATGTTTCAGGAAAGTGTTCGTGTAGTGTGCTGAACTGGACACGTGTTGGAAGTGTTGTGCGAGTGTGTCAGCCTGGTCTTCCAGTGTGTCCCCTGTTGTACTGCCCAGGGGCAGGCTGTGTGTCTGTTGTCCTTTGAGGTTGCGTATACATGTCCATACCTTGCGTGTGTCTGTGTATGAGTTTATAGATGTTATGAATCAGCGCCAACTATCTCTTTTTGCCTCACGGCGCACACGTTTTCCGAATGCCTTGGCCCGTTTGAGCAAGAGGAGGTTTCCCGACGTGGGGTACCGATGGAGGATACCCCACGCCTTGTTCTGGGCCTCCCGCGCCCGCCTACAGTCCTCATTCCACCACGGCCTCCGCTGGTTGCGCGGGGCACCAGAGCCGTGGGGAATGGACTTTTCGGCGGCGTTGCGGATGTGCGCCGTGAGGAGTTGTGTGGCTTCATCTACGTGTAGGTGTCTTATAGTTGTGTAGTGTAGTTTCGATGTCTCTGTAAATGTGTTCCAGTTAGCTCGTGCTTCATTGAACCTATTATGGGAAGATGAACTGCTTGGGCCTTTACCTATATATGTAAGTGAGGTGGCGAAGTGGTCGCTGCCGTATGGGTCAGTTCCCACACCCCACTCGAGAAGAGGAAAGAGAACTGCGGAGCCAATAGCCAAGTCAAGACATGAGTATGTGTTGTGTCCTGTGTTGTGATATGTAGGCGGTTTTTTGTTGAAAAGGCATGCTCCAGAGGATGTAAAAAACCTCTCTATCAGGCGACCCCGGGCATCCGTACGAGAAGAGCCCTAAAGAGAATTGTGAGCATTAAGGTCGCCTGTTAGAATGTATGGTTCGGGCAGCTGGTCAACCAGCGCCTCGATGTCAGAGCTCAAAAGTGTAACATCAGGAGGAATGTATATGGAGCATCCTGTTATCAACCTATTAAATGTTATTAAGCATATTGCTACAGCCTCAAGGATCGTGTTTAAAGTGACAGGGTGGCATGCTAAGGATTTCCGGACGATTATGGCCACACCGCCAGAACAGTGTGTGCAGCCATCCCTGTCTTTCCTGTATACCAGGTAGCTATTCAAGAAATCTGCGTGTTTAGAATTCAAATGTGTTTCCTGAACACACATTAAACTTGGCTGATTGGTATGCAGAATCTTATACACGTCGTCAAGATTATTGAGAAGGCCTCTGCAGTTCCATTGAACAATATTTTCTCTTCCCATTATTTAGTGTGATAGCTACTGGAATGTATATGTTTATGTGTCGTCTTTCGGGGCTGTGACGCTTGGATTGGGCTTTTGGGCCTATCTGTAGGCTTGGACGTCGGAGGCCGATCCTTGCGCTGCGTTGCAGGCAAGAATGTCACGACGTCCATCTCGTCGTCCGATGTCCTGGGTGTGCCCGTCGAACCGGGCCCCCCGGACTTGGCCCCCCTTCGGGGGCCCTTCGTTTGACCCGCCACCGCCGCAGGTATCGGAGGCACCAGAAGTGGCACGGGCGGTGCGGTGGCGGTGGGAGCCAGTGCGGGGCCCGTGGTGTCCATGGCAGCCTCCAACGCACTGGAGGATGGAGAGGCAGGGACGGGAGCGGCACCGGTCCCGACGGAAGAGGTTGCCACCACAACCGCTGCTGGGTGAGCGAGCGGTGCAGGGGCTGGTTGGGCTGCCAGAGGCAACCCAGGGGGGGGGGGCGGTGCGGGACCAGGTTCGACTCGCGGTACTGGGTCCCCCCCGAGACCAGACGCCGCTCCGCCCCCCGGCGAGCTGCGTCGGCGTACCTCTTCCGCGCATCTGGGAAGGTGATGTTCTGTGTTACTTTGACATTGATTATTTTCTTTTGTTGTTGTAATTTCTCACATTTGCAGGAGTACGCCGCGTGCGATCCCCGGCAGTTAACACAAGTGAAGGTGGTGGAGTTGCAGTTATCTGTCGGGTAGTCCTGTGCGGCGCATTTGGCACAGGTCGTTTTGCCGCGGCAAGAGCTGGTACCATGCCCGAACCGCTGGCATTTGAAGCAGCGGCGCGGGTTTGGTATGTACGGTCGGACTGGACATCGTATGAAGCCTGCATTGAGCGACTCGGGGAGCGTTGAGCAGTCAAATGTCAAGATCAAGTGTTTTGTACGGATTTCGGTGTCATTTCGACGCATGATTACCCTTCGCACTGCCGTCACACCCTGATCTCGAAGGCCATTGAGCAGATCTGTCTCTGTTTCGTTCATCAGGTCGGGATCGGAGATGACGCCCTGGGAACTGTTCAGCGTGCGGTGGGGTGTGATCTTTATGTCTGTATCTACCATGCGGGTCTGTTTGAGGAGGTTGATAGATTTCTGCGTGTTGTTAATCTCGATCAGGATTTCACCTGTTCTGAGTTTCTTGGCTTTTTAGGATTTCCCTACAATGCCCTCAAGAAACTTGGAGATGAGAAAAACAGACTGTGCAGTGACGGGCTTTGACTCTTCAAGAGATTCCATTATTAGAAAGCGTGAGAAATTGTCAGGTTTTGGAAATGTCAACTCTGTCAAGAGAGGAGAGGAGACTTCGGTGCGGCCCCTTTTCGGGGGCCGACCACGTTTTTGGGGTGCTTTGAATTATCCATATAGCATAGGAAAAAGCAGGGAAGGGGGTACTTTCTTCGCTCGGTTTACCCTGATGCCGAGAGAGGTCCCGGAGCTCCCTGCCTGGTAAACAGGCAGGGAGCCCATCCGCCGGAGCTTGACCTAAGTTTCGACGACCACCGTTCGTGGTTTCTAACCCTCCACCTATAGACACATCGCCACGGTTGGATCCAGCTTATGTTTGGGGGCACGGGGTCTGCGGTGTCGCCAATACCGTCACCAAGATTGCTCAAGGTGCCCCGTGCGGGGGCTACTTCACCATTAAACTGAATACATTTGCGAACTGCTTTAAACGTTTGCGCATCAGGGACCGAGTAAAGTAGATCTTCAACATCATTTGAAAATGCGCTTCTCAAAGAGTCGTCTGCCTGTAGGAATTCAACTACCAGTTCTGCAATCTTTGTGGCGAAGAGATCGTTAACCTCAAGAGGCCTTAAATGTTTGAGCAAAAACCGACTAATTTTGCCAGGCTCCCCTTTCACTAACAATCGTTCTAAATGGCACCTCGGGCTTGTGCGTTTTTGCTGAGAAAAATGACATTCACCCATGAACTTTCATCACCTAGCCAAATGCTGCTTATAGACATCACGATCACCTTTTTAGATAATCATGTATATTGGAGCTACCACCCACGGTCGAAAAAAGAGCTGCTCCCTTACGATTCTGCCCACTCGAAGACCGTAAAAAGAGCGATAGCCGCTCAGTGCAACCGGTCATCACTCATGAAATCCTGCCCTCATTCTATGCATAAAAGTTTCGGTGCACAGCTATCTCGCCTCAAGGCCGCGGGTTTCCCGAAGCCGGTTATGACCGCTGTAGCGGAGACCTTACGGAAGAAGCTGAAGGTCAGTGAAAGAGTGAATATGACAGAGGAGCAACAGAGAGCCAGCAAGCCTCAAGTCGTACCTATGTCCATAGATCATCCCATAACCTTAAATGGTCGCCAACAAGTGCGGGATTAAAATGGTATTTTCGGCCCCTGTGAAACTTGCAGGCATGTGCTCACGCATCGCAAAAGAAAACAAGAAGCGTGAAGGGTGCGGCAAGAAGCACGCCAACGTCTACGGGGACTGCAAAGTGGGTGTGGTATACCAAATACCATTGAAGTGTGGTAAAGCCTACGTAGGGCAGACAGGGCGCTGTATCAATGACCGTATGCGTGAGCATGACCTCTCTGTCAAGACCAACACTAATGCCCACTTGCCCGCTGACTGTCTGGCCTGCACGAGTGGCGAGTGTGAACCGCTGCTAAAAGAAGTTAAGGTTCTGCGCAGGTCGAGCGACACGAAGGCACGGGAAATTTTAGAGGCATACCATATAAGAAAGAAGGGAGAGGGATGCCTGAGTGACACATCGGTGTTTCTTCATAAACCAGCGATTGTATGTCTTTACATGTGTCTGTAGCGTTGTGATAGAGCTAGCTGCCTTTAATGATTGCATTAATTGTAGGAATGTGCATGTATGACCACATAATAGTGTATTATAATGGGATGATCTGTCGAATAAAGTTTAGTTGAGAGTTTCCGCTCGTCCCGTCCTTCCTGTGTGTGGTGTATTTTCGCGCAAAGCCCGTGTTTATTCACCAAGATGCACCAACTCGCCCAACAACAAGTTAATCTAAAGCCGTTGCTGCTGCTACGGCGCGCTTATAGGTTAATTCGAGGCTGCACCTTCCTTTTTTTCCCTTCCCCCTTCACTCTCTTTCAACCCCCCTTTTTCTCCTGTCTAGTACTTCATCCCCTCTTCCCCCTCCCCGCACTTGTTTGTATGCAGGCGAGCCCCCAGATGGGCACAATAATATCCCCAGTGCACTCATTTTCCTTTTCCATACCGAATCACTTCGTAGTAGTAGTAGTAGCATATTTGATCAAAGTAAAACACAGGTAAAAATAAAAAGAGCTAAAATCAGATAGCTGGAGAATATTGCGGCACGCACGAGAAGAGCTTACCCAGTGCCAGTAGTGGGACTGTTACAACACAGGAGTTCCGGCGAGATACTAAGGCCACACGATTCAAACCGAATGGTCTGCAGTGAAGCTAAATATTGCATAGAGTCGGGTTGCGGTGATGGGCTAGCAAACCTATTTTAACCACCTTAGATGTTCTTGAACCAAAATTACGAACATAGAGGCATTCTAGTATTTCATCTCACCACTACTTTATTTGTTGCATGTGCATTTTAGAGAGACCCTATAGTTTGATTTTAGTACGTTTGCTTGGAATAAGCTTTAAATTGAATAAGAGAACTCTCCAACTGTAATGCTTACCTAACAATATTGCTGCGAAAACAATGACATTTAAAGGTATTTTTAATTTCTGGTTTGTTCAGAAGTCTCCCATCACGAAGTGCAATCATTGATGGTCACCCGTGTCAGCGCAGTCATGGACGAAGACGGCAAAATATTTTAGAACGCTCTTTTGAAGTACTCTGAATTGCCAATACACAGGTAAATATGGCCATGAAATGGGGTTTAAACCCCAGGTTCAGCGCAGTTGTGGCTGGAAGTTAAGAATTCTAACAGGAGTCCAGCGACGCTCCAGCACTTTCTACGGAGCCGGATTGCCGCACGATAATAAGCGACTCGAAAACGGCGGTCTCCAACTTTTCGCAGAATAACGTGTACACCACTACGGCAAGAGCACTAGCCCCAATCACACAGAACAGAAGACTGGCAACCAACGTCACCATCAAGTGGTTCCCGGCGCATGCTGGCGAGCTGGACGAGTCGGCTGGCCCGAATCGCAACGAGGAAGCAGACAGGGAGGCGCACGCGCTAACAAGACGCGGGCTCCCGTCATCGCTCCCCGCAATACGCGAGGCAAACCCGACAGAAGCCGCTGCCGAGAACGAGAACAGCGAAGAGTATGCCATCACAACGTACGGGGAAGTTCTGCAGTGGTACAGAGCGAACCGTAACAGATACCCACCGCCTCATCGGGACCTAACACGCAAAGAAGCGACCACCCTACGACAACTACAGGCAAGAGCGATATGGACTCCGGTATGGGCGAAACACGTCTGTCCGGAGATATATCACACAGACACGTGCCAACGGTGCAAGAAGGCGCGAGCCACCCAGAGCCACATACTCTGGGAATGCTCGCCCCCTGCACCCAACACCCAAGACAACGAGTTGCCAGACGAGATCTGCAGCAAGCTCATCAGCACAGAACTCGGTAATCAACGGGCCGTCGTCCAGCACGTCCTCGAGCTCCTGGACCGGCAGAAACCCGGGACGTCGTCTCGCTTGCGAGACAACGGATAGGGTGAACGCGGGGCTAGGATGAAGACATGGAACACCACAACGAAGAAGCAGCGAGACTACCCACAGAGACAAGGTCCAGCACGTGCCACGTTCCCCTAGGAGCGTGAGACGACCGGTGCTCGCCTTCGGGCTCGCAGCACGGCCGCCGCCTCCGTGGGGCAAGCGGGCACGCAAGAGTCTCCCCTCCCACACCCCCTCCCCTGAACGGCCGGATCGATTCAATAAAGTTGTTTCTCTCTCTCTCAGAAATCTGAATTGAAGTACTTCCTCCCCGTTCTCCTTCTGCTCCTTCTAATTCTCGTCCTGCTCCACCGTCTCGGCAGCCAGTCTCGTCGACTCCGTCCGTGGCGGCAGAGGCGGAGAAGTGAGATCGTCTAACACCGGGCTTGAGCTTCCTTTATTTTATGAAAAAAATTTCCACTCTTGTGCTACACCAATACAGCTCAATCAACCACCGTTCATGCATCATCATTGATTTAACCTTACCAAGAATTTGGAGTAATAAAGGGTGTGGATAAGTGCATTTCACTTCTCTCTGGTTTCACTATTTGTAGAGCGACGTGACTGAATGTAAAGGACGTCGCATAGGTAATCGTTGTGGGTGCGGTGTGCAGCTTTGCTTTCCAATCGAATTCACAAGGTGGATTGGCGCAATTTTCTTTTCCTGTCACTTTATTCAGCCGACGTTTTCGCGTTACAGGCACAAGCAGTGCGATCACTAAAACTTCGGTTTAAAATATGTCGCCATGACATGTGTGGCCCTATTCTCGACTTTATATATTCACGGCGAATTCGCCATGTTTTTTTGTCAGCAAAAACAAGCGATCAGTAACGTGACTCACGTATAGCTATGACGACATGCAGTGTAATTTGACGCTAAGCTTATAAACATCACAACCAAGCTATCAGATATTGCCCATAAAACAGATAAAAACATTTGGTCTGTATTATAAAAATTAGGACGGTAGCTTTGCTTGGCACAAGAAACACATTTCTTTAGGTTAAAATTTTGCAGGTAGGAGTTCCTGTTCGGTGTTTACTGTAACAAGTTAGCAAGTTGTAATGATTTTCTTTATAGTTCCTTTTGTCAAGAGATGTCGGCAGCACCCACAGACACCGTCGAAAGACTTTTTCTGAGGCTTTTGTAGGCTGTTGTAGGGCTACGTGTCGAGGAGACAGTGGAGGACGCGGAAACTCACCTTAAAATGACATCGATTCTCCCACACGAGTAAGCTTGCATCAAGGTCGCGCTAATGGGACACACAAGTCGCACAGATGTTTCGTGAATATTTTAATGATCACACATATAGTCGAGTTTGATTTACTATACATTGTGAAAAGGTATCGTCACGACAAAGGTTTCCTGAATATCATGCTGTATTGTACAAATTCGAAATTGGCAGTACATAAAATGCTAAATATTTTACATTCAGTTCGATCATGTTTTCCTGCGATCACCAGGAGTTGTTCTTATGTCTCCAGCCGCGCCACTTGACCAGGTATTCGACATGGCCCTTGCGAATCCGCTTGTTCTCGAAGCATTCGGTGGCGAAAACCCCCCCGCCGAAGCAGGATGGCTCCGTCGCGTCGTCGGAAGGCGGTGCGACGTAGCCTTGCGTACGCCAACGCCCCGGCTTGGCTTTGTGGACGGCTCGGGAATCCCGGCAGTCCGCGCGCGTCCTGGAGGGACAGAAAAAGAAGGCAGCAGCAGCTGAGGACATATGCGTAAGTCAGGCGGCTTCAACTAGCTTTGTTTCTTCATTGCTATTATCTCTAACCGGAGATAATACGGACACGAAAATGCAAATGTGTCCCCTTTAAGATCCACGAAAATTTTTAAAGCGAAAGCTCTCTTAGCGGACCACATGCGACCTGTCCAATCCTTATGCATTTCCCCGTAGACCGATTGGTCGACTGACAAGCTCTGATAAGCGCTCTGGACAGACGGCCCGTGCGTGAAACCGGGCTTCCGTTGTGTCAAAACGGCTACTTGGAAATCGCCACAGACCGCTTCTACGTAAGACAATTCACGCACCGATCATGAAGAAGGAGTACAATGGTATACTTTTATCTCATAAACAACATATCGGTACACTTCCAGATCGTTCTTACATGCGTTTAATTAGTGCGCGAGAAATGCTCGTGGGTTCCTTCTTCGTTTGTGATTTGGGTCTGAAGGTTTGACAATCTATTGGACGCATTTCAGGTGAATGTTGGAAGCACTTCTAGCTTTTGAGCTTTTCTTAACTTTCTTTAGGAAGGAATCATAACTTTTTAATCAGCTGCCACAAACGTGCACTTTCAACGTATACATTACTATGTCAGCTTGAATAGAAAAAATGACGAAATTCAACCAATTTTGTGATCCGGTTCATGCTTGGCACACATTGCTCATTGACCTTTACGCAAGCCAGGTAGAAACTGGAAAATACAGGAAGTGAAATCCGGCTGGATGTTCCCCTCCTGATATCGAAAAAACTTCAAAGCGCACAAATAGTGAGCGTGTGTGTGTGTCCCTCCTCTTTGTCCCCGTCTATTTGTGGGCTTTGAAGTTTTTTCGATATCATGCACCAACTAGCCCAACTTGCGGCATTGCCCCTCCCGATCCCTCATCGGTGTTTTGTGGGCGGGCCGCGGCCAGAGAACAGCCTCAGCTGCTGCCTCTCCGATTTCGCGGACCTGACACTCCCGCTTGCGCTGAAGTACTGCGTTTCATCGAGCAAACACTTCTGGGGTGCTACCACATTACACAATATATACCTCCCGTCCGTTTTGTGGCCCCGTTACGCTGCTTTGACACCTGATTATGTAGCCGCGAGAAGAATAAAATCTGAAAATAGTCGTTTTCACTTCATTGTATCAGCTTGTTACCGGCTTGTGAAGAACGATCTCGCGTATTTACGGCTTTTTCCCAGCTGTACCAACGGCCTTCACAAAGAAACCTGCGCCGAGGACGTATGAACTTATCCCAGTTCAGTGCTGCACGTTAGCAACAAAGGCCTAAATGCCTGGAACTTGGTTCCTTCACTGTTAACAGCCTTCATCAGTGAATTTCATCACGACTGGCTAGACATCTTTTGTGTAAAGTACAAGCTAAGACAGAGGCTCAAGGCAGGTGGACTCCATTCCACGTATCTGAAGCCCTTTTTCTGATCTAGGCCAAAAATAAAATGCCCGTGGCCTAAGAATTCCACACGTGCACAGGCGCCAATTACGGGGGGCCTGATACCCGAAGTGTGGCTTGAGTGCGTCGAACCCCCGCTTGAAAAACAATTGGTCGCCATACCACCGTGCGAAATTAGAGGTCCAACAAAGTTGTTGCAGACCGCTACAAATGATGATGCAGAAGGGTATTAAACGTTTCGCCTCGTGTTGGCGGGCTTGACGGTTGCGCTCGGCTAGTGGGGCTAAATAGGGGTACAGAGTATCGGCACTTTTTTCTGCTATTGTTCCGTGGCGTCGCCCTGACCATTGGTCAGTTCGCATTACCTGAGATGGTTACATGGTTACAACTGAGATGGTCAGTTCGCATTACCTGAGTTTACACTGAGATGGTTCATGGGCGGAGCGATTTTGTCGTTTATGCGTTTTAGTTAGTCAAGTCTGGTAGGCTAGCTTTTCCTCCCTGCTATCCGGCTGCAGGCTACTGACGTCGTTCCGAATGCGAATTAAAGATAACGCGTGTAACAGCATTTCAGCAGCTGAAGTGTGTCCAAAGATGCCGTTTTGCTGCTTCTTCGGTACTGTTATTAACAAACGACAGGTTCGAAGTTAACGGCGAGGTCGTAGATGCGGCTATCTCGCAACACTGATTAATGCAAAAATGGCCGCCGTTGCTGGCTTGTGTGCTTCAGTGGCGGTACTCTAATACCTTATCTACTGACACTACGCTTAGCTTCTCTGGCGGCAAATTCTGTGTCCTGCCTAGCCTGACGCATGCTCCGGGCGTCTAGGCAAGAAGTAGTCTATTTCGTGACCCTAGTCCTGCCTACCTGCAAACGTAATCTTTATCAGAAACACAAGGTTGGGGGTGGGGGGGGGGGTGCCATCGTTCACAGGCGCCTGGTCATCCATACTGTGCTTTGCATGCTTGTTTTGTGGTTTTCTTAAACGAATTCTGAGCGCTATGCCGTATGCCTGATTAGACTGACGCATGCGCTCGGCGTCTTAGGCATTATCGCATTGCCGTTTTTGCCCGCGGAGATCGTTTTCGCCCACGGCTATGAAACGTTTGCGGGTAGAGGTATACAGCTTTGCTGCAAAGTCATCGAAAGCCTTTGAAAGGACTTCGTAGCGTCTAAGTCCAGCCCCAAGCAATTACAGCCTGTGCTTTGATAGATTTCCTCCAGGTTCTTAAGTTCAAATGCTCGCAAGCATGTGTTTATCGTGATATAAATGTTTCTGAAGACGCCGGCATGTTTACCACTTAATTACCGCGGGTACCGGCATATTGGTAGTCCAATATTAGCTTCACACTATACCTGCTTGGTGAAAAACTTTCCTTATGAAACTAAGCCCTCAGAAATGCAGGCTTGCGCTATAGCAGCACAGCTGAGCAACTGACGGTTTATTTTTCTGATAACTCGCGTTTTGTCCAGGAACCATCTTATTCATGTTCGTGTTCCTGTGGTGTTCATGTTCCTGTGGTGTTCATGTTCCTGTGGATCTAACCTTAAACACACGTATACTGAAAATGAGGTTCATAGGGTTCACATTATGGGTACAATAAAATAAGCTTTAACGCGTACTCTAAACCAATGAAATGAGCGCCTGCACCCACACTTTCCGGAGAAGAAAAACGTGATCTATTGTTGCGTCCCAATAGAGGCAGGCGTATAGTCGGCGAAACGATGACGTACCAATTGTTTAGGCATGGCGCTTAAATGGAAAGGCTAGGCAGCAGTTCTGGCCTCAGCAAGGGTGACTGACTCAGGCGCACAAGTTCGTTGGTACGCACCTTTAACGCCATCGTCTTCGAGCCATATGCTGACCACAAAGGACAGCACTCATCCCTTACTGCAAGAATCACCGAAATGTTCAATTCCTTTGGTGTCCTGGAGCAAACAGGCGCCATAAAAAAGGCGATTTCTCTGTATTACAGATATGCACGCGACAAAATTATCTTGCAAACCCACTAGGCAATAAAAAGAAAAGTGCCGGGGGCGCGTAAGCTTTCTGTATAATGTGAGAAAAGGTGAGCGTCCCTCCTTGTTGAGTTGTAGAGCGTAGTGGGTGTGTGTGTGTGTTGACTTCATTGACAATGGCAATATGCTGACAGTGGCAATTAGCATCTGACGGCTCCTGCGTCGTAGATATTGGGAGATTCTGCTTTGGGTGGTTTGGCATGTTGGAATCGCATCCTCACGGGAAGTGTTCAATTCGCCGTACGTGCCTCCTTGCAGCTGGCATCGCCACCACCCAATCAGCTTGTGTGGATAAATGGAAATTGTGGGTGTGCGTGTTGAACTCGCAGGCAAATGTTAATTGCTGAATCGGTCATGAAATTCTAGCGACTGCTTACTTCGTCATTGGGGAACTCATCCGAGCGGGTATGTTGTAAAGCCCATGTCCTGCCTTAACGGTAGGTGGCAACATTGAGCTTAACAACGCACCTTGCAAAGTTAACTCACTGTGCGCCAAACTGAGGGTACCGGTCAATGACGGTAGAGCGCTAGGTGTAACGTCGCTGCTAGCGTGGGGCCGTTTTAAGCCCGCCGTGCGCGTCAGGGTGCCGCATTCCCCCATTCGCACGCAATGGGTCTCTATGGTGTGATGATTCTGGCTTGGGACTTGGTGACAAGGTCCTGGCCAAGTGCAGCAGCGGGAATTTCGATTGCAGGTTCGGGCCACGGGGTTATAGGCTCGCTCCTTTTTTTGACCAACGAGTCAAGCAATGCACGAATGATGATGACGCGTCAGAATGGCAGCGTCCGTCAAAAAGTTGAAGCCCTAATGATCCGGTTTCTGCATTCAATAGCATATGAAGTGAACGAGGTAAACGCCAAGGACTTGGCAATGTACGGTGAGAATGCCTCAGTTACAACAATACTTACTAATATCCTTGAAATTGCGCGTCTTCAAATGCGTAAATAGCAGTTCACTAGTACTGCTCCAACTTTCCAAATGAGCGCTGCCATTTTTTACGCCTTGACGGTGTTTAAGGGTATCTTACAGAACGTAGTTTCTATGTACTCCGATAATACTAAAGCATACATTGTTCACACCTGTTCGTGGGAATGTTTCGGGACGGGGTCGTGAAGTCTCATCTAGCATGAGAAGGATGGTCTTCGACTGACCACCATGCAAGCCGCCTTCTTACTCACGTGGCTACGGGCCCTTGAATCTGTACAATACGGACTTGCACGTCCCGTGTGACGCAGTTTAAGGGCGCTTGGACAGGAGCTCTACGCTCATGTGTAGCCGTTTCAAAGACGATAGTGTGTCTTACGCTACTTAAAACCAAAATTTTGGTCTGTCTGTCTGTGTCTGTGTCTGTGTTTGTCTGTCTGTCCGTTCGTCATGTTTGTCATGCCGACCGTCCGTCCGTCCACCATTTCTGTCTTTCAAATCGTTCGCCCGTCCACCATGTCTGTCTGTCAGTCTGTCTGTCTGTTCCTGGATTCAGCATTCCGGGCAAAAGTTTAAAGAATATTTGAACGAGAGGTTTCTCTAGCCAATACGAATTTTAGGCCAGTCAAGTGAGTTGCCTACCCCGAATTTTCCTACCCCGAATTTTCCTAAATATATTGCATAAAATAGTACTTGCTTTATGTAAAATACTTATTTCGTTTTAAAACCTTTCCGAACCACTAAATCTAGAAACGTACTTTTTTTTAAACATTGTTGAGCAAAAAGAAAACATTAAACATATTACAGCCAAAACCAAAGCAGAACGGGTCCTCGCAGTATTTTTTTATACAAAATTAATGTGGGCTTGATATTTGCAATAGCAAATAAAAGTACGCATTGAAAACAATCATTTCGTCCAAAATACAGAAGGTCTCCCGCGAACCCGGACCTAGTAGCAATGTTGGAAGTTCAATAGTAACAAAAGATTCCAGGAGACTGCTGTCGCCATGAAAAGCAGGAAAATTAAATTGAATTTGGCAAACCTCTTTGCTTATTGTTGGAGGATCCATGGTCGGGGAGAGAGTTACGTTGCAGTGGCGGCTGAAGAGCGCATACTGAACTTTTTACACCCTTTTTGGCCAAAAAGAATGTATCATCAGTAGAAAAAACGGCGTTGGGAGGTCATTACACCCGTCTTTTTAATCTCAGCCCCCTTATTCGTAGATCTACACCTTCTGTGTGTGGGAAAAAGGGTGTTCACCAACTTAAACACCCTTTGTTCTTGGTAGTGTGTTCTTGGTAGTGGAAGCCATGCAGACAAAACACAAGTTTCGTTCGTTCGATATATTGCCTCGTTAGAATCACAGTGACACCACTTTAAACGCGCACATCGCTCAAATAAGCTATATAATTTGAGAAAGAGGGATGGCCATGCGACCCAATAGCTAATTTCCCTATGATGTCGTATGCCCAGCTGTGTGATTGGGTGAGGCCGGCAAAAGCAAACACAAATTAGGCAGGCTTGTAAGCTTGCTTAAGAAGCTATGTGCGCTCAAATGTAATGCATAATCATTTTAGAGCATTACGAATGGTGGGGTAAACAATGAAAGTGACGAAAATACACGTACACATACAAGTACGAATGCGCACTGATGTTGGCACTGGGCGCACTATGCTTTTTTTAGCTCCACAGCAGCCCGCCGCTTTCAAGTTGTCTTACATGACACTAGTGATTGGCATAAGCGACGTTCTCTTAAATGACACTGTTATTCGAGCGTACCCCATGTTTCAAGAAACTATTACTTTCCACCGTAAGAAAAACAAGCCAGGAGCAAATACTGTCAAAAACAGAGCAACGGTGGACTGCGGTCCGAGGCTGACTATGGTAGCGCCATCTTGGAAGACTGGCGGCAAGCAAGGCTGCAGAGCCTAATGACGCACTGGAAGTTCGTTTGAACACCCGTTCTCATGACTTCATGGCAGACATCACGAAAACACACGCTTTGGCGGGAGAAGTAAATTTTAACCTGAATTGATTAATTTCTCAGTGAATACGGCATCGTTTTCTGTCGAACAAGCACTCAGGGCCATATAAAACACGAACTTTTTGGAATAAAACAAACTTGTATTTTGTCCGCATGGCCCCTTTCAAGCGTGTCGAAAAGTTGTTTAGCTGCTGATTGATTAAGGCCATGCATGCATGTATAATTGCACTTGAAAGTGCAAGACATCCCCTGATACACTCCCGCCCCACGTCGTAAAAAATGTTCAAAAGCAAAAAGAAGTTGTTCGTCTGCAATGGTCGCTCGTTTCATTTGCGCCTCATGGCCCGAGTTTAGCTTCGGCCCGTGAAACATCTATATTTGCGTGGCGAAAAGGTGTTGACGGACGGCAACACGCTTGGCTGCAACACTCCGTTGAAAGGGTGTGAAATAGGTGCTCAGTTGGGCACGCACGCACGCACGCACACACACACACACAAAACAAATAGCGGAGCTGGGGGTCAAGCTAGCTTCTTCCGGCGTTGCTACGTTTTGTTAGGTTAGGTTAGGTTAGGTCGGTTAGGTTAGGTTTTGCGATGTTCTTGTTAGGCTAGCCTCTGTGCTGAGGGGCGTGCCCAGGTTTATCCGGATTTTAAAAGGCTGCGTCTCCCACACTAACCTCGGGTCCAAGGGGAAAACAAGGTAGGTCGACGCCCAGCTCCGCTGTTTCTCTAGTCTTGCACCAGTAGCGCAAGCTGCGGAATTTTTGTTTTTGCGTTTTAGTCTCCCAAAAAGACTACTACCTTTAAAAATCGTATAATAAGACGTGCACATACGCACGCACCCATTTTGCACACAATTGGACGGGCTAGAAAGGCGGCTGCACTGTTAAAATACCCAATCTGCGGTGGTGCACGCTTTATAGGGGCCGCACTTCTTTTTCTTGATATTGTTCGCTAACGACACCGAACCTAGCTTAAACACAAACAGCTTCGCTGGTAATAAATTATGCCAATTCATATTGTTTTAAACATCGGGACGAACAAAACATTCCCCGCTTGTAAAAAATGTTCAGCCCACCTGTGTAAACGTATAATATACCTCCACAGTTGGGGGTCTTTTACACCATTTTGGTTAGTTTCCAACACACTAATTTGTAGCTTTACACCCTTGTGGGTGTTGAAATAATGAACACCTACCTTGGTGGGAGCTGAACTGGTGTGGAATAGGTGTTCGGTCTATAACAAAATTATTTATCTTGTTGAACATAACTACCTCTCGAATAATTTTTTTTTGCAAATCCGCGTACTGACCGTATGTGCTAACATTAAAACACAAAATTCCAAAATAAGTGCCAAATATCTTATTTTTGCGACAAGCACACCGACTCCATCACAGGACTTTTTTCTGTTTGGCTGTCCCATGTCGTACAGCTTTAACGTGTTTTTGCTGCAAAAAGAGTGCAAAATGAAGAAAGGGTGTTGCTGTGAACACCCTGAAAAGGGTGCACGTAAGGTTGCTTAAGATCCTAAAATAATGGCGTGGACAGCGCAACTACGCGTGAGAATGGGGAATGGATGACCCCGCAGATGACCCCGCAGACACATTCAACGCGCACAAGTGACACTTCGACAACAGATGAATTAAGCAGGAAAACCACCGCGATGGATTGGGAGAGCGAGTACATATATATATACTTACAAGTACATCTGCTCTTCTTGCTTTTATAGCCAGCAGAGCGAATTCCTCAGATAGAGTTGGTGGCCGTGTCACCAAAATCAGATATTTTAGCGGTAATTTTGGTAATATTCATTTTAATATGTTCATATACAAGTCAGCTTGTAGATTTATAAAAACTTTTTAATCGTGAGGTAGTAAGCAAAAACGCCCGTGTGTACGAGATTTCGGCGCACGATAAAGATCCCCAGGTGGTCAAAATTATTCCGGAGCCCTCTACTACGGCGCGCCTCATCGCCTGCGTTGCGTCGGCGCGTTAAACCCTACAATCAATCAATCAATAATCGTGAGGTAGTGATGTTTGATAAGCTATAGAATTTTATTAAATACCAAACACCCATTCCCCAACATTTCAGCACTCACCAGGAAGGGTGTTCAATATTTCAACTCCCTTTTTTCTAACAAGAGTGCCAAGCTACAACTTGGGTTGCTGGAAACGAAGAGAAAGGGTGTGAAATACCGCCAAATAAAAAAAAGGTGTAAAAGACCAACTTTGGAGGTATTTTATACCGCTTTACACGGGTGGACTGAACATTATTTACAATCGGAGGGATGATTTGTACCTCACGATGTTTAACACAATATCAATTAGTATAATTTATTACCAGCGGAGCTGTTTAAGCCTTAGCTATGTTCCAAGGCGTTCGCAAAAATATCAAGAAAAATTAGTGGGCCGTCTGAAAGGGTGCATCACCGCAGATAAGGTATTATAACAGTGAAGCCGGCTTCGAGCCTGTTTGGGTGGGGGCACAAGGGGCGCATGCGTTTGCACACGTCTTACTATATAGCATTTTAAAGGTACTAGAATTTTTGGGATACTAAAACGCAAAAAAAAAAAAAAAATTGGCGCAGCTTGCACTAGTGGGGAAAATCAGGAGGGGTGGAGTCGCGCAAGGCTGGGGTAGTGCAGTGCGCAACACCCTTGCCTATAACACTGAGTTCAACTTCAACTAGTTACCTCTAAAAACTGCGGTCTCAAACTTGTCACAGAAAACTTTGAGGTCAAAATATATGGTTAAGACTTCACAATGACACAATACTTTCCTTCAAATGGTTTTCGGCCGAGGCAAGATAAGGCTATAAGTACAAAACCTGTGTTATAGACAAGTGTGTTGCCCTCTGTACAAGGGTGTTGAAGTTGGTCAACACCCTTCCTTCCACACAAAAAGGAAGTAGACCTACGAATAAGACTTTTGAGATTGAATGAGAAGGGTGTAGTATCCTCTCAACACCATTTTTCCGCTTATGCTAATCCTTCTTGGCAAAAAAGGGTGTAAAATAGTTAAGTGTGTACGTAACTCCTTAGAGAGATAGCCGTCCATTGTTAACCTGAATGAATCGTGGGAAGTTCGCAAAAACGTTGCCTCTCAGTATTCGTTCTAGCGGATGCGTACGAACCCTTCAAAAAGCTAAAGTACCTTGTGGTACAGTTTGCGAAATTATCTTCGCCACCCGTTTATGGCTTCCCCCTTATCGATCAGAGTGTATGGAATTACACAAGGCACTTCACAATCACGACCTGGGAGGCTCTCCGTAATGAACAAGATCAGGGACACGGGCGTTCTCGAAGCCGACGGTGTTCTTTACATCGCAGAAAAACACAGGCTGTTGGTTCGCGGTTAACTCTTCGGCATACGCAATACCGTATTAAAGGACGCCTAGCGAAACGAGTAAAAAAAACAGTTCAGCGTCCTTCCACCTTGTGAAGAATTATGACAAGCGAAGCTGTGGGGCGTAATGTTAGAGTCTTCTTAGCGACTAATTGTCATAAAATTTGTTTTCAGATAGTTCAGCTGAAACAACCGTTACAGCCGCTTTCTGTAACCATGCTTCCTGTGTAGATGGCCGCGCATTGACGGCACACACTAATTCTCTAAGGTTTACAACTTCACTGAGGACTAACTAGTTTAGGGAAGGTAATGAAACTCGCCGTAACGGTAGTCATTTTAGCGGCTAATGGTCATAAAATCTGTTTCCTGATACTATCGAGAACACAAGAGTTAGAGCCGTTTTCTATAGCCATACTCCCTCCGTGGATGGCCATGCATCATTGTGCATCACACAATGTCGAATAGCCTGCTTACAAAGACCAAGCTTGCACGGATCTGCAAAATCGGCTTCACCTCTAAACACAAATTTCTTTCTGGGTAGAGATTTTTTAGGGCAATATAAGACGCTTGATATCAAAATATGAGGCCCTAGGAACTTTATAATTTTTTCACATTTTTTTTCTATACTGGTAACCGGTTTTTCTGCGGCGGAAAAACCCCCTACCGAGGGAGCATGACATGATATCAGGAGAGACTGTCATCAGGGCCAGCTTTAGAACAGCTCCGCTGTTAAAGAGCAGTCTGCACCGAGATCCTGTGTTCACCAGCAGCACGAGTTCGTCGCGCAGTTTCAAAATTTGCCGTGGTTTCGACGCGCACACAAGGAAGCCTACCACTGTTCCTGTTCTCTGTGGCCGTAGGGGTCCACAGCCTGGACGGCAGACCAGCCACAGATGAAGACGACACGGACTTGCTGCGGTCATCTGGATGTGGCGGCAATGAGAGCTGCTCGGGGGCATCCATCTCGCCACCGGGGGAGGAGAAGGAACCTTTCTGGCAGGGCACGAGAGGCCCTGGAAAAAGAGTAGAAACTTTAGAGACAAGACGCCCTTTTTCTCCTGCCTATGGTTCTACACCTGTCACTGTTTTATGCGTAGACCAGTGCTCAATACTTCCAACAGGGGCCCAAGTTCTCACTATTGTTAGATGTTTTCAGAAATGTTTGTTTTTGCAGTGCAACTTTGAAAATAGCTCCCATGCTTAAAGGCTTATCCAGAAAAAAATAAAAAGAACGCGCAACAGTGCAAAGTCTTGGCGGATATACCCGATATACCACTAGTGTCGTTTGTAGATCACGCTACTTGGAAACGAATGTCAGCTTCACCGCTCCTCAAAACGAGGTCCGAGTGAGCTATATGAATTGAGTTTAGAGAAGTGAATATCCTTCCCGCTTGAAGTATATCACGAAGTGCAGCGTTTCGCTCCAGCCTAAATGCTTCATTGATTCCCATCTCCGGCGATAACCCCGCGGAGCAAACGCAAACGCCAGCAAATACGCTAGCTACCGGACCGCGCTGCGCACGCAAGATGGCGGTGGATTTCATGGAAACGTGCGTATAAGGATGGACTCCAAGTCATCAAGTAATGACAATGCGCCTTAATATGCATTGAATAGAAAATCATGCACCCATCCGTATAACGACGACGATGGTTGAATGCGAACCTTGCTCATGAGGAATTGTTTGGTTGTCGACTGATTTTGGACTTTGACTCGCAGATGGTTTGCACTATGACTCATTGAGCTTTGACTCTGATTCGCACGCAGTTTGGACTTTTGATCGAAGAGGCTTTCACTGGACCGTTCGCCTTTTGATTTCGCACGAAGAAAGCTGTATCGATTGTGAGCTTAGTTCAACCACTTTTTATCGTTAGACAGAGGGGTGCATGAGTTTTCTGTCTAATTTTGCACGTCCATTTATCCTTCTGTAAATACAACATGCTTAGATCGGTTACAATAGCGCTATCGCATAGACGTCGAATTCATAACGCGGAGGACCCAGGTTCGATTGTGTCCACGGGAAGCGTTTTTTTTTCACTTGACCCGCGATCAACATCACTGTCAGAGAAAGTTGGCTTTTTTTGCAGTGCGTTTTCGACGCGGCATAGATCATTATTGATACATAGAAAGCTTCGAATAAAAACAAGAACAAAAATTGGCCGCGTATCTGCTTCTTTTGTTGCAAATGTCGTCAAAAGACGATAGTCTTTATTGATTTTTGCCAAGTAAATGCCTCCCTTTGCTTTCCCGCTCACCTCTAATGTTGTTCCTCTTGCGTCGCGCTAGTCCCTAGGTAAAGACGCCAAAGGTTTGCTTAAATCATTTTAAATTTCCCGCGTTCCACAGCTCCAAACTGGGTGTCTCGATGCCAACGCTGCCGTGCGGCGAAGACGCGCGTGAATCGCGGTGCCCTACTTCAACGTTTATAGAACCGCGTTTCCCTACTCCACGTGCGTTGCAAGCAGAACGTGGAATCTATCTAGTGGAACCTTTCATAACTGTTGCCGGTTGATTCCTTAATATGCCGCAAGAAGCTATAGTGGCGCGGGCGGCAGCAGGCGACGGCAAAGTGATTTTTTTTTCTGGAGTTGATGAAGTATTTCATTTCGCCAAAGTCAAGCATGTATGGTTTTTTATAAAGGAACACTGCAAACATCACTTCTGTATTAATTTGTTCTCTTATATTTGCGTAATGTCTTGTTCTTCTTCAAAAATGTTGACAGGTATGAACATTACACCGGACTTAGACGGGTAGATTTAGCTGTGACTATATAAGACTATTGCGCCGGCGTTGTTTTAGTTTGGCCGGGTGGCTGAATCGAGTCAGAGAAAGACAGACGGACAGAGATACAGACAGACCAGAATTTCTGGGTTTAAGTTGCTCAAGAAAGACTATCGTCTTTAAAAGATGTTTCACCATGAAGAAAGCCAGTGGTAGCGCTCGAGTGCAGGAAGGGCCGCTTTGTTATTCTTGTATACTTTTTCAAAGGCAATTTTTTCAAAGGTAACACTACTTTGGGTTGAACGTGTCCCCATTGATCTTTGTGTCGCTTTGGTTTGAGCTTGGTGAGCGTGATGCTTATACATCGATACTAGTCGAAGAACTCTGCCGTCCATTCTCTGAAGTTATTGCTAGTCCATAAATGCGATACGCTGTGCAATGACGGTAAGATATCCTTAGGTTGTTCTGAACATGGCTATAGGAACGCGAACCTTCTTTTCCACTTTCTTCGTCTGTGCATGCTGCGCAGCCGCCTATAGCTCTGCGTAGGCACATACCACAGCCGGTGTGGCTGGCAAGCAGGACGCCCCTCCCATATGTGGTGAGTAGGGACTCCCGTCTTTTCTCGGACGGCATTCTTTCGCTCTGTGGCCTTGACTGACAGGCGTCACTCTCGGGCACAGCGACGGCAAAGAATTCATGATGCGGTGTACCTGGCGCTCCGGCTGTAACGTATTGCAAATTCCCGCGGATATTGAGAGCATTAAATATTTATGATGGTCCAGCGACAGCCCAATTATGTGCAGGAATACGCTAGTGAGAATTGTCGGGTAAATGTAATAGCCGTTGCGATGTATCTTTAAAGTCCGCTGTAGTTGTTAATGTTGCGGATGATGATGAGATGGTTTATTTTGTTAAGTGAAACGGAACAAACATTCTGGTCTTCCTTTCTATCATAGGCAATATAAACCATCTGGTGTTAATGTACAAGGGCCCCTGGGACTTTTATAAATACCTGCATAGTGCTCCAGGTATCCCTATGACGCGCCATACACCAGGCCCCACTCGTTGGACACCCTATATCTGACAAATGCATTGCAGGCAAGGCATTTTGTCATGGGCAAGGTTAGCGTCGTTGTATGAAAACATGAATTCCCCTTGGGCCTCTTAAAAATGCCAATTTTCTTGTGGGGCAAAAGTGTGACACATCAGGCGTTACAGACGGGCCGAGAGGAAATTTCCTTGATTGAACATTTAGATGCTTACGCTTCTACTAATATAAAGCCTTTCCATTTTCTCCCAGTAAGCCTTCATTAACCACAGAGATAAGCTTGCCCAGAGGGAATGACTTTAACAATAGGAGGCGAAATTCTGCTATAGTCCAACTAATTGCAAGCAAGGGAAAGAACTCTACACCATTGCCGGTTGCAGGGAAGGTCTCGAGGTTTTTGAAAAGCCTACAGTATCATGGTCATTATTGGTGGTCGCAGAACTCTATTCGTGCTTTCCCGGTGGGGATAAGCGGCGATTGTAGCCATCGGTCGCGAGTTTTGCATTTTAGGAGGGCTCTACAGCAAGCGGTCATGGTGCGGAGGTAGAACGCAAAGGGATAGCCACCAGCGACGGGGACTGTTGCAGCGAAGCTGTTTACAACTAGGATCCAGCAGCGACCAGGCGTAGACCAAGAATCTTGTGGTCATGGAAAAAGAAAATTCGTCAAAATAAAAGAAAGGCCCTAGGGCTTCCATATTTTAATATTGTCACGAAGCCAAGGACGACGCAGTTGTCTTGAAGGAGAAACAAGTTTATTGGAGCGAACTTGTGCTCCCCTAACAACTCAAAAGAATACAGAGGCGGCGAAGCAGCGGTCAACAAAGTGACTTGCGTCGGCGAGCGTCGCAGAATCGAATACCCCGGCGTCTGCTCTGCCGGCTTTTTAAATGCAGAGCATTTCTTTAACTCACGATGTCACCCGGCGTTGTCGGCGTTGGCGTGACTCGGCGTCCGCAACAGCATTCCAGGTGCGCCCTCTCCCCCACTCCTCCTCTCCCGCATCACGCCACCCTCCTCGCTCTCAACAACAGGTCCGCACCCCTCCCTCTACACTATATAAAAAAATAATACTTACCGGCGCCTGGTTTTGATCCCACGACCCTGCGGGCGGAACGCACGGTACATGGTGCTCTACCCACTGCGCTACAAAGCCGACACAGAATGGAAGGCTACGAACGCGCCTTATATCCTTGACTCATTCAAACTACGTCAACAAGCTGCTGATACAACGCATTCACTACCTGTGGGCGGAACGCGAGGTACATGGTGCTCTTCCCACTGCGCCACAAAACCGACACAGAATGACAGGCTACGAACGCGCCTTATATCCTTGACACATTCAAACTACGTCAAGAACCTGCTGATACAACGCATTCACTACCACCAACTCCCCAAACACTAAACGTTAACGCAATACACCCACCCCCTATGCGACGCATTTACTCGAGTCCCCCTCGCGGGGAGATGGGCCCTTTATGTATGCTGTAAATTGGTTGCTTGGCTAAACTGTGCTGCAGAGCAGCTTGGAATTCTAGATTTTATCTTTCGGCGCGCATGGTTCTCGAACCGTCGATTCGCATCGAGAACATTGTAGATCCAAGAAGATTATTCCGGGCTGTTCACGTTAGATCGGTATGCTCTCCCTATCAGAACAGATAACACATGCGGCACAGAAAGAAAGAATGGAACACGCGCTTCCCTTGGCACAGAGATAACACAGACCGGCGCAGCCGGGCGGTAAAAATCAAAACACAAATAATTGATGATTGATTGTGGGGTTTAACGCGCCGATGCAACGCAGGCGATGAGGCGCGCCGTAGTGGAGGGCTCCGGATTAATTTTGACCACCTGGGGATCTTTATCGTGCGCCGAAATCTCGTACACACGGGCGTTTTTGCTTTTCGCCTCCATCAGAAAAGCGGCCGCCGCGGCGGGGAATCGAACCCGCGACCTTGTGCTCAGCAGCGCAACGCCTTAGCCACTGAGCCACCGCGGCGGGTCCAAAACACAAATAAACAAACCCAATGCATGGTTCGCGGCAATATCGCAGCTTATATTGCCCTTGAAAACATGCCTACCCAGCAATGTAAAGGTGTATAGAGGTGAAGCCAACTTGGGGGGGTTGGTGTTAGCTTGGTCCTTGTGAGCTGGCTTCTCCACATCATTGTTGCACACTGAAGCATGACCGTCTATTGAGGAAGCATGGTTACAGACCCACTTTATACTTCGTCCGCAGCCCGTACTGTTTCCCGAGTCGTGAATATTCCTCGCCACGCGCGGCGTCTATCCACCGCGACGCCCAACCCCCTGAAAACGCGCAATGCCGCGCGCTCTTCGGCGGCCACTCTTGCGGCGTACTAGAGCTGCGTGGGGACTGACGTAGCCACGGTATAATAAAACGTCATTGTCTGTGCCCACCAATAGTGGGTGTCCTCATTCTGTGACGCAGAGATGACGCGAGTATCTTTATAATTACAAACATAGCGAATCCCCGATATAGCTAAACTCCAACGTAGCAAATTCCACCTAGAGGTCCCTGTTCGTAGGTTGGAAAGGTTCCGATTTTTGTAGTATCACATGGTAAATATACAGACTGGTCTACGACACCTTTACTATGATAATTGTAACTTATGCCAGATGACGGCAAAGGTGGAATGACAGTCAGGGCTCGATAATTGCAGAAATTGCATTCAATGGTTAGTGAATTTATGTGGCATTATCATTTCCGGGGCGACGAAATGTGGCCTTGAAAATTAGGCTACGCATTCAATGACCACTTCTGAAGGAGCCTTATGAAAAAGTTACAGCCGTTCCACTCTACGTGAAAACTGTTGGAAATGCCATAATGGGCTGTAGCGCCGTTATCCGCTCACTGCTACCACCCGACGCATTTCAAATTTCCCGCCTTCGCAGTGCTCGCGCGCCCCCTGCCTGAAACTGCGCCAGCAGGAGTTCTGTTCTTTTTGTGCTTGTTTTCCCTCCCGCATCGCCGCCCGACGTTCACGAATGGCTGCGGCTTCTCGCTGGCGAAGTTCGGCGTCGGCGGCTCGCTTGCGGCGCTTGCGCTCAGCATCCGCAGCACGCCGCCGCGCCGCCTTCTCTTCCCGCGTAGACATTGTCGATGAAGTCGATGGTGAAACGTGAAACGTGCCGTGAACCCCCTGCCGCGGCTATGACGCAAGGTGGAGCGGCTATGACGCAACGTGGCGCGGCTATGACGCAACACAATCCAACACAATCCACTTTAATCCAATCCAATCCAAATCCAAACCAATCCAATCCAAGCCAATCCAATCCAATCCAATCCAATCCAATCCAATCCATGCCAATCCAATCCAATCCAATCCAATCCAATGCCAGACCGACGGGGAGCGATGCGGCTACGGACGCCAACGCGGGTGACATCGTGAGTTACTGAAATGCTCTGCATTTAAAAGCGCGAGCGAAGAATTCCCAAAAAACAAGCAGGACAATACTCGGGTACAACTCTGAAGACGGCTCGATTTTGCACGTGCGAAGCGCACTACCCTCCTCCACAACGCGCGGCTACGCCTTTTCTCAGAGCCCACCTCCGACTCCGACGATTCTCTGGCGCGTGATCCCCGGATCGCGCCTCGGGCTCTTTTTTATGATTCAGCGAACCTCAATTTTTTTTTTCATCTTACGCGTTCCATGAAAGAGACATCTAAGGCTTTCGCCTACAAAGTACGCAGCTCGTAGCTTCAATCCTCGGCGCCGATTCCGCAAACAGGCCGCATGAGCACGCGCTCACCATGCCTCGCAACTGGGCAAAGAAACACCCACTGGGCGTGTTGTGCGCGAGGCAAAGCCAAAGTAGCGAAGAGTAATCAGAGTTGAAGAGACGGACCTGTGTTCTCTTTAATTAATATAAGAGGTGTTGCTAAAGCTAGGTCAAGTGTTACAGAGTACGAGCGTTTCCCACACGCGACATAATTGCTTTGCGATTTGACATATAACTGATTGCGCCAACTTTATAAGACTTCGGCACCCAAGCCGCTTGCCTGTTAGCCCCGTCAGCTCTGGTTCCTCGAAGCTCGCTGCGTGGCCGTGGTTCTTGACAATGCCGGTTGGCGGCATTCGCGCGACCTTGAGTGCGCCGCCGGGGCCCACGGTTGGCGTGGGTGGTCTTCTGGCCGCCATTCCCGGGATCCGAGAAGATGTGAGTCGCAGCTGGGAACGCCGGGCGCGCGGTGGCGGTGCTGTGGAGTAGAGATAATTGCAAGGAAATGAACCCCATTTGCAAGGACTCTTGCTTTTGCCGGCAAGCGGATGACCCGCTCCCTCACTCACGCGGCTCACCACGGGGAGGCAGTCTTCTCTGCTCCGAAAGCGCTGTCAATGGAACAAAGAGTCTGGGCACCACTGACGTGTTAACAAGCCAGAGGCGCCACCGCTAGTGACGACTCGAACATGATGATGATCATGCCGAACACAAGAGCTAGTGCTTGAGATGGCTGGCCTATCGCCACTCTTAGTTTGAATAATTTGTAATATTTCCTGCACTCCAAAAGGGAATAATTTCATATATTGTTCGCACTCCTCCAACGGACTGCAGTGCTCGTTGAGCATACGTACAGTGGGGTCCACTGTTAAAGGGAAACGGCGAGCACGTGGCCACTGCGCTCCGTGAAGCGCCGGTGCCGAGAAGTGGCGAGAATAAGACAGCCAGAACATGCGCACTGGCCGCACGAGGCGGCTCTGTCGTCTGCTATGGCGCTCCGCTGCGCCGCTCGAGCTGAGGGATTTCGCGCTCCAAGGATGTGAGCGGCTGGGCGAAGCGCCGTAGCAGACGACAGAGCAGCTTGTCCCGCCTGGTGCGGTCAGTGCGCATGTGCCACCTGTCACCGATTCTCGCCACTTCTCGGCACCGGCGCTTCGAGGAGCGCAGTGGCCATGCGCTCGCCGTTTCCCTTTAACAGTGGACCGCACTGTACATTTTTTGTCATTTTTTTAAATGCAGAGCATTTCAGTAACTCACGATGTCACCCGCGTTGGCGTCCGTAGTCCGCGTCCGCATCGCTCCCCCTACACTATATAAACAATGGCAACGCAAAAAAAAACATCCCCCTCGCGAGGGGCACGATCAAATGCAGAGCATTTCTGCGGGGGGGCGCGCCTGCAAGTCGTATGGATTACGTATTGGTTGTTGTTGTTGTAATTGTTGTCTTCCAGCGTAGACATTGTCGATGAAATCGATGATGAAACGTGCCGTGAACCCCCTGCCGCGGCTATGACGCAACGTGGAGCGGCTATGACGCAACGTGGAGCGGCTATGACGCAACGTGGCGCGGCTATAACGCAACACAATCCAACACAATCCACTTTAATCCAATCCAATATGTCGTTCGCGCGCGCTGCGGTCGCTAACATCTGTGGCGTGATCGTGACGTCAGCATCACGCGTTCGCGTGGTGGCGATTTCGGCGCTATAACACTCCCGCGAGGGGCATTGGATTGGATTCGATTGGATTGGCTTGGATTGGCTTGGATTTGGATTGGATTGGATTAAAGTGGATTGTGTTGGATTGTGTTGCGTCATAGCCGCGACACGTTGCGTCATAGCCGCTCCACGTTGCGTCATAGCCGCGGCAGGGGGTTCACGGCACGTTTCACGTTTCACCATCGACTTCATCGACAATGTCTACGCTGGAAGACAACAATTACAACAACAGCAACCAATACGTAATCCATACGTAATCCATACGACTTGCAGGCGCGCCTCCCCGCAGAAATGCTCTGCATTTGATCGTGCCCCTCGCGAGGGGGATGTTTGTTTTTGCGTTGCCATTGTTAGTTGAGGTCGTGGAGTCGACCGAGCATGCGCGTTCCTCATGCGTAGCTGTTTGCCTCTGCCTGTGCGAGGCCAGCTGTTAGAACTTTCCTTTTTTCGTAGTTGAGTGTGCAGAGTCGCCTTGGGGAGGGACGAAGTTTGCGCAGAGGCCAGCGTACTTAATGATGGTTATTCTCAGCCGGCAACGCAGTGCTGTTATTATTATTCGTACTAGTAAGTCTGTATTCTGTATAAGTAGTAAATTTACCTCTTCAAAGCTCCTTAATCAGAACCATAACCTTATGTAAATTTGTCAGATCAGGGCAAGAGCAACTTCAGGATACTGCCTGTGCTTGCTCTCCGTGTGTGCTGCAGGCGCGTAGCCAGGATTTTTTTTTCGGAGAGGGTGGGGGAGGGGGGGAGCTAACGTTGTTTTCAAGCCCCCCCCCCCCCCCCCCCCGACAGAGAAAAGGCGACGTAGTTTGCAGGCGCCCTTTAAGGCTACAAAGACAAAATGCATGTTTGGTTCATTAAACAGGCTGGACTTTCCCGATAACAATGATACCAATCTTATCACAAACTTCACAAGAATTATCGAGATATGAAATACAACGTATGAAGCAGCGGCCACTCCCTCCCCACTTTCCGGCGATTTCTCTTGACATCACAGCATCTTTTTACGATTGGCGTCAAACAACCTAAGAAACAGCCAATCAACATGTCTGCGCGATTGTAGAGAGGATCTAGTTCCATTGATGCTAGCATTTGAATTGTTACGTGCAGTTAACACACCCATAACTACGTTTTAGTGCTGGCCTGTACTAAATCACTCCTGCCCATATTACGTCACTGCAGCGCTAAATATGAAAATTTTTGATATTTGTTGCTTTGCTCCGGTTGAAAAACGTCTTCTGGGGTTGGAATGTAACTGAGTGAGTTACCAAGGGCTAGTTGTTTGAAATTCAACAAGGTTGTATTTTGTATTCAAATGGGCTTAAGGCCTCTTATGATATTGGTGTTGATTATGATGGTATTTAGTGCCAGATGAAGGTGTAAACTGGGGAAAAAAATCCGCACTCCGCGTGGTGCAAACCTGCGCTCGTGATGCGGTACGTATACTGCACGCACGGGCACCTTGTGCAGGCATTACATTAAATGAGCATAGTTTCATGTGATAACTTGCTTTATTTCAACGTGTGTGGTATGATCAGTGTGACATCCGCAATAAAATGGCGTTGGCCATAAGAATGAGATTTTTTTCTAATTAGTTGCTGTTGTCCAAAACGCAGAAGATTTTTTTTTGCTGATAAGCATTCTACACCCGATCGCGTGGTGTGAAATGGTATAACAAAAGTCACGATAACGGGCACACCATGCGACAGCCGCTACCTCACTTGGAGTTGCGTGCCTGTAGATGAAGCAAACTACTAAAACTGCAGCGAGAACAAATAAATTTTTAACTCTTCATGTACTTTAACTGTTCACGTAATTCACTGACAGCGGTAACTCTTCATGTACTTAACGTTGTCTCAATTCGCTTTGAGTAACCCTCGTCAGCTTTGTGCATCATAGGATATTTAGGTGTTTATATTTCCGCGAAGAAAGCTTTCCCACAATGAGCCTCTACGTCACTGGGAGCACGCTCTCGTGGCGCTGTTCCACGAAGCCACGTGGAATGCGCGCTCGTGCGGCGGGGCTAGTTTTGGAGGAGACGCTCGTGGGGGGACGTTCGAAACGGTCGGTGTTTTACGTTGTGGGCACAAGTTCGCCTCAATAAACTAATTGTAATCCACCCGTGCAACGTCTTATCGCTACAATATGAGTAGAATTTACGTTTTCCCTCTTTCTAAGTTATCTACCCGCTCCATAGCTTGCGCTCCTTTCAACAACCAATTAAAACGGAAATATTGCGTTAGAAATAAAACAAGGTATAATTTCTTTGGCTGGCAGACATAAAGGTACTGTGACATCATGTAAATATTGCGAACCGATTATTTAAATATTAAAGGCACAGTGATCACGCAAGGATAAAACATGGGGAAGGAGAAGAAAATGGCTTACGATTGCGGCCTATTGTGCGTGTTGCGTGGCACTTCGAGTTTGAGCTTCCCAAAGCAAGGGTGCTTCGGCCCTTGCACCGTTCTGTCATGTCGGCGTTTTTGTGGCTCAGGCCCCTAGATATATGATAAAGCGCTGGGCAGGCGCCGCCCAGGCAAACTGCGGCCGTGGACGTAGTGGAGGGGCTTTTCTTGTCACCGAGGTCGAAGATGGCCATCGGGTATTTGTTACTGTCGCGAGCGCCGTCTGCCTATGGTAGGGCTGGTGACCGTTAAGCCTTCACGTGAAGGATAAAGTCTGGAAGTCGGTCGGCAAGCCGCAGCGTGCCCTTTTCGTCAACTCCCTGTTCCCCAGTTTTGTAGGTTAGCGAAAAATACCGACGAACGAATCTGCCTAATCGCGGAGGAGAAAATGACTCTCTGCAACACCGCTTTCTCAAGGAGACACGCAGTGCGCGCAAGCTGAGCCCATTCAATTATCCCACGCCAACACCCTCCCGGGCTCCACAGAAACGTGAAAAAAATGAAGGGGTGACGCGAAGAAGAGGGGCATACTTTGCTATGCGCCTTATCACCGAAACATTATAGAGGTTTTATGAGCTCATGCGGAATGTAAAGCTTTTTTCTGTATCGCGGTGGCGCTTCGGAGATCGTGAACTCCGCCAGAAACCGAAAATAATAAGACTGAAAACGAAATCTGGTCGAGATTCAACCGTAAAGGCGAGGGTGGGGGGCTGCTAGGACAAAGGAAAAAAATGAGGTGAGGCATTTAAACATAAAACGAATGTTGGTTTTCGCTAACACAATGGGTGGTATTTGTATGCACAACTCGTACACTCTTAATCAGCATTTAGGAAATATAGAAGCTGCGGCTCTTTTCAAAAAGGCCCGTTCTTCCTCAACGACATTATCTTAGACCAGTGTTCGCAAATTCATTTTAGCAAGGCAGCCCAGCCTACGTAACACTCTTCATAAGGTTTTCTGCATTCTGAGGGGCTACCTGATGTTTGTTATGCTCTGTATATTGAGAGTGTGCATGTAATTTAGGTAATTTGAGTGTACGTTTTTTAGAAAAATACATAAAGAAGGCGTTACACCATTGTAAACACCGGTTTATTGTCTTGGCTGATTTGCAAGCCTCAAAAAAGAGCGAATATGAATTAATAACCTGTCGTAAGTAATAAAAAAGCGTGTGCTAAAGAATCCATTCGGCTGCATAACAGGTGAACAGGTGTCCCGAGGACGAGGTAATAAACAAAAATATATAAATGTAGAATTTCTAAAAATACCTGGCAAAGATCAAGCATCGGGTAAATCAAAAAATAAATTCACTGCTCCAGATTGTTGTCCATAACCCACGCTAAGCGGAAATAAAAATATAACGGCTGTCGCAAAAAGGCAAGCACCGGATAATTTGGTCGCCTAAAAGTTTGCGCACCGAAATGTCCGTACACTGAAATGTCCGTGCACCGAAACGCCCGTACACCGATATGTCCGTACATCAAAATGTCCGCACACCGAAATGTCCGTACATTGAAATTTCCGCACCGAAACATCCTGCACCGAAATGTCGTAGACCCGTCTGAAGTTTGCCCGGAGCTCCCAGAACAAAATTTGTCTAGGAGCGTTTCTTTGGATCCTATTTATCTCAAGATAATCTGCTGCCGACGGTATTCATATTCGTAAAATATACGTAGCTCGACGTGAGTTTTAATTTTCTCACTTCATTTCGCCTCAGGATTATCCGACACCGTATTTTAATTTAAAGAAACGAAATGTAACGTTAATGTAACTACATGTTCCAATGTTCGAAGTGGAACTGGAACGCGTTCCTTTCGCAATAAAGGAACTTGTAACCGGAACTCGTTTCAAAATTGGGAAGGAACGAGGAACGAGCTTTTATTCCTGTTTTAGAGCTTTTATTCCTGCCCCATCCTCAGCCGTGTTGGGAGTTTCTTGTCCCTCACGTCACGAAAGAACCGTGGGCAGGTAGAGGTACAAAGCTTTGCTTTTATATGGTGCAGAAGGATCAATTTTAGTTATTGTATTGAATAGCTTCAAATATGTATCTTGAGCGATGCTACTTACCCGGTCACGTATTTTATGAACTACGTTACTGCACCGTAGAGCTGTTTTAATGTCTTTGAAGTAGTTTTCTTATCCACCGTGACACAGCAGTAACGTATCCGAGGTATCCGAGTGCCGCGCAGTAGTGCGATTGACTCCGTCCCTCCTCCAACGCTCCATGCAGAAGTTAACACTGCGAATCTCGCTGCACACTGCATTCATGCATGCCATCTTGGCCGTTTTGAACGGCATCCCCTCCCTCCGTGAGGCGAGCTCGCTCTGCAGATCCGGCTCTGTGGCTCATGTATGTCATGCGAGAGTACTGGACGAGCTCGTCTTCGGAAAAATCAGCCGCTTGTTTCCAGCCGCCCACACCAAGAAATCGTCACTATCCTAGCAAGTTTGAAGGGGTACTAAATGGTATATATAAACTTCTTGTTTTCGCCGGACGATCGCGTCCATTATAGAAACATGTTTCGGCTTTTCTTGGGCGACAAAAGGGGCGCTCTTTCTTGTTTATAAATCAGTCGTTGGAGCTGGCATTTGTCAGCAGAGACAACGTGAGAGCACACTGAATCCTACCGTTTCAAAGGCGCTCACTCGTTCGGTAATATCTTCTCCTGCTCCGCCCTTCCCTTGCTTCCAGTTTTCCTCCCATATTTCGGGGCATGAACATGAATGATTGCGTCACACAGTACGCCGTCTTTTCTCCGTGTATCCAGGAGACTAACAAGTGAACTCCTAGGCGAGTTGGATCAATGCATCATAAAAAACCGGTGTGTTGCCCGTAGGTAGTCTTTGAAGTCCTTCTCAAAACTATCCGAAGTCAACGAAGGTAGAGCTGACTTAGAAGTTCCAGACTGGGATATAGTCATCTTAAACCTCAGGCACTTCCAGTTCTAAAAGAAGGTGCCGGATCAAAGCCGCGCTACATAACGACGCATGCGAGGTGCACACGCGACTTCGACCACTACACCACTACCTGCAGACACCACAACCACTAGAACGCTGCCAGACAAAAGAAACAACCTGGGCACACGCTTATTCAGCTCTGTATTGAGGCTGAAGTAGTGCAAACAAATAAAAACTGTTCTCACGAGGAGTGCGAACAATTTGAAAAATTATTCTCATTGAAAAGGAGGATGGACGATTATAAAAATTATTCCCAGAAAGAGTGCACATAGGCACAGCCGCTTGGGAAAGCTATTACGATGATGATGACGATAACGACAACGACGACGACATTGATGACGATGGTAGTGGCAGTCTTCCCCTCTACTTTGACAGTCTTCCCCTCTAGGGACTAGGGCGTGCACACCCTAGTCCCTTGAGGGGACGACTACTAGTTCAGTTATCCGTACGGGTGAATGAACAAGTAGCGCCACCTCCGGCCACTGGCGGCATTAAACTGATGTTGACATCGACAGCCTGCTGCCCTCGCACTGCCCGCGCTACGGTGCGATGAATGGTTGCTCAAACAAGCGGGCTTGTTTTAACGGTTTTACAGACGTAGAAAATATTGGAACGTTTCTTTTCATAAGAAAACCACAAAACGTGGTCACCAGCTAGACGCCGCAAGACATGTTAAGGGTGTGCGGGGGCAGCTAGCGAACACATCGGAGCCGTCCGATGTTTCGAGCAACGCTACTGGGTACATAACAGGTGTGGGCTACGACTTTTAGTTAAAGGCGGTTACAGGGAGCGGTTGTCAGTTCTGTTGTAAACACGCGGCTCGTGTTTACATCACTGCACTTTATGCGGGCCAAGCTTCACGTGCAAAGCCGTGTGCCGAGGCTCGTCAAAACGTGCCGATGCAGTCGTTTGTTCGCCGGCTCACAAATGGGAACAGCGGGAAGCTACTGCCCACTTGCAGCACCGGAATTAGCACCTGTGTTCTTTCTGTCTGAGTCAACGAAATGTGAGTCGTATGGAGTGTGGCGCGGTGTCTGCGTAAAAGCCGTCGCCGCTTCCGCTCGGGCAGTAACTCCGTGCGTGCAAACAGGAAGGGGTAAGCGGCGATAAGGACCATGATATAGAAAAGAAATCAAACATATAGATTGTTAAAACAGAAGGGAAACGTAATACAAAAATCCCTGGTTAAGCATATGCCCAGCGACAAAAAAAAAGTTCAGGGTGCCGTTCCTTCTGCATTCTTAGTACTCTTCTACGCAGTGCGCAAGCTGCTGTTGACGGACGTAACCTTGGCCAAAGCTGCATTTTCAGCAAAGAAAGTGTCTTGCGATGCGTCACGGGACGGGATCGGTGCCGCGTTGTTGCACTGTCACAACGACACATGGAGACCTGTGGCTTACGCGTCACGAGCACTTACTGAAACACAGCAGCGATACTCTCAAATTGAAATCAAACCACCACGCCGGAACGCACGCCGATCAACGAACGCCCGCGCAGCTCCCCTGCCGTGGTTTGAACCGTGGCGACACCGACCGGAGCGGGTGTAAACTATAATGGCAAACTGTTCGCATGGCGACGCAGTGAAACATCCCCCTCGCGAGGGGCACGATCAAATGTAGAGCATTTCCAGGGGCGCACGACGTTAAGTAGTTTGCGTCACGTTAATGTTGTTGCACTTGTGGCAACTGCTGACGAGAGAGCGCTCGTCAGCAGTAATTTGAATGAGTCAAGGATATAAGGCGCGTTCGTAGCCTCCCATTCTGTGTCGGCTAAAAAAAAAAAAAGCTTTGTGGCGCAGTGGGTAGAGCACCACGTACATTGCGTTCCGCCCGCAGGGTCGAGGGATCGAAACCAGGCGCCGGATATTATTTTTTTTATATAGTGTAGGGGGAGGGGTGCGGACTACGACTACGGACGCCTACGGACGTCAACGCGGGTGACATCGTGAGTTACTGAAGTGCTCTGCATTTAAAAACGCCAGACGCCATCACTGCTCTAAGATGATCGACGCGTACATTTATGACCAATTCGTTTAGCCTGCGGTGGTTGCCTTTGGAATCCCTGCAGCTTCGTTTCAGCCGTTAATCCGCCCCATATACCGTAGCAGGCAGGGAAGATTGCTGGGGGGCATGCTGATGCGCTGTTTTAACAGTAGAGCTGTTTAAGCCGAGCGTTATTCTTCCGTCGAACCAAAACACCTCGCGGAGCGATGACGTCACCTCACGTTGCCTAGCAACCCCTGGCGCAGCTGTTCACAGCTTCGCGTTCGCTTCGCTAGGCTATAGGCATGCCTCCACCGAGCCTCACTGGCGCCCGTCAAGTCATGATGTCATTGCACGCGCAACATATGGTATAAAACCTAGTGTACAGAGGCGTCATCCAGGCATGCGCGTGGGCTCGCGCCACGTGAGGAGCTCGCAAAAAATACCGAGGAAAAATACTGAGCTCATGTGCGCGTGCGCCTCGTGAGGAGCGCCAGCTTCGGCCACCTTAACCTTTGGGAACACTCTGCGCAGCGTTCGAGGCGTGATATCTGGCGTGTTCTTGTCCTTGCCAGTTCACGTGCGTTCGCACCTGAAGTGGGGAGCGCAGACGCAGAGTTCGCTCTAGGGACGCTAAATTCGCAAAGTCGGTTTGCGCGGGTTCCAGCGCGTGCTAACGCGGTCCATTTTGGGAGAGATGTAAAAGCCTGCGGACAAGACGATGGAGGCCTGCCAGTCATGGAGAACTTTCAGCGGCAAGTTCGGAAATCCATGTTATGTGCAACAGCCGGGTCTCCAACGAAGGGAGTGTAACAGCCAGCGCTGCTGTTTCGCTAGCCTTGCAGAATTAGTGTAATCTGGGCCAATTTTATTCCCCCTACGAAGTCACCGTTGCATGAGCGCGTTTCGCCGGGCACCTGTTGTCACAGGTCCCCCCCTCACCCCCCCCCAACCTTTGAAGCTCATAGCGGACGTGCACAGAAAAAAATCACCGACCATAAACCAACATTCTACAAAACAGCAACACAAACTTTGTGGCCATAAGTCCATCGGTGCTGTTTACATTGCACGTCGCACTGTGCGGATACATCGCTGTCGCCTGTCCGCTTCAAGTAAAAGAACAGAAAGAAAGTATTTCTCGGCAGCCTACTCGGGGCATTTTTGAAAATGTTGCGGGAACCGTAGACCCAGCAGTACACAGAAACACGCATTATCAGCCCGACGTTTTCGCAACGACTACGGAATGTCTGCTCCGTACAACGGCTCCTTCGGGCTGACCAACATCCGGTTGTTGACGGCACCGCTGGTCGGCGGCTCTGCGGTCGAGCTTGAAACAGGTGCACCCTGGGCCTACTGCTGGGGCAGCTGCTACTGGTTTCTAGCGCTGAACCTTTTTATCTCCGGTTTTTCGAAGGCCTGAGGTGAGTTTGCGCGTGCACAACGCACACGCACACGCACGTTTTGCGTGCGTGTGTGCGTACTTGGGCGTAGGGATGTCTTCCCGGTGGAAGACATCTCTTGTACGGGATTCCTCTGCTTCGCGTGGCTATTCTCGCTCGGGTTTCCAGGTTGAGCTGGGTATCCGGGTATGCGCCGGCCCGGGGATCCCTCCACTGCTCGAAGGAGGGGTCGGCGAGGGGGGAAAAATTTGGGGTGCGTTGGCATGGCCATACCATGTGGTACAATGAGCCAGGCTGTGCAAAGTAAGTGCAGAGGGAAGGTGGTTGGGTGTAAGGATGAGGTGGGAGTGGGTGGGATGGGTCATGTGTTCGTTGGCAGTCTCCGCCAAGTTGTAGCTTCCTTCCCGGAGAGGCGCCGTTGTGGTGGTGGGCGGCTGTGGGGAGATTGTCGATAACTGGCTACAATCCCTGTATAGGCAGTCATCGGTCAGGGTTTGTCGTGTGTGGGGGAACGTTGTCCACCATCGCCAGGGGCTCGGTGTACTATATTGTGAGCAACGGCGTAGGCCGCTGCGTTGCTGTGGTTTGCGAGACACTTTCAAACAGTCAACGGGTTTACCAAGGTCCGCGGACCTTGGCACAGCTGCCGACTGTATGAAAGTGCACTTGAATCGCCCAATCCCTTCCACACTTGTGAGCTTAGGGAGAGTGCCTTCGCCAGCTCTTCCCTCTACGTCCAGCGCCCAGGGCTAGTTAGTGGAAATAGCAGAACATGGGGCCCGTGCCAATGGACTCCTCTAATGAGGAGGCCACCCTAGAGACTCATTCCTAGAAAACAATGAATTCGTTTACTCTCTTTCACTGTTGCGCCGGGTCCAGGTGCTCACACAATACGGATTGAGGGGTAGTGGGATCGAATAGTTAATGATATGCGTAGGGCTGATCAACGCATGACGCCAGTCTTCTAATTTCGCTAGGATTTCTGTGAATGAATAATATTCACGGCTTCAGGGCAAAAATGCCTGCAGAACGATTAGCCGTCCCATCTAAGGAAGGCGTCACCATGACGCAGCCATGACGTCTTCCCGGCTGTTGGCGCCTCTACTCGGGCCGCGGCCTCACTACTCCCTTAGGTCGACTGCGCCTGCTTCTGTTTTGGGGTGGCAGCCTCCCTCCGGTTGCGCTCGGTCGTTGCCTTTCGAGGGCCGCCGAGATCTGCTGGACGGCCTGGGCATGGACTTCTTGATCGTGGCAACGCATTGCGGCCTCGAGCCTCGGCGGGATCTTGTCAATTTTACCCCGAAGGTCCCCCACACTCGCTGTTGGGTATTTTTGCTGACAACGTATTTGTATGTGGGCCTCTCCTGGCTTCGGCTATTAAAGAGGCCATGCTAACAAAATACAACCTTGGCTCATTAAGAGGAACGCAAGGAAAGAAATGGGGTTCGGTCGGCACCACAATCCCGGGACGCTCGCCGCCGAGTCTGTACACAAAGCAGCTGCGTCGGCGGATTGCCTCGAAAGCGTGTCATCCCTATTTCATATTTGCCGCGCTTTCGAGGTGCTTTTTCAAAGACAGTGCTACGAGTTGTGAGAAGAAGAAGAAGCTCCACCTCCGCAGACGTGGCTACTTGGGCGTCTGCAGTTTTCTGTCGCTCTAAACAGAAATTTCGTCCGTACAGGACCAATCAGCTCACCAGGCGAACGCTTCCGTCACGTATACCGACTGACGACGCGAAAAATTCGCCTCCACCCCTTTGGCGTCGGCGAAGGAGGCCTGGCCTGGCGCTTAGGCCTAGTGTGGCCGGGCATGCCCTCATTCCGAATGGCTCACCGGTGACGGCAGCAATGGACGCTACGCAAGTGCCGGCATCGGCCGCCCTCTGCACGCAAGATTCAGCGTCACTGAACCAGCCAAGCTGTTCCGACACCCAGTTGACCCGACAACAGGAGCCCGTGATGGGAGACCCCGTGGTTCAACAGCCCGCCACCTCATCGGAACATACCCAGGAGATGGACTACGATTCTTCTGTGCCTGGAAGTGAAGTGCCAGCAGCCTGCGCAAAGCACGCAACGATCCCCGCACAGGATACGCCGCCCACTAAGAAGGTGAGGGCCACTCCAGATGCTTCCACCGCACCCGCTCCTCCTTGCAGCAGTTATCGTACCGCTGTTTACCCAACCCCACCCCCCGACCGCTCATTCCGGGTTCACATTAAACCGACCACCAGGTTTCATGTCACCACTATCCCAGTTAAATTAGTTCAACAAGTGATAGACCGGTGCCTAGGCACCCAGGGTTATCAGGGGTTCGTGGTCCATAGGGTGTCCAATTCAATAACCGTCCACCTTGCCAGCCTGGATGACGCTTACAAGGTCTGTAGTATTACCAGCATCCCGATCTCCACCGATGGTACCGTGACAGTGCACTCTTACTTTGCCTCTGGGCCTAATGTGCAGCGCTGCGTCCTGTATGACCTTGACGAAAATGACTCCCCTACGACCATTCTACGTGAGTTACGGTCCCCCACACACGAGGTGCTGGCTGTCCGACGTATGGGTAAGAGCAGGACTTACCTAGTCACCGTACGAGGTTCTTCTACCACACCGGAAAGGTTTTATTACAATGGCTGGGTACTGCACCCAAAGCCGTTCCGGCCACGAGCCATGTACTGCTACCGTTGTTTTAAACAAGGTCACCAGCAAAACTACTGTCCGATGGCAACTGTGGACACAGAGAGAATAAACTCAGACGGCAAGCCACGCTATCGTTGCGGGCTTTGCAAGACGGATGACCATGAAATAACATCGGCAAAGTGCCCCACTAAACAGCGCGCCACAGCCCGCGCTCGCCGTCGGGAAACCAGTTCAGCAAGGGCTACACTGTACAATCGATTCCAGGTCCTGGAACCCATTGAGGGTTCTGCAGTAGAAGAGCCTGGGGAACCCGATGCAACAGGTGGTTTGTATTCGGACGTTCTCAAGGGGTCCGATTCTAAAAATCACAGACCTCCAAAGCAAACGCCAATAGACTCCTGGGAGTTGAATGAAGCTATTTCGGTTGACGAAGATCTGGATACTCAGATAGCCAACCTATCTAAACAGCTTGAGGCACTGCGGCAAAGCAATACACGCGTAGCAGCTCTCCGTAAAGAACGCGCTGAAGCGCGTTCACTGCAAGGAACACAAAATGTGCCTTTACGGATGCGGCTCAACGCTCAAAAGACAGCCCCCTGCGATCCAGCTATCTGGACCGTTATACTTGAAACCCTATCCAAGCTAACCCAACTAATACAAGCTAGCTTATGCCATGGCTAAGTGTCCGTCCAGCCGTCAACCGGTCATCCTACAATGGTACTGTAGAGGTCTTCCGAACAAATTAGGAGAGCTAAAAACCAAAATTCACTCCGGTAAACTCCAAGTGTGGGCACTCCTTTTACAGGAGTCAAACAAACTATACCCTCTCCCCCAATTCATCGGTTATCATACTCCTACCATCCCGGATAACCGCAGTGGTGATGCACCTGGAAAAGCGACAGTATACATCGTTAGAAGTGTTCCTCAAACACCAATCAACCTTCAGAAATGGTGTAACCAACATCAGGAGGTGGTTGCGGTTTTGACACGCCCAGCCAAAACACCCCTCCTTCTTGTGTCCTTTTATGGAAGGCCAGGCAGAGCACGCCTTAACCTAGGTTGGCTCCACCACCTTAGGGCAACGTACCCAGGCACTCCCATACTCGTAGGAGGGGACTTTAACGCCCCACACACTGTGTCTGGATACGAGCACGACACTAAAAGAGGAGTACAAGTTCACGACACATTCACGGACATGAACTTTTCCTTGCTTAACTCTACCGCACCTACCATCCCTTCAACTCGGTCTCATGCACCGGACCTTACGTGGTGGCTTGGCCCCGGGAACCCTTCCTGGAATCCGGAGCCAGATGCTTGGGGAAGCGACCATTCGCCAATTTTGGTTGGCCTGCACGCGAAAAAGTTGCAAAAGCTTCGTCGCCAGGTCCGAATTGTTCACTGGGACAAGGTCCGCTCTGATGAACGAGCTTTTTCGCTAACTGCGGAGAATCTCATTTATACGCTCCAGTCCGTCCTCACAGACTGCACTATACATACAACAGTGAATGAGGATCAGCCGACGCCCGATATGCACCTCCTTAAACTCTGGGCAGAGCGCCGCCGAGCAGAGCTCCATGCTAATCTACGCTCGTGCCACGGCAAACCGTATCGCAGCACAAGCTCGACGCTACGAGAAGCAGTTGTCACGACGCCGGTGGAATGACTGGTGCGCTGGTCTTGGCTCTGGTACTGGAAACAAGGCCTTATGGCGAACCTTTCACGCCATGGAGCGGGGTGGCAGCGTGATGGATCCATCAGCTAGCATTCGCCTGGCTCTCAACATCAGCCCAGAGGAGTTTGCGGACAGAGTGGCCGTCAGTTTCTTTCCGAACTACCGACAACCTCCGGCCGCCCCTCCCTGTGTTGATGTATCGGACGTCTCAGGTATAACCGACCCATTTACGATGGCCGAGCTCATCGCGGCCATTGAAGAATCCAAGGCGCGCTCTTCTCCAGGGTATGATGAAATCCCATATGAGCTGTTCAAGAACTTGGAGGGGAGACCTTGGAAGCACTACTCTACTCATTGAATGATGTATGGGCTAAAGGTGTCATTCCACCCGAGTGGAAACACTCAGTGGTTGTGCCAATCCCCAAGCCAGGAAAACCTCCCACTGGTATTAGTGCACTTCGCCCGATTTCCTTGACACCTACAATATGCAAGATATTTGAACGAATAGTGGCCACTCGGTTATTCTGGTGGCTGGAGCACAATAGAAAATATCATCCCGCTCAGATCGGATTCAGACAGCACCTGGGTACCGAGGATGGCCTGTCTGTTTGGCTGACGATATTTTGCATGTTTCACCTCAAAGCCACCTTGTGCGAACTGTGGTGGCTACCGACATTGCCAAGGCTTATGACAACGTGAAACACGAAACAATACTTAGAAATATTGAGTTTTTGGGGGTTCCACTTCATGTCACCAAAGTAGTACACTCCTTCTTGTGCTCAAGGACGTTTTCAGTACGAGTGGACGGAAAGTACGAGTGGACGGTACGAGTTTTCAGTACGAGTGGACGTTTTCAGTACGAGTGGACGGCCTGTTGGCCTGTTCGAATCTAACCGTGGGGTACCGCAAGGTTCCGTGCTAGCGCCTCTACTGTTCAACATCGCGTTTGCACCATTGGCATGGAAGCTACAAGACATCCCTTGTGTGAAGTTTCTCATCTACGCTGACGATGTCACACTGTGGTCTACAAACCGAGACCTCGGCTTGCAGTGTCGTCATCTGCAGCAAGCCCTGGATGTTTTCCATGCCTTTGCGCAATCAGCCGGCCTGGAAATTTCCGCTGAGAAGTCTGGCTATGTACAAGTGGCTAATAAGGCGGGGAGGAAGTTAGCCTCGAAGGCTAACTGTCAACTTAAGATTGGTTCAGCCGCAATACCAGCCAAGGAAGAGCTGCGGGTGCTGGGACTTCAGATCCACCAGTCGGGTTCAGGTATCCATTGGCTCCGGAAGGCACGGAAAGACTCCTCGACGACCTTGCACTTGATCCGCAGGATTGCCACGCGGAGTGGAGGAGCCCGCACGGAGGTGGCTCGGTGACTTGTACGCGCTGTTCTACAGCCGCGCTTACTCTACCAGGCGCAGTTTCACAGACTGACAGCACAACAATGGGCGAGGCTTGAGGCTATCAACAGAGAGGCCATGCGAACCATCACGGCACTTCCTCGTCTCACTCCAATTCCTATCTTACAGGAGCACGCTCAGCTCAATACTATCACGGAGCTTGTAAATCAGCGTGAAGAATTAAGAAAGCTCAAGCGTTTTTACATACCTATGGTCGGAGCTCTCCATTCGTATTTCTGTAAAGAGCCTCCCGTGACTTCAACCATAGACGACCTTCCACCATGGCGCTATACAGCAATAACAACCAACAAGACAACGAAGCTTTGTTGCCGTGAACAGCCAGCGCCAACCTCACATACCACAGTTCCTGAAGGTTACTGTGTATTGTACACAGACGCAGCCCTTCTCCCGCACGGAGGAGGGACCGCTTTCGTCAGCTCCACACACTCAGCACTGAAAGGCTCGCGCTGTTATTCCACCGACACGCCAGACCCGCTGCTACTGGAACTCCAGGCTGTATATGACGCAATCAAAGCTGCAAGTGCCCTCCCTAACATTAAAGAGGCGCATATATACACAGACTCGCTCAGTGCTGTGAAGCACCTAAAGCAAGTTAAGAAGACTCCCCTGATTTGCCAGCACATTCACAGCCTCCACATGACAGAACGGCTAATGGTACGCGTACATTGGGTACAGGGGCATGGTAATAATTTTTTCAACCAATTAGCGGACAATCTTTCGCACTCTCCGGCCCCACCTGAATCAGAATCCGCCCCTAGCCCTCTTCCTAGTGATCCACGCTCCCGCCTTTTAGCCATGAAATCTCTTCTGAGAAGGGACACACGTGCCCTAATTCCCCCGTGTGTCTGCTCCCTTCCCCCTAATCTTTCCCGGGTGGAGGAAGTTTATCTAAGGAGGCTTCGGGCTGGGGTGGCTCTCACACCTTCAGTCACCTGGACTTGGAGACCCGCACCAGAAGACCCAGGAACATGTCCCAAGTGTCCGGCTTCGGCGGCTGAAGCTGATGTCAATCATCTCTTGTGGACGTGCACAGGAACCAGAACAGCTCGGGACAGTGCGCTAAGAGTGGTTGGTCTTCGGTGGGATAAACCGGGGGACTTCAACCGGTGGGTGAACGAAGACCGCTACTGCAGGTCGCTGCTGAACTTTTTACATGAGACCGGACTCCATGCCTACCTTTAGACTTGTACAGGGTCATCAATTTACTGACTACCTGTGCTTTTGTACCCGGTATTTTTATTCTACCTAATGTCTTATCTTTTATTTATATGCCGCATGGCAAAAATGCGAATTTAAAAAAAAAAAGCTACGAGTTGTGCCGCGCCTCCGCCAGATGGCGCCACGGGTCCCGCGACCCAGAGAATACGCAGTGAAACATCCCCCTCGCGAGGGGCACGATCAAATGCAGAGCATTTCCGGGGGCGCACGACGTTAAGTAGTTTGCGTTACGTTAATGTTGTTGCACTTGTGGCAACTGCTGACGAGAGAGCGCTCGTCAACAGTAATTTGAATGAGTCAACGATATAAGGCGCGTTCATAGCCTCCCATTCTGTGTCGGCTCTGTAGCGCAGTGGGTAGAGCACCATGTATATTGCGTTCCGCCCGCAGGGTCGAGGGATCGAAACCGGGCGCCGGATAGTATTTTTTTTATATAGTAGGGAGGGGTGCGGTGCGGACTACGGACGTCAACCCGGGTGACATCGTGAGTTACTGAAATGCTCTGCATTTAAAAGTGGTGGCTAGAGCAATGGCTACTACGTCGGCGACATCGATGGAGGTTGTGTTCGTATGCGTAACTACACAGGCTACGTGGCTTGGCGCCCAGTGTAGGGAAGCATCCGTGTATGGGGCGATGTGGTCGTCTCCATATCGGGCGGTCAGAGTTCAACACAAGCATCCCGGCGGCCAAGAATCCAGTTGGTGTGCATAACACGGGGAATAGGTGCCAACCGGATACGATCTCACAAGGCTAGAGGGTTGCGGTGTTTTTGTTCCCTCGTGGGTGTTGGACGGTTTCCTAATGCACGGAGGGATTGTCCACCATTCGGTTTCAGTTGCTAGCGCTTAAGTTAAGCTGAGTAATGCGCTCCTTGCAGCTCTCATCACGTCTTGTGAACACGTAGGGGGAGGCGTTTTTGGGTCGAAGGGGCAGTGTGGAAGCCAAGTGTACAAAATCAAAAGAGAAAAAAGAGGACACGCACTTTCCAAATAGGTGGGGATTGAGCGAGTAGTGGTAGTAGAAGTATAGACGTTGTTGAAGTCAGCAAGGCTAGTTCGTTGCAAAAGGGGGTGACCGGAGGCTGAGCCAGCCGGTAACCAGAGCAGCTCTCTTAAAGGGACACTGAAGTGAATGTGTCAAGCTCCCGTTTTTGCTTGGACTGCGTAGACTGGCTCAAATTAGCACACTTTTCATCGTTTATCCGGTTGACAAATCGATAATTATTTTACAAAGCGCGAAAGAAGAAAAACTACCATGCGCGGTTTGCGGCGGCCGCACCAACTAAAGCTGGGACGTTAGGAGGAGCGGGCACCGTGATTGGCCGATGCCTTAGGTGAGCAACCAAATAAGTTTCGGTTTCGGTTTCGGTTCTGTAAAACACAACTGGTGGCGTTGTTGGATGGGCATTCTCAATAACTCAGTAATCATCGTACCGCGCTTCTGCCATGTTTCAGCTGTGAAAATGCATAAAGATAAGCCTCCCAGGACGGCTTGGAATCGTAGCATTCACTAGCCGAGGCCTACGCAGTGCATGGACGCCCTCCGCGTACCCGCACACGCCCAAATGTCATGCGCTTTTCCCCCATATTCGGAGCTTGCCTCACTCATGCCTGTACCGTAAAAAGCGTGTTCGCACCAGGCCAAGGGTCTGTTCATTCTGGCCTGTGCCCACTGCCCGCAAGCAGTCGGTGCTTATGGCAACAGCACGCCAACGAGAACTCGCCAGCGCGCCGGTGCCAGCCTGCGCGCGTTCTGGAGAAGGAGGAGGAGTGAAACTTTATTTTTGATCAGATTAGAAGAGAGTTAGGGCCTGTGGCGCTCCGCACAGGTGCAGTCCCTATTCCGGGACCCCATTGGTCAAGGCCGCCACTCTCGCCCGTCGAACCAGAGCCCTTTGAGACTCCAGCCCCGAGGAATTGAGCAGGGCCGCCTCCCATGCCTCTCTGGTAGGGGAAGGGTTGGGGGATAACGCAGGGTTGCGCTGGCATGCCCACACCATGTGGAAGGTGTCGGACACCTCCCCACAGTGCAGACACCGCCCATCTGTTTTAGGATCGAAATGCTTTGCTACTGCAGGGCACATAAATGTGTTCGTCTGCAGGCGCCGCTGTATTCGCTCATCGGCCTTGCTCAGACCCTTTGCAGGGGCTGGGTAAAGCCGGCGGTTATCGCAGTAATGTTTTACGATTGCTCTAAACCGCAGAAGTGGCTTGCTAATCTCCGAGCCGGGAGAGCATGGGTGAGGCGCCCGGTGGGTAAGCGCTCGGGCAGCCGCGTGCGCGGCCTCGTTACCTCTCACACCCTGATGCCCCGGAGACTGAACTAGTTCGTGGAGCCATGAACGTTGCGGCCCCAAAAAAAGGTGAACTCAATGTAGAAAACATCGGCAGAAAACGAAAAAGTTAACTTACAAAAAAAAAGCACGTACCCGCGGGGACTCGAACTCGTGACTTGCAAAACACTTGCGACAACACACCTAGCGCCCCAGACCACTAGGCCACGAGACCGGCTCAGCCGATCTCGGTTATATAAGGTATATATTGTACAACACGTTTACACTTATATTTAGTTTTGGCATTTCAAGCAGCTTAGGTGACTCGTGCAGTAAGCGTACCCCGAGTTTCCACAATAGCTCACGTCTAGCAACTGCATTTCGTAGACGGAAAAGCGTTCGCAGAGGCGTAGTCGTGCTGCTGACCACTGTGGTTGTTCGCCCAGCGCAAAAAAGTGCTTCCCGCACCCTAGTTTTACGCTGTACGGTAAAAATATCAGTTGATTTTATTTCCGTAGTACCTATATTGACTTCGCTGATTCTTCTCCCGCCTTCAAGAGGCCTTATATTTCCCTACTGGCATACCAGTCAGCGAAGCGTCGCATGTGCGCTTGTGCAGCGCTTGCGTAAAGCGACCTTGACTTGGAGCTAGATACAGTGTACAAACTAACCAAGTAAAGAAAGGAACATTCTTCCATTCACAAACGTGTCCTGGCTTCGTTTCAACTGAGCGAAGGAATTGCGACGACCCGTCGGCGGCCGGCGGACGAAACGCTGGGCCGACTGACTCTGTCTGAAGGCCGGGGAGCCGTGCAGTAGCGCAGCCAATTGCGAGCTCGGCACCTCCTGACGTCACACGAAAACACCACAGAAAATGAGCGAGGGTAAAGAGAGGAGGACAGCATTTTCGAATTAATTTTTCTACTAAATAAAATCGCGTAAACGCGCCCACAGTGGTCGAAACATGGCCTGGGGACTCCGGGCTACAATTTGCGCTAGTAATCCCGCAATGTTTACATATCACTTCAGTGTCCCTTTAAAGGGACACTGAAGACAGCCAGCGAATAGATTTCCAACAAAGCTCTGACCTTCGTATAGCCATTTTAGCGTTCATTCGGTGCCGAAACATCCGTTAATTGCTCTGAAACGCTATCAAACGCTGTCCAATCGTGACGCCAACAGGGGCTGCAGTTATCATCAGCGGCAATGCCGGCCGTTGCCTCGAGTGAAGAGGACAACGCAGGCGCAGGAGCTCGCGGGTAGGTTTCGTTGGAAAATAAGCCTCTGCCAAACTCGCTTGTGCGAAGTTTCACTGACTTCGTTTCGTTGTGGTGTTCCCCCACTTAGTCGGTACCTATACCGGGCAGATCTAACAACCTCACCCTTGTGGCACTTCTGCCTTGAAATTGAATGAGATGAACATTTCTTCCTTTTTTGCCGCCGATTCTCTCATCATCAAAGAAGGCGTCTGGAGGCTCACCTGCGATGCCTTGGAATGCCACTAACGTTGCCAGTGCTTTTGTCCTTTGGCGGCACGAAGCTAGGGCAATGCCATCGTGATGTTTTTCACGCCATCCATTCTTTCATTTCAGAGACGGCTCGTCTGCCTGCTAAAACGATCCCAATCAGGCTCTCACGTTCCTATTTCTTTTTGTATTTCTCTCATCAGTCTACGTACTAAATTCTTTCTTCGACTCTACTATTTTGCCTTGTCTGGTTCTTTTTAATGAAAAAAAAATGTTCTTGGCCAATCCCCCTGAGTGGGTGTGTGCCACTTTCTGGGCTACCACTACCACCACCATTAGGTACGCGCTCGTTCAATCGTGTGGTTTCATCAGACGCAGCCTGCTGTAATGTGACCGCGCAGCATGGAGGAAGGAGTTGAGCAGAAGAAGCGCACCGTGGACACGCAGGCCTTCTGTTCTCCGCAGCAGGATCCCCAGCCCACCATCAAGTGCGGCCAGACGGATACAGATGAGGAAGGTGACATAGAAATATTCGACAGCAGCCAGGAGGTGAGCTCGGGGCTCGACGGGGAGGCTGACGAATGCTGCCACGGGGACGAAGAGGACGCGTGGCTGGACAAGATGCTGTCGCAGCAGGGCCTCCCAAGCTGCCAGGAGCTGAGCGGAGGTGCCTCCGAAGTGCCCCCGGTGGGCGGCAGCGAGCAGGACCCCGTCGAGCGTGACCTGGACGAGCTCAGGGCGGACGAGCACTACCACAGGGAGCTCCGGGACGTGCTTTGGACCGTCGTGTCGGTCAAGGCGGATGACACAGGGGTGGCCGCGGCGCAGATGCGCGCCGCCTGGAAGCTGTACGAGCGCAACACAAAGACCATGGACGCCCAGATCCGCGACAAGGAGCAGGCTCTGGGCCTTCTAAAGGAGCAGCTCCTGCAGCTGCAGCTGGAGAATCAGTCGCTCCGGGAGAAAATATGCGCCGCCCCGCCGCCCTCCTGAGCGTCACCAGCAGGTACACGCCGCACGGAGAAAGAAGTGCTCCTTCGGAGACTCGGTGAGGCGGAAGGGTCGTGACTCGCTTTGTCCGTGACTGGCAATGTCCTCTGAACTTCGGGCCGTATGGGGTTGTCCTGCTCTTGCTTTTCTGTGGTTTTTTTAAACTACTTTGCACTCGCCACTGTCTCTTCGATTCTCGTGAGAATAAAACTTCGTGAACAAAATGGCCTGAATGTTGCGGTTTCGTTTTATTTCATTCGGCGGGGAATTCAAAGTGTTTAGAACTAGGGTTTGTCCACTCATCGCGGAAGAAAAAAGAAAGAGACTTGTTTTCTGAAAATTCGTTTATTGACGAAAATGAGTATCCTGTAATCCGTTAGCTTTCATTCGTTGTTGTATTTGCTCTTTATGAAGTTTTATTAGTCCGCTGATGCCAGTCACGCCAGGCGATGGCACCCAGCTGGGCCGACAGATAGCGCCACCAGGGTGTCGGAACAAGGAAACGAAAAACAAGAAAAAAAAAAACGATATTTTTCCGGAACAAAAACGAAAACGTAACGGTATTTATTATTTCGTTCAGGAGCGAAACCAGGAAATTTTCGTTTCGGTTTCCGGTTTGAGTTGGACTTCCAGGTATTTCAGGAGTCATTTCCATTTCCATTGAGAGAGGTCGAAGATTTCTGTCTATTTGCTGGCATAAAATCGTCGTTCGTCTCGCGGCACCCTCTCTGTTTTGGCAGGTTTGTAGCCTGATTCTATCCACTCTGACTTTGTTCCTCTATTTATTTATTTATTTATTTATTTATTTATTTATTTATTTATTTATTTATTTATTTATTTATTTATTTATTCGCCTACCGACTAACGTTAGCCCTGCGGCATTGTTTAGGCGGTGTGATACATTAATAAAAAGGAAGTAAAAATACAATGTTTGGCGTAAACACCATCATACACAATTAGCAGCGCAAATTGCGATTACAGACGCACAAACTATGGAAACAGCTACAAGCCACGCTGCACTTGTACGCAAGTGCTCCCAGATGCAACGGCCAATATTTCATTGGTGTCGGAAAAAACGGGGAAGGACAAGGCATTCCTATCTGTAATAGTTTTGAGAAAACGACGCTTGGAATGCGGATGCGCGCTATAAATATTCAGCAATTTTCGTGGTGTCATTCCTTGGTCTGGATACATACGGGGGGGTGGGGTGTTGTTGAAGGTACTGTGGTTTACCCATTGCTACCTCCGCTCATACAATCTGTTTTATCGTGAAACACTTGAGTTTTACAGTGTTCTATGAGAGAGACCTCTTTTAAATTTTAACAATACCATCACAACTATACAAGTTAGTTACAATGAAACTTCTTGTTGGGCTAGTTGGTAGAAACTTAAAGGGAGGCTTAGCGCAAAGAACACGAAGATGGTGTCAGACGAGCAGGAGCTTGTATTAGACGAGACAGTGCCTGTCTCGTCTGCCAGTGTCTTCGTCTTATTTGAGCTAAGCCTCCCTTTCATTATGAGTTAGTAAGAAAGCGCAAAGCCGCATTTTGAATTGGCCCAAAATTTATTCATACTAATTTAATGTTCGTGTTCCAGACCAAGGTGGCATACTGAAAATTGAGCTTCCACGCTGAGCACGCTTGTTTTCTGGAAGCTTGGAGTGTTCTCAACTGAAACTTCTCTACTTCGCACCAATGGGGCCTCCCAAAACAAATAGCGCTCGAGGATTTTTCCTCGACGACAGTGCCTCAATAAAAAATTGGTGCCACGTTGAGGATTGCCGGCAGTTAGTTTCCGAAGACCACGGGGAAAACTTGGAGCGTCAAAAATGTCCACGGATACTTTTATGCGCAGTTGAGCTATACAACGAATATTTTCACCAAAATAATTACGCTAAAAATCTTTATTATTAGTAATATTTTTTAACATCATTTCATAATTATGCATGTTTTTTTATATTTTATTAAACCTCAATTTCTTTAGAGCGCACACATGAGCCGTTGTGAACCGTTACGAACCATTATTTTTTTTATCTGTAACTGAAACGGAACGGAAATATTGTTTATGCAATGAAACAGAAACCGGAACGAAAAAGTTGCAGCTGACATCTACGTTTATGCCTTTAGATGTATGTCTCGGTAGCGTTACTTTGGCGTGGAGGGAGAATTTTGTATTGGAGTCGTGCATTTACCATTCATTATGCTTTCCGAGTAGTGCAGTTCAGCCACGATAGATAGACTACCCGCAACGATTATTGCGGCACACGAAAGGCAGACGGCATTTCCGCTTGTGGGGCTTAAGATGCCGACCAGAAAGGTTGTGGCTGCGCTGTTTTGGTGAGTTCGAGCAAGGTGACAGTGTCAGGGTCTTAGTGTTATTCTCTAGCGTTGTGGCCTAACTGAATTTTTCGGTTTATTTATAACACATACGCAGAGTGAGAGAGAGAGAGAGATATATAGAAAGAACTATTATAAATGGGAAACGGGATGAAGCTGAGTAAGACTTAGTGGAAGTCGTTTGACCCTGAGCATATCCGTGAATATGAATGACCACGTCACGTAAAGAGAGTGGGTGTTCGCCCGTATTTCGCACAAATTAAGGTTAGTGTATCGTGCTCCTAGTTTGCAGTTATCCACCGCTTAGATCCTTGTGTGGTACCGGGAATGGTGGTGTTCCCAGGCGTAGGACGAGGAAGAGTCCCCAGTATTTTTGGGGGAGAGAAGTGTAATAGTCGGGGTCAACCTAAAGCACGGTATGCGCGCTTGCGTGGCTCTACATCGGCTGGTTAGTTTCGTTTCAGTTCGGCGTGTCCTGGTTTTAAAGGGACACTGAAGTGAATTTGTCAAGCTCCCGTTTTTGCTTGCACTGCGTAGACTGGCTCAAATTAGCACACTTTTCATCGTTTATTCGGTTGACAAATCGGTAATTATTTTACAAAGCGCGAAAGAAGAAAAACTACCATGCGCGGTTTGCGGCGGCCGCACCAACTAAAGCTGTGACGTTAGGAGGAGCGGGCACCGTGATTGGACGATGCCCAAGGTGAGCAACCAAACAAGTTTCGGTTTCGGTTTCGGTTCCGTAAAACACAACCGTTGGCGTTGTTGGATGGGCATTCTCAATAACTCAGTAATCATCGTACCGCGCTTCTGCCACGTTGTCAGCTGTAAAAATGCATAAAGATAAGCCTCCTAGGACGGATTGGAATCGTAGCATTCACTAGCCGAAACCTACGCAGTGCATGAACGCCCTCCGCGTACCCGCAGGCGCCCAAATGTCATGCGCTTTTCCCCCATATTTGGAGCTTGCCTCCCTCATGCCTGTGTCGTAAAAAGCGCGTTCGCACCAGGCCAAGGGTCTGTTCATTCTGGCCTGTGCCCACTGCCTGCAAGCAGTCGGTGCTTATGGCAACAGCACGCCAACGAGAACTCGCCAGCGCGCCGGTGCCAGCCTGCGCGCATTTTGTGAACTAGTTCGTGGAGCCATGAACGTTGCGGCCAAAAAAAAAGGTGAGCTCAATATAGAAAACATCCGCGGAAAACGAAAAAGTTAACTTACAAAAAAAAAAGCACGTACCCGTGGGGATTCGAACTCGTGACTTGCAAAACAATTGCGGTGGCACAGCTAGCAACCCAGACCACTCGGCCACGGAGCCAGCTCCGCTTGCATTGGTAATATAGAATATATATATTGTACAACCAGCTTACACTTTTATTTAGTTTTGGCATTTCAAGCAGCTTAGGTGACTATTTGTTGTATTGCGCTCGTGCAGTAAGCGTCTCCCGAGTTTCCACAATAGCTCACGTCTAGCAATTGCATTTCGTAGACGGAAAAGCGTTCGCAGATGCGTAGTCGTGCTGCTGACCGCTGTGCTTGTTCGCCCAGCGAAAAAAAGTGCTTCGCGCACCCTAGTTTTACGCTGTACGGTAAAAATATCAGTTGATTTGATTTCCTTAGTACCTATATTGACTTCGCTGACTCTTCTCCCGCCTTCAAGAGGCCTTATATTTTCCTACTGGCATATCAGTCAGCGAAGCGTCGCATGTGCCCTTGTGTGAAGCGACCTTGACTTGGAGCTAGATACAGTGTACAAACTAACCAAGTAAAGAATGGCCCATTCTTCCATTCACAAACGTGTCCTGGCTTCGTTTCAACTGAGCGAACGAATTGTGACGACCCGTCGGCGGCCGGCGGACGAAACGCTGGGCCGACTGACTCTGAAGGCCGGGGAGCCGTGCAGTAGCGCAGCCAATTTCCAGCTTATCCCCTCCTGACGTCACACGAAAACGCCGCAGAAAATAGGCGATCGTAAAGAGAGGAGGACAGCATTTTCGAATTAATTTTTCTACTAAATAAAATCGCGTAAACGCGCCCAGGGTGGTCGAAACATGGCCTGGGGACTCCGGACTACAATTTGCGCAAGTAATCCCGCAATGTTTACATATCACTTCAGTGTCCCTTTAATGCGAAGTAAATTTTCATCTTTGTGGATTTCGTAATCCCCCTCAATTGTGTAGGTACTATACCTGCAGCCAAGAGACTAATGGCCTTTTGAGCGTATGTAACGATGTTTAAGCATAGTTCTGTTAGGCTGATTGTAAAGACGATTTCCGCTTTTCCTTTCCTGCGTGTAGAGGGTAATTGAATTACATTTATTGAGATGGGGAAGGGCACAGGGTCGTAGTTGGGAAAGGGAAAGAAGGGAAGGGCAGCATGTGGTGGCGATCAATCAGTCATGATGAGACAAAGTCCTAACGATTGACACTGCATACACAGCGACAATGGTTGCCTTCGTCCTTTCAAACGACTCGGCGTCAGCGTACGCTGTGTTTTCATAGTTTTGGAGCTTTACTCGAAAAAATCGGGTCTTCGCTTTTCGCCTGTTCTCGTGTAGGTCTGGGTCAACGTTTTTCGGTAGTGGGAGGGCTTTAACGGAGTGCCGCTAAATTGGTGACATATCCATCATTCCGTCTCTCTGGAGGTGCGGCATTTATTCCATATGATGGCCGGTCCCAATTTTCTTCGCAGTGGCTCTTTTTCTGCTAGTATAGTTGCGTGTCACATATCTTCCAAGTTATTACAAAACAATTTAGGACCTTTGATGTGATGTCAAAAATTGAGATACAGGCGCGCCGCGCTGCCCTATATGCTGTTGTGATAATGGTCCTTATTTGGTATTCTTCAGTGCGGGCAAGTTTCTGGTACCGCAGGCTTACCGATATTCGACTAGCGATCACTTCGTACAAGTTTTTTCGTTTCCTCTTTTATGGCTGCTGCGCCGTGTATCGGTTTTTTACAATGTAAGCCTAATGTTCAAATATTCCCTGTATTTTTGTGACTGAGTGATCGGTCGGCATTGTCGCTTCTCTGTATGGCCATGCCAATATTTCTTACGTGACTGTTTTCTGAGATCACATGCTGACGCCTTTTTAGGTTTTGTAAATTGTTCGCGTTTCGCCATAAATCGTTTACTGGAGAGAGATTGCGGTGCTGTCGGCTGCGAAAAATTCGAAAAACCATTCAAAATTCCCGAAATTAGAAGCCATATACTCAGTTTTATTATTTTTTTTGCGGCACATTTTATTTCGTTTCTTGTGCTAATTAAGGTTTTCCAGGGATTGAGAGAGTCTGGTGTTAATCTTTTACAATTATGTTTATTTAGGTGACACAATCTTAGCGTCGGTATTAGCATAGGTTGGAGATGCGCTTTGGAGCTCCGTAGCTGCGGCGGTGAACAATTTGACAGCGGCCCCTGGTTGAATGTATTAAAAGCAATACTGTTGTTTCGCGGACTCCGCGATCACCCCGCGCACATACGGGGGAATCTCGGAGGCCATGGTTGTTTGTAGCATCCGCCACAAGGCGTGAATCGCTATGCGCTCGAGCTGCTGCGCGACGCGGGGACGGAACGCGTGTTTATCTCGGACGTAGCACGCGCGCGCGTGCGCGCGTCATAAATTCACCGGTGCACTCAATTTGCTTCGAGCGCATCGCACGCGAAATAAGGCCGTGCGTATACAGGTTTTACATTTTTTTTTCGTTTACAGGTTTGTATTTTGGGTTTGGTGCTCGCGCAAGAGTGCTTACGCATTAAAATAAAATGCCCCTTTTATTCCTGTACCTGCCGGTTTATATTGGACAGAAAATTAATCGCGAAGGCGGGCTCTTCAGCCAACGTAAGCGCAGAAGAGCGCACACACTCTCGCTTCGGCGACGGAATGTTTCGGCGGCCCGGCGAAATGCCGACGCAATGCCGCGGCCGGGTTGGACTGGGCGAGCGCGAACAGAACGCGCGCCGGCCGTGGCGATGACCGCGCACTTCCTTCGCTTGCCGCCAGATGCCGGAAACTTGACGTTCGCCAAGTGCTTGTGACGTTAACGGGCTGCCCCAAGAAGCTCATTTTCCCCTCCTATTTTATTCTTGCGCCGTGCCCGGGGCGGAAGGTTCCCAGAGGTTTGTGACGTAGCCTGGTTAGCGTGGTGTACTACATCCTGTCACCTGCAGTGCTATTATACCGGGTTTTGTGGTAGCTAGCATTGCTTATGTACTACATAAGCGCACCTTGTTTCTTCGAGTAGCTCCGGCAATTCCACTGCCAGAGTGTGACAGGTTTTCTCTGTTGGCGTGAGGCCATAGACATCCTGCTGCGAAATAGAGGTAACTATGTTTGGGTGGTAGGTAGCGCGTATGGCTTTTCACGCTTCTCATTGCGCACTGGGGTAGAGGTCGGCGTCAAAATTTTCATGTTCTGCATCCATTTTACCGTTGTGCTTAGCTTAGTAAAGCCCGGAATACATGGAGCGTTTATGCGACGAATAGTCGACGAACTTCGCCCGGCGGTGGAAAAACATCGTCCGCCGCCGATCTAGCCGGGGCAGGAAAAGTTCGTCGCCGTCGACGACAGCGGCAAAGCGTTGCCAAACATGGCGGCGCCCTCTCCACCCGCTTCACAGCGATAACAGCTTCGTCGCTAATCCCTCAATGCGATATCGTGTTCTAAACCGTTTACATCGAATTAAATTTGTCCACTCTTGCCCTCACATCAATTTTCAAGTGACAAATAGTCTTCTTTTTTCAGATAGAAGGGTGTTTTTCTAGCTGTTAAGCCTGACGCAGTAGCGTTTGTCGTCCTCATAGCAACGGTCTCGCTAGATGTGGCGAGACAAAAACATAAAAACTTCTTGTACTCAACATTTTACGCCTTTCTAGACGGTTTTGCAACTAAAAAGCAATACTAATATTCTTGACGGCTTGTTTTGCTTCTCCTGTGTTTCAATTCAATGTATTTGCCCCGTCTAGCCATACTGACAGTAGCGCAGCGGCGAGGCGGCGGCGGCCGCCGTACTTTGCTACATGTAGCGCAGCCCGACGAACATTCGGCGTCGTGACGCGGCTGGTCTTCCGCCGCGCGAACTTCGTCGTGAAAGATCGCTCCATGTATTCTAGCCTTAAGGGTTTCCTGGATGGCCAACACGTTCTTCTCTATGAGGGCTTGATTTTCACGGTGTGTATTTATCTGCACTTGCATGTCTACGCTGAATGAGGAAGTTCTGATCGGCTGCTAAGATATGCGTCCGCTTTCTTGTTCTTTGGCATGGAGAGCTTTTCTCAGTTTCTGGTTTGTATATTTAATCTCCCCCTTTTGGGCTCGGAGGGCTTTAACTTCCGCTAATGCCTGTCGGAGTAGAAATGTAATGTCGGAAGTGGTGTGGGTTTGTATCATCAGTTGCGTGGGCATGATTTCGAGCAGTGGGATGCGGCGCTACGCGCTTATCCCAGTTAATCTTCGTGGCACCCGCGCCTCCTGTTTGCGGGTCCTCGGGATTCCTGGTCGGCCAGGGGCGCCCTTACCTCTTATGGGAAGGTCACTGACCCCTACCGTTTGTCCCGCCACACGCTAAACCGCTCACCCATCCTTAACCCTCTCCGAGGAACGCGCTGGCTCGTCCTTCACACTGAACCACATGCCAACAGAGCCCACCTTAATCACATCCACCCATCAGCCCTCCAATCTCCGCTCTGCCGACACTGTGGCGCTAAATCGACAGTGGAAAACCACATGTGGGCCTGCCCCTCTGACTCCCACCCAGCCATAACCGCCCCTGACCACTGGACGGAGGCCCTGGGTCGCTCGGAGGAAGACGTTCAGCTACAAGCAATGGTGGTGTCCGTGGCGGCCCCTTAGCCAGTTGTGTCCAATAAAAGTTTTTATTTTTCTCTACACATCTTTCTAGACTACACACTAACTCCTAACACATAACACCCTGCTACATGCCATGTATCCCACCCTATACCCTGCCACATGCAAATCCTGCCCCCAACCAGGCACCTTGTACCACATAGTGTGGGAGTGCCAGCAATCCCCTTCCCTCACCCCTAACCTCAAGCCTACCTATGAGCAGTGGGTGGAGCTGCTGACCAGCTTCGACATCTCACACAAGCGGGGATTGGTGGAGAGGGCTCGGATGGCCAGCACAGTCCTAGGCATCCCGGACTAAGGAAGCCTCCCACCGGGCGGGTGCCCTAACATCAGCTCCTCGACTCAAATAAAGTTTATTCATTATCATCAAAAACACCTCTCCACCTTCCCAGAGCCTTCTCCGAACCTCCTGTTTCACAAATGTTTCCTTTACCTGGCGCACATCCGCAGCTCGGGCAACTTCAAATTTATTGGACCACTATTTCTGAATCTCAGAACACACGTACTCGAAACCTAGAGATTTAAAGCTTTAAAGAGATTTAAAGCGTGTTCCCGGTGCTATCATCCTCTCGAATAGGTTCTCGAGCTTTATACCAACAGACATTGCAATTGGTGGAGCGAATACACCTCCTCGCGCAATCCTCTGAGCTTGCATCTGTGCTCGCGAGCTGTCGTCTTGCTTTTATCTTTCTTTTTATTTTGGGGGGGTCAGCTGTGGTCTTTGCGCAAAGAAAAACCGTTCATAACGTGTGGAAACAGTGCATGCCCCTTTGTGTGCCCATGGTGATTCTGCTGATAATTAAATTGCTTGCCCTTTGCCCTTCTGAAACCCATTCTCATCTTTACGTGGCTGCAGAGCACGTGAGATGAACCATGAGATATGAGCGCGAAGCTGTTTATAGAACAAAGCGGACATGAGAGATACTGAGAGAGGTTGAGCGCTAGACATTCTCTCGTGGTCGTCGGTGGTAAGTCAGCATGGCGGTATGTGGCATTTTCGGCTTTTGTGTGTTGTGGCAATTCTGACCGTGCCGTCCTATCGAAGAATGCCGGAAGATTATTCGCTACTTTTCCCCGTAAGGTTATTCGCTTAGGGCGTTCCGAATTTCTTTGGCGCTAAGGAGCGCGTAGCTGTAGCTGAAAATTAATATGCAGAAAACCTCGGGACAGCACAGCGGTTTGAGATAGGTTGCCAGGCAGTGAAAGTGGTAAGCGAATATGTCTACTTAGGCCAAGTTCGGAGCCGGGATCCTAACCATGAGGCAGAGATAATTAGAAGGATCAGAATGGGGTGGAGTGCATTTGGCAGGCATTTACAGATAATGAATGGCAGCCTACCATTGTCCCTTAAGAAGAAAGTGTATGACAGCTGCATCTTACCAGTACTCACCTACGGGGCAGAACATTGGAGGCTCACTAAAAGGGTTCAACTTAAATTGAGGACGACTCAGCGGGCAATGGAGCGGAAGATGATAGGTGTAACATTAAGGGACAAGAAGAGAGCGGAGTGGGTCAGGGAACAAACGCGTGTTAAGGACATATTAGTAGAAATTAAGAAGAAGAAATGGACGTTGGCAGGGCATGTAATGCGAAGGCAAGACAACCGTTGGTCATTAAGGCTAACAGAGTGGATCCCTAGAGAAGGCAAACGTGGCAGAGGGTGGCAGAAAGTATGCGGGATAAATTGGTCGCAGTTAGCACAGGACGGGGTAATTGGAGATTAATGGGAGAGGCCTGTGCCGGGCAGTGGGCGTAGATAGGCTGGTGATGATGATGAAGGAGCGGGTCTTCAACCACTACTACAACAGTATGCCCAAATCCTCCTCTTGTGTTGTTGACCTTGTCCTTCCACTCCGCTGGGCATCTGCAAGCCGGCCTTCTTTATCCTTGTCGGCATAACTCGCTAGGCTGGCAGCATCTCTCGAAATATTAGTGAGCGCGCAACTTTCCCTTTGAGGAATTTCTTCTAAAAAGTACCAAATAATCTTACGGCGTTCTACGATGGGAACCCGAGGTGTTATTTTGACGAAAGCAAACGTGAAGGTCGAACAGACAATTATATGAGTGTGTCTTTGGATTAAATTTGAAGGATCCCCCTTCGAGCGTAAAGGGTTCGCGAGCACGAACCCGCCCGACGAAGTAACGCCGATCCGCATGAGAACAAATCACCGGTTTATTCAGGGAAATCAAAGGTAGGAAAAAAAAAACAAAGCAAGTTGGCAGCAATATAAAAAGAGTACAGCAAGCAAGCACGGAAAAACGCCACACATCCAAACGACTACACAACAAAGAGGAGAAGACTCGATGAGTATACGCAGCATCGGTCCATTAGGATCGCATCCGGGGCTCTTCATACAGCCTATTTGGAGGTCGCAAGAAAGAACCAAACGGCCTTAAAAAACATCCCCCTCGCGATGGGCACGATCAAATGCAGAGCATTTCTGCGGAGGGGCGCGCCTGCAAGTCGTATGGATTACGTATTGGTTGTTGTTGTTGTTGTAATTGTTGTCTTCCAGCGTAGACATTGTCGATGAAGTCGATGGTGAAACGTGCCGTGAACCCCCTGCCGCGGCTATGACGCAACGTGGAGCGGCTATGACGCAACACAATCCAACACAATCCACTTTAATCCAATCCAATCCAAATCCAAGCCAATCCAATCGAATCCAATCCAATGCCCCTCGCGAGAGAGTGTTATAGCGCCGAAATCGCCACCACGCGAACGCGTGATGCTGACGTCACGATCACGCCACAGATGTTAGCGACCGCAGCGCGCGAACTACATATGTGGTTTAAGCTCGAACCGACCGCGGCGAGAGAGCGCGATGCGAGCGCCCCGCCTGTTCTTGCGCGCGAACCTAACGCGGCGAGAGAGGGTGTTGCGCACGTCCCCACCTGTTGTGCGCCCGAACCGAACGCGGCGAGAGAGGGCGTTGCGAGCGGAGAGAAGGCGAGGAGGACGCGGGGGAGAGGGCGCACCTCTGGCCGACGGTTGAATGAGTCAAGGATTTCCGTTCTGTGTCGGCTTTGTGGCTCAGTTGGTAGAGTACCGTGCACCTTGCGTTCCGCCCGCAGAGTCGTAGGATCGAAAGCTGGCGCCGGCAAGTATTATTTTTTTATATAGTGTAGGGGGAGCGATGCGGACGCGGACTACGGACGCCAACGCGGGTGGCATCGTCAGTTACTGAAATGCTCTGCATTTAAAAGCGCGTGAAGAAAACATTGCGGCTGTTGACGCCCTGCTTGTCCAGGAAGTTACAGCATGGTGCTGTACACTCACGACGGCGTCTTCAGTCCCTTGTGCCGACGACGGGTACAGAGCGCCCGCCGCGGACGCTGTCTGCGCCTCGCTGTCCGGGCGTCATTGCTGTGGCTGGCCGCCCGTCGGTCCAGTCCGCAGCCCGCGGAAGCAGCCGCTCTCGCGTGTGCCCCGGTGCGCACTCCCCTCCGGCTCTCCTGTGAGCGCCGCTTTTACGCCATTCCGTTGGTTGTGGGCTTGTGCGCATGTGTGCGCACTACACGTATTTGTCCCGTCCCACTGTTTATCACACACGCGCGCACGGGCTCATGACGCACTGACGCCACTATCGCTGTTCGACGCGCGCACTTCACCGTAATCACCCTGCGCGGGCGCTCGTATGGGCGGAGTCCCTACACTCCCCCTACCCCAAGACCGGACAACTCCCGAGTTGTCCGAGAAGTGCTGTGGCTGCCGTAGAGGAAGACTTCTCCAGTGGGTTTGAGATGAATGCGGGTTTAGGAGGGCCTCTCCGCTCCAGCCAGGTTGCTGTATCGTTCAGCGGGTAGGGCATCCTGGAAGAATATGAACAAGATTATATTTCCTCTTCCGAGTGCCGTTCGTAATATCTCTTAAGGTGGTCAATGTGTACGGGACCCGTATTCCGTCCTCCGTTTAGGTTGTGAAGGTGATAAGTCAGCCGAGATTGACGCTTTGTTACCTCATAAGGACCTTCCCATCGGTCTGCCAGGGAAGCAGCAAACCATTTTGCGGCATCGCTCAACGGATCTGTGCGCCGCAGTACCAGGTCCCCGACAGAAAACTCAACCTGGCGCCGTCCTTTGTCGTACTGCCGACTGTGTTCGAGTCGTGCCAAATCCAGTGTTGCCTGGACTCTAGAAAGGTCTCGTTCAGGCTGTTGCAAAGATTCTGCGCATACTTAACATAAGTGCGAGGGCGCACCTCGACCTGGTCACTGAATGACTGTTCAACGGGAAAACACAGGTCGCGGCCAAACAGCAGGACTGCCGGTGTAAAGATGGTTGAGCAATTGACCGTAGTCCTAGCTGCAAACGCCATTTCCGAGAGGCGACCATCCCAGTCTTCGTGGCGTTCAGTGAAAGCCACTAGCATCATCTTCAAGTTCCTGTTGACACGTTCCGTAATGTCGGCTTGTGGATGGTACGGAGTAGTCTTCTTATGTATTACGCCCAGGACCGAACAAGTGTCCACGAAGTTCTTGCTGGTGAAGTACGTCGCATTGTCCGTTATCAGTTGTTCCGGAAATCCAAAGCGGGTGAACGTATCCAACAACTTGTCCCAGATGAACTTTGAATCACGTTTACGTAACGCGTAAAGCTCGACCCACTTGGAGAAATGATCTGTGACACAAGGAGGTAGCGATTGCCTTTTACCGATCTTGGGTATGGACCCATCACGTCGCAAGCCGCGATCTGCCAAGGGAAGCGGCTCTCGACTGACTTCATGAGGCCAGGTGGTTTACCTCCTCTTGGCTTTATAGACTGGCAAACTGGGCATGTGTGGGCGTACTGCATTACCTCCTTTCTCATGCAAGGCCATGTGACAAGGCGGCATAGCATTTCGTATGTTTTCTGTCCGTCACTATGACCTGCGAGGGCGGTGTCGTGGTAATATTCCAGAAAAGACCACCTTAGGCGCTTTGGTACGAATACGCGAAAGGGATACTCACCACTGTCCGTATCTGCACTTGGGATGTGCCGCAGTAGCAAGCCGTCCTGGCTTTGGACGTAGCAGTCGTAGTCCGGGGCCCGTGCCGCCGTAGTATCGTCGTTCTCCGCGGCCGTAATGAACTCCCGAATGCGCTTGCACCGTTCGTCGGCCTGCTGCGGTTCAAGCATCTTCTGGCGACTTACAAGGGTTCCCCAGGCTCCTGCCGGCGTTGTAACCGCGAAGGCCTGGGGTTCTGGTTGCTGTTGTGCTGGTAGGGGTGTGCGAGACAATGCGTCCGCGGCTTTGTTGCTGGTTCCCTTCTTGTATTCCACTTTGTAGTGATACTTCTGCAGGTTTAGCATCCAGCGTGCGAAGCGACCCGCAGGGTTCTGAAGCCGTGACAACCATGACAGTGCTTGGTGGTCAGTCTGTATCGTGAAATCTGCGCCATCCAAGTACATGTTAAACTTTTTGAGGGCGAACACTATGGCAAGACACTCTTTTTCTGTCACTGAATAGATCTGTTCGGCCGCCGAGAGAGTGCGGCTGGCGAATGCCAGAGGGTACAGTTCGCCGCTATGCTCCTGTAGCAAAACAGCCCCTATGCCGTACTCACTAGCATCGGCTTGGACAACAAAGGGGTGGTTGAGATCTGGCAACCGCAGGCTTGTGGTGTCGGCGATGGCTGTTGATAGTGCAAGAAACGCCTGCTCCTCCGAAGCCGTCCATGACTACCTGGCGCCTTTTCTTGGAAGCTGATTCAGGGGCCGTGCCATGCCCGCACAGTTCGGAATGAAGTGCCTGCAGAAGCCGTCCATACCCAGGAAGCGCTGTAGACTTCTGACGTTCTCTGGTTTCGGGTACTGCAAGATCGCCTTGAGCTTCTCCTGGTTTGGCTGGACTTAACCTCCAGAAGCCCAGGAGGTCCACAACGAAGCCCAGGAGCTCGATCCTGCAGGCAGCCAGTTGTACCTTGCGGGGGTTTACTGGGACGCCTGCGCTCTGCATGCGCTTCAACACCCAGGCAGCACAGCACTGTTCAGCCTTACTGAAGCCGGTGTATTTTGGCCGGTGATTTATTGCCCGGCTTTTCTCCGGCAACCATGTTCGGCCTGTGTCCAAATGTGGGCCTTTTGGCCGTATACGGCCGTACTCCCATCACTGTCCAACGGCCAGTTTCCGTCGGCCAGTCGACCGGTTTACGTTCATACGGCCAGATTCCAGCCGTAGGGCTCCGGCCATCCCAAAGCCACCAGTGTGCGGCCGAGATGCGGTCGTCGGACTCCAGCGGACTAAAGCTGCCGGAAATTCGGCCGTGCTACGGGCATTGTAGTTCAGCCGCAGTACGTTAACTGTACTTAGGCAGGTGGACGACCACTGCATGCAGCGCTAGCAGATGACTCAATGGCGCTGTCCAGCAGCAGAAACCCACCATTTTGGGTCCACTGCACCCACATCAAAGTGAGCCCGCGCGCAACCACCAGCCGTCCAGCCTTCAGCGCAGCCTGGCTTGATTATCAGCGTCACTTTACACCAAAATTAATTTATTCAACAGTGCTCACAAATAGTTGTTCCTTTAATTGCTGTGCCTCTTTTACTGTCGAATACAGCAAATATTCATTTCTTTGCAGAGCTGGAATAGATGTATTGTCCAGATCCTGATATGTTCTGTGGGGCGGCTTACCTGTAATAAACAAGGAAGGATGGGGGGGGGGGGGTGCGGCGGAAGGCGCATACATTAGTGGGTTGAATTTCACAAAGATGAAAGTGCCACTGTTAGGCAATTTCTTTTAAGACAACACTTTCATGCTGTGTATAAATTAACTATTTTTACAACAGCTGCTTGACCAGTTTTTTGGCATATAAAACCGGTGCGAATGCTTTTACGAAGCGGTTCGGTACTCCACAAAACACTCAGCAGCATTCAATATAATTTACTTCACACAAAAAGTATGTCCAGTATTTGCCCATTTTGTTTTGCAAAGAAATTTTCTACTCGATCAAATTTTCTGTGATCTTTCACAGTGCTGATCCTAGAAGAGATCAAAGAAGCACTTTCAGTTTCAATATATTTTGATGTTGTTTTCATGAGTTACGTGCACACTCCTTAATAGTCCAAAAGAACTTATTTTCCTCTAAAGTCGTACTACGTTAAGAAAATTCTAGACGTGTTGCGAATGACAACCTTCTTCAGATGGCTGCAGTTGTATCCCTCTGTATTCCCGCAAGGAAAGGCGTAAGACAAGAGTTTCATATTTTCTTTCGCACAAATAACTTAGCAATTGTAGTATTCATACTGCAAGCCTTGCATACTGCAACGAATAAAGCAATAAATATTTCATTGCTCAAGTTTGAATGCGTAGGGTTCTCGACCCGTCGGAGGCGAACTTGCGACTCCGCAAGTTTATTTATGTATTTATTTATTTATTTATTTATTTATTTATTTACTTATTTGTTTATTTATTGATTTGTTCAGGTATTTATTTATTTCTTTATTTGATACCTGCTTGCCCTTGCATCCATTACAGCAGGGAGATACATAACACTAAGCATCAAATATGAGACGAAATAACAAAATAATTCTACAAAGCGCGGTGAAAATCGTCAATATAAACAGTGGATATAATCATACGTGGAAGATAATTACACTCTCATCTTGATCTACAATAAAATAAATCGCGCAAGGCGTCACCTTAAAGGAAAGTTAATAATTTGCTTCAACCTAGCGATCCCACTTTGGGATATGTAGAAAGGCGTTTGGATATACTTCTCCCTTTCTGTTCCAGTTTTCGAATGATAGATATTACGAAAAAATTTCAACCTCAGGTTTCGTCTATGATCTTTTCCGTCGTACCATTTAAGTTTACATTTACTTTCCCTCATCCTAAGTTGACAGTGCCAATACCTAATACGAATCACACTGCCCTATTCTGTATGTTTTCGAGCGTATCAACCAGCTCTTTGCTGTAGGGATCTCAGAAAACACATGCGTACTCCTACATTGAGCGCACATGAGTGAAATACGGTTGTTCTTTTAAGTTAGGTGGAGGTTCGCTGAACTTTTATCTCGGAAAGCCAAAAACACGTGCAGCCGTAACTTTCATGTTGTGAACGTGCCTATTTCTCTAACAACTCGTTAAATAAACTCCTCGTTATTTATATTCACCGGCCGTTCTTAAAGCAGTGTAATTTCCTGTATACGCATTCAATTGGAATGAAGGTTTTCTTGTAGAGTCGACGTTAACACACTTTTTAAGATTCAACGACTGTTCTGAATCAGCTCACTAGGATGTTAATAATTTGAGTCATGCTGCAAGTATTTTGAATCACGTTCATTTGCTATAGTCCTGTAAATTACACAGTCATTCGCGAACATTTTAACAAAGATTTTAAGCCACACAAACAAAAGAGGTCCCGCAACTGAGCCTTGGGGAATTCCTGAGGTCGCGGGAACATATCCGGAAGAACAACCATTGAGAGCGACCAGCTGCTGTCTTAGAGAGATATACTCGGCTATCCATGCAATAACCGATTCATTCAGTTTATTGCCCGCAATGTACTAACAAGAAGGTGATATGAAACCCCGTCAAATGCTTTTTGCCACTCAAGAAAATAGTCAGCTACGATTGCTAGAGCAAAATCGTGCGTGAACTCAACAAGCTGCGTTGAGCAAGAAAAACCGACGAAATCCGTGTTTGCTAGGATGCGGGCGATTATGTTTAACCAAATGAGTCATATCCCAAGTGTAGCTAATCTCAATTTCAAACACCGCAACTAAATTAACATCCAGGCTTCGTCATTCACAAGGCTTTTGTTGTGGCAAATTCAAAATAACACTTGTTTCTAAATAGGCAATGGACCACAGACGTCCATCGAACATCCGTTGGACATCCGGTGTCGGACATTTGGACGTCCGTCAGATATCCGCAGAAAGCCAGCAGACGTTTTACAGACGTCCGTGGGATGGTCCGATGCAAAGGAATTGGTCATCCTACGAACGTCCGACAGACGTCCCAGCCGGATTTTCCGATATGCGGCGGATGTTCAAAATTGGACATTTCCAAACCAAAATATACAGGGGACAGCCAGGGGATAACAACATGCGGATATTGGATGTCCACCGGACGTCCGCTTCTAGTCCTAAATTTTTCGAATCGGGGAGAACCTGTACTCGCTGTAAACCTGAGTGCTTTGTTGATAACATGCCTTGAAAGACCACTCCAGCTTTACGAATACTTGATGCAAAAGCCTCTTCTGTACCTTGTTTTGGCACAACCCTAATTATAAATGCTTGCCCCATGCATTCTGTGGTCAGACAACTCCACAACCTATTCATATTTCTCTTGCCTAGAGTGCGAACAGTGATGTTACAGAAGCATAATACAGTGGAACATTGCAAGCTTATCGTCATAACTTTTCAATAAGGGCTATGCATACACTGCGGGCAGTTGTGCCAACATATATAAATATGAATAAGTTGTAGTAGGCAGTTACCACCTTGGTTAACAGGATGCTTCAACATGACAGCCGAGAGCGTACACATGGTTCCGTATTGAAAAGCGGTTACGATAATAAACTCGCAACTTTCCATGGTATTATGCTACTGTGAGCATCACTGCTCCCACTCTTGCCAAGAAAAATATGAATAGTGTGTGGAGTTGTGAGTGCCCACATTGTGTGGTACAAGCATTTATAATTAGGGTTTTGCCAAAACAAGCTACAGAAGGGGCTTTTGAATTGAATATTCTTAAAGCTGGAGCAGTACTTAAAGGCATGTTATCAATAAAGCACTGAAATTTACAGCAAGTACAGGTTCTCAAGTTTACTAGAAAACTGAAACCTACACTATTAAGCTTTATGAATCTATACCGAGTATGTTTGGGACATTTCCATTAAATTTCTAAAGACAGAACTTACAGCAACGCACGCTGAAGAACAACAAGTTAGCTTGAAAAAGTGAAGTATTGAACAGTTAAGCAGGCTGCTGAAAACAAATATACTGAATGAAATAGATTACATGTTGCAAAATATGGCAGGCAAAACAGATGAGACAATGTCGCAAAGCTTGAAATTTTTTTTATTTAACGCTTTATAACCTCCAATGTAAGTACAACCTTTCATGTTTCCATAACGCTTCACGCCAGGAACATCTCGGCTCAAACTTTCCCCAACTCTTCGGTCAGCATCTGCAAAACCAAAAGCAACAATTACAGGTTTCTTTTTGGAGCCACCCGACAGAAGAAGTCAAATACATGTAAATTCAAACTTCATGGTTTAGTTAGTCCTATATATGGCTACATAATTAGACACACAAACCGAATTTTAGCCTGTTTTGAACTATTTTGGTTGGCGCGAATCTACAGCTAATGCAGATTCGAGCAATTTTCGTGACAGCAACAAGAAAAGAAATCAGCACACTTTTGTTGCTCCTGTCGCAAGTGTGAATGGGCCTTTATACACAATACATTCACACGGTGACTGGCAGCTGCGGAGGGACGTAACTTCGCGCACCGAAAGCCTGATTGGCCAGGCTAAATGCCTCCCCCCTCCCCCGAAATTTCAATATTTTTAATCGCCAAGTAGCCCAACTCCAAGCTTCGCAGAGTCAGTGGGGTGCGTTTCGATACGATGCATGCGCGCTTTGACGGCGTCTATCAATATGAGATGTGCGCGCCATAGTGGAGGGCGCCGGATGAATTTTGAACACCTGGTTATCTTTAACTTGCGGCTAAATGTCGTACACACGGGCGTTTTCTCTTTTCGCCTCCATCAGAAAAGCGCCCGCCAAGGCCGAAAATTGAACCCGTGTCCTTGGGCTCGGCAGCACTACGGCTTAGCCACTGACACAGCGGCGGGTATTGATACGTGCGTCTACAAGTGAGCGTCTACAAGTGCATAAGCAAGCACGGCAAATATATTAGTACACGCTCCATGTTCGCGTCAGCAAAATGCGTTTACTTCACCGCGTTCGCCGGCATGAGCCACACTAAAGGGCACCTCGGCGTAAACACTACGGCCGCGTTCCCTCTGTGGTCGTGAAATCACCTACTTAAAACTCACCGTACAGCTTCCTACACGTTTCGTGACACGTGCCTACATTTCACCTCAAGGCCAATGCATAATGCATCTCTGCACCAAGCTCACACAGTAAAAAAAATACCCCCACCTCCCCTAGGGGGATCGTGCGGAAATGCGAATGCATTGGGTGCACAGAATTCTTCTTTGCGGTATCGTTGCCGCGAGGGATTCGACTTCACCGACTTCCATCGCTATCAAGGCGCCAGTCGGCAAGCAGTCACGGAGAGAGGCGCGCGCTCCCTGCATTTATATGCGCAGCGAGCGGAGAAGGGTACGCGGAGAGAGAGAGAGACCCGCGCCAGCCCGCGCGCGAGCTCTCTCTCCGCCCCGAGCTCCGCGATGCGAGCGCCCTCACACGCCGAGTGCGCTCCTCCTCTCCACTCACTCTCCGCTACTCCGCCCGAGCTCCGCAATGCGAGCGCCCTCACACGCCGAGCGCGCTCCTCCTCTCTCCTTGCCCTCCGCTACTCCACACCTGCTCCGGTTGCTAGGCGCGCGCCACAGCTGTTGCTAGGCGCACGCCGCTCAACGACGCAAGACAACCTGCGGCTAAGAAATGCATTCGCATTTAAAATTTTTGCAAACCTTTCCGTAAACCTGAGTGAACGTAAAAGTAGCCACTGCGCACACACCGTCGTAGGTAGCGCCGGGCTGAATGTGAACGCGGGCATGCTCAACGACTTTCTTTCAACGAGAGTACGTGCACGTACTCCTGATAGCTTTAAGGAAACGGTATAACTAATTTGTCGCGCCTATGTTTGCGGAGAAAAGGTGATTCCCTAAGCGCGTTTTTACACCGTCATTCAAAACGCTCTAATCCAGTCATGCCTATCCAGTCATGCCTAACTTCGGCACAACGTACGGCTGGTACGGCGTTTGCAGTACACGGAAAGCTAAAGACGATTTCCTCGCCCTCTCCCCACTCACCGGCACTTATAAAAATGTCTTACCTTTCATTGAGGACGCAAAAAGATGTCAGAAGAAAGCAGCAGGGTTTCTTTCTCTAAGATAATCGAAGTTCGTTGGCGCTTCACAACTCGCACACGATAGATTGTCGCACACAAAAGCGAATGGCTATGGCTGTACGGTTTGACGTGTCTTGACCAGTGTTGGCTTTGCATCGCAAAAAAGAAAAAAAAACTTTCGTCACACAAAAAAATACTTTTTAGCGTAATTAGCAGCAAATCAAACAATACAACATTGTATAGCAACCCAACTGTTTTTATAAAACTTTACGAGATCTGCTGTCCTTCTTTTTTTGAATTCGTTCAGCCCGCAACGAGTTACTTGTGCGCGAGCCAGAAAAGCGCGAGGGTTACATATATTGCAATTGTTTCCTGAGCTTACAAATTGTTTGCCTCCCGCTGCAGGCAGCAAGAATATGGATAACATCATTAACGCGAGGCTAATTACGATAAGTTACAAACATGATCGAGGAATATTGCTTCAACCATACAGACGTACGATGGGCGTCCAGCGGACGTTATTGATGGGACCATAGTAATCGGCCATGCACAAACGTAGCTCGTACGTCCGACGAACCAAATTGAACGGACGTTCACGTTTCCCAGAAAAATACATCCGAAGTATGTCCACCAGACGTCGAGCGCGGGACTTGACGTTCGGCCGTAAAACAGACGTCCTACGGATATCTGTGGTCCAATGGGTAGTTTGTTCTGCATGTTTGAAAACTGCGCTTGAGGTTACTAAGGACACACTTGAAAGGAATACAAACGGACGACGTGGACAGCACGAGCGCAGCTCGTGCGCTCGTGCTGTCCTCGTGCGCTCGTGCTGCCCACGTAGTCCGTAGTGTGTCCTTAGTAACCTCAAGCGCAGTTTTCAAACAAACAAATAGGTTGACATTTTGCATGGGTGAAAAAAAATAGTTTCTGGCGATTTACTTGGCTGTAGTAGCTCTGGTCCTTCTTGTCATTGTGAGTTGTGTTCTAAACGGTATTGCTGCATTGTTTTTTTTTCACATTTACAAGTACTGGTAATTAAAACAGGTATGCACCAAATTCTGTATATTAATAGTAATTAAAAGTTATGGTCACTCTAACCCATACTTGTACTCCAAGTGGGTGATAAACATTGCGAACAAAAATTCCTTCAAGGACAAGTAAAATGGAAATGTGGTGCTGTCAGCGCACCCCTTAATTAGCGTGTGCCTTTCTAATGCGTTTTTATAAGATGCAGCTGATTGTTTCAAGAGTTAGAAATAACCTATTACCATAATCAATCACGTTTAACTTACATTTCTTGCAAGCCTCAGTGTTGCTGCAGTCCAGAAAATCCGGATGTCCGAAACGCGGGCACGCGAAGGGAGTAACAAACAAGAGAAAAGTACTCTGTGACAAGCTGAACAGCTGTCGCCTTGCAGACGAAAGGACAGCTGCCGGTGACCGCCGAACAACGCGTTTCCCTCCTTAAAATCGTCGGGGCAGTCTGCCGGTCGAGCGGCGGGTCTGCAGCAGACGACAAGACAAGTAATAGTAGTAAACGTTTATGGGAGCAAAAGGGAAAGGGAAAAGGGTGGTGGTGAAGCGTCCCTAGTCCAGGATGCCTCTCGACCGAGCCGACTCAATGGCCCGAGAAACCAAGGCCCTCTGGCGGTCCGGGTCCGGGCTGGTCAGCTCAGTCTCCCACTGCTCCGGGGTGGGGAAGGGGGTGGGTTAGGCGAGTGGGGACAGGAGTATACGATGTGAAATGTGGTGAGTGGGGTGTCGCAGTGTTGGCATTGACGGGGGTAGATGGTGGGTGCGATCTGGTGGAGGATGACGTGATTGTAAAAGGTACCGGTCTGAGGGCGACGATAGATTGTGGCTTGCTGGTTGGTTAAGGAGTGGTGGGGAGGGGGGTAGACCCGGCGAGTAAGGGTGTAGTGGGACAGAAGGGCATTGTAGTATTATCAATAGGAATTTGGAGGAGGTCGTGGTCGTTCGTGCGGGGTGATGGGATCACCTGACCATCGGTGGAGAATGCCCGGAAGTGCAGAGCTCGGGCGGCGGCGTGGCCCGCTTCATTCCCCGGAAGGCCGGAGTGCCCGGGAGTCCAGCCAATGTTAATGGTGGTCTCGTCAGGTAGACGCTGGAGGAGTGGAATGGCCTGGTGTGGGGCTAGACCTTCCTGGTAGAGGCAGCATGCCTGCTGTGAGTCGGAGACTACTGTGATGTGCGGATGCTTGGCGTGGGTGGTGGCTGCGAAGGCGATTGCCAGAGCTTCTGCCGTCTGTATTTTGTTGGTGGAGATTCCTGGAAATTCGTTGTTGGTGGAGACTCGTGGCAGCCGTGGAGATTCGGCCGGCGTCATTTAGGGTAACCAAAGTTGTGCGTCGAGTGCATGAATCATAGGCGACGTCAGTATAACGGACCTGGCGGTCATCCGCTAGCTTCTTCATGAGATAGCGGACCCGCGCTTCCCGACGGCCTCGGTTGAAGGTGGGATGCATATGGCGCGGTATAGGGGAAACGTGGATACGGTGCTTGATCGTAGTTGGGAGGCGTTGTGGTCGCTCTTGATTTAGCGGTGTAGGGTAGCCCAGCGTGCGCAGAACGGAATGGCCAGTTGGCGTGAAGCTGAGGCGTTGAAGTTGGGAGTTTCGCTGCGCCTCCACAAGCTCGCCAAGGACGTTGTGTATGCCCAGCTTGAGCAGTTTGTCCGTAGAGGTGTAAATGGGGAGGCCAAGAGCCGTTTTGTATGCTCTACGAATGAGGGCTTCAATTTTAGCGGTTTCTTGTGGTCGAAGATTGAGGTACGGTGTGGCATAGGTGATTTTGTTGATGAGGAGACCTTGGACCAGACGACAAGTTTCCCATTCTGTGAGGCCGTGATGTTGGCTGCTGATTCTGCAGATAAGATGGGTTAGGCGAGTAATGGATGTCTGGAGTTGCGGTAAGAGCGCTGTACCCGTGCCGTCCCGACGGAAGGGTTCGCCGAGGACGCGGAGGGTGGTCACCGAGGGGATAAGTTCGCCTTGAATACACTTTAGGATAAGAATGGGAGGAGGAGGGCGGCCGCGTGATCGGGCCCGCAGGATGAGAAGGGCTGATTTGGCAGGTTCACAGGTCAGGCCTCTGGGTAGCAGGTAGTTGACGGTGGTGTCTACAGCTTTTTGGAGGGCGTCTTGCTGTTCTCCACTGGAACCAGAGGTAGTCCAGAAAGTAATGTCGCAGGCGTATAACGCATAATGCAGTTTGGGTATTTTGTTCAGAAGAGTAGGTAGTTCAAGTAATGTGACATTGAAAAGTAGGGGGGATATTACAGATGCTTGCGGTGTGCCTTTAGGGGGTGTTCTGATGATGGGCGAGGTTAGAATTCCGAGCTTGATAGTAGCCGTGCGCTCTCGGAGAAACGCTGCAACGTAGTTGAAGGTGCGAGACCCACAGTGGGTGGCGTTGAGGTTGTCTAGAATCGCTTGGTGAGTAACGTTGTCAAATGCACCTTTTGCGTCCAGCGCAAAGATGATGCGAGGCGTGGTACGGCACCTGCTCCTTCAGTTGTAAGAGGATGTCCTGCGTGGACAGTTTGGTCCGAAAACCAAACATCGTGAGTGGGTAAAAATGCTTTTCTTCGAGGTAGTCGGTGAGGCAGTGATGTACAAGACGCTCGAACAGTTTGCCAATGCATGAGGTAAGGGCGATCGGACGTAGTGATGTTAGCGAAACAGGTTTGTGGGGTTTTGAGATTAAATTAATTTCCGAATGCCGCCACTGCTCCGGAAGGGTGCCATTCGTCCAGTGAGTGTTGAACAGTTGCAAGAGGGAGTCGAGGTCAAGGATGTCGAGGTTACGAAGGAGGCGGTTTGTAATGCGATCTTTGCCAGGTGTGGTGTTACGTTTCAGATTAGTTAATATGGCCTGTAATTCTTCCATGGTGAACGGGGCGTCGAGTTCAGGGTTGGGATTCCCGGTATAGGTCTGGGGGGGGGGGGGGAGAGGAGTAGGTTGCGGGTGCGCCGAAAAGCTTCGTCTGAGCTGCATGGAGCAAATCTCTCGGGTGGAGAGAACTGTTTCGAATAAGCCTCTGTATTTGATGGTTACTCTGGGTACGGAACGGGGTGGTGTCAAGTAGGTGGCGAAGTAGGTGCCAGGTACGTTTAGAGCTTAGCGTGCCTTTGAGTTGGTCGCATAGCGAGAACCAGTTCTGCCGGTGAAGCATGTAGGCATATTCCTTCGCTTGGATAGAGAGGAGGGCAAGGCGTTTCCTGAGTGATTTATTGTGGCGCTGATGCTTCCAGCGTTTAGTGAGGTTGCGGCGCGCCTCCCAGATATGTAGCAGGTGGCCGTCGACTGCTGGGTGATCGTCGGTAAGTGTAACATCATGAGTATAGCTCTTGAATTTTTGTTCGAGTGCCTCCGCCCAGGCATTTAGATCATCCATAATGGGTGGAAGGGCCTCTGCGTCCTTTCTGAAGGAGGGCCAGTCTGTTAGTTTGGCCGTACCTCTGCTGAGCGGTTTCTTGTGCACCGGTAGCTGTATGGTGACGATATAATGATCGCTTCCGAGGGTTTCCGAGTGACAGGTCCAGTCGGTGTGGGGGCAATTCCGGGACTATGTGAGGTCCGGAATGATGTCACGAGTGACACTGTTGCCGATTCTAGTGGGCATAGAAAGGTCATTTTGTAACACAAGGTCGTGGTTGTGTGCGGCTCGGATTAAGGCTGAAACTTTTTTTGTGGCCCGTGGGTAACCCCAAGCAGGGTGAGGGGCATTGAAGTCCCCTAGGACGGGGAGGGAATCACGTTGCGAGATGCGAGTGGCAGCGTGGAGAAGTTTCTCGATCACGTGGAAGTTCTGTCTGGGAGGACTATATATGTTTACGATGTATGTGCTCGGGTGGAGTGGTTGGCGGGGCAGCAGTTCGACAAATGTGTTGGGGATGTCCTGATCGAGCGAATGCGCCTGGGCAGGAAGGGAGCTGCGCACCAGTACTGCCGTCCGATGAAGGGCGTCTTGCGTGTAGGTTTGGTATCCGGGTAGAGTAGGGTGAGATGTCTCTGTTTCTTGCAGCGATACGACATCGGAGTGAGACAAGGTGAGGTAAAGTGCTAGCTGAGATCTCTTGTTGTTGTACGAGCGACAGTTGCACTGTAGTATCGAAAGTCGGTCGTCTGCCGGCTTAGTCATAATACGGGTGATGCTTGGATTTCTTGGGGGGATGAAAGGAGTGAAGTGATTCTGAGATGCTTCGGAATGCTAGTTCTAGCTTGGCCTGTCTGTCAGTGAGAGTCCGGAGTCCTTCGCATACCGGGGTAATCATTGCTGTGTGTGATTCTGTGATCTGTTTGACAGTTTGCGAGAGTTTCTCTTCCATGTTGGCGAGTATTCGTTCCAGGTCGATGGATGGTGGTAGGGAAGGGGGCAGGGGTTTCGCCGCAAGGTTTTGGATCTGCTTGGTGATTTCAGAGAGCTGCTGGAGGACCTCGTTGGTTTTCTGTTGGATGTGTGTAATGACTTGAGCGAAAGTGAACGGGGAGGCAGGTGGTGGGGAGTGGGGAGTGGATGGAGCAGAAGGAGAGTGAGAAATTTTGGCTGACCAGCTTACCGTTTGGATGTCTGGCTGGGGTGCTTGTGGCGGTGGCCTTCTTGTTTGGAGGGGGAGCAGGGTCGGAAAGTCCGCTTGAAAGTCGAGGGGGCTGTGCTTCGACTGTTGAGTGGCTGCATCTTGGCGGCGCTAAGGAGCGGCAGGAAGGTGACGTTTCGGACAGTCCTTACTTGCAGTGATATGGGGCGCGTTGCACAATTTGCACTTAGGCTGGCAGGTGTGGTCTGCAGCTGGATTTAAAGTATCAAAATTAGTGCACAGTTGTCGTTGTGGATAAGGGCAGACGTCGAGCCGATGGCCCATGTCGCCACATTACTTGGAGACTTGAATGACACGCCGGCATGGGCGAGATCGGATCAGTTCACAGTTGAATTTCACGTAATAAGGCACACGGGTACCATTGAAAGTGAGGAGTGCCGATTTGGAGTGGCCCATAAGGCGTGCATGAATAAGGTATGGGCGGTTTGTATCTAAGTAGTCCAGAAGCTTCTCAGGCGTGACGTCGTCGGGGAGGCCGTGTATGACCCCCTGTGACGTCCCTGCGGGTGGCTTCATGTACAAAGTGACTTCCATCTGTGTTGTTCGGAGCGGGATGCTGTTGAGTTGGGCGAGCCTGTCGGCGACATACGGGTCTGGTGTGCCAATCACAAACAAGTTTTGTTGAGGTTGTACTTGCAATGTGATGAGGGCGCGAAATTGCTTGTCTTGGATTCCACTGGCTTGGGAGAGGCCTTGCGCTATGTCGTGATTGGAGAGGTCTTGAACCCGGTGCCCTTTTTGCGGCCGGAAAACAGTGACGTAGTGGGTAGATAAAATTCTGGGCGGTGGTATGGGGGGCTTGGTCGGGGTGGGTTTGGTAGTCTCTGGAGTACTTTCCATCTTGTCGTTGCGGTGGTGAGACTTTCGAGAGGCCACAGCCTCTAACCATGGGCTGGGGGCGTGAATAGTGCGCCCGCTGAGGGCGTCATAACTGATGGAAGGGTGGTCGCTTGGTTGAGTGGCGTCGCTGGGGGCGTCCGCGTTGGCGGTGTCCATTCGTGCACGTGCGGCGGCGTTGTGCGAGGTGTCTACGTCGCAATCCATGGATGGAGTGTCTGTTGGCTGGATGGCGTTACCAGGGGCGTTCGCGTTAGAAGCAGCGTTTTGCAAGGTACTCGTGTCTTCGTGAGGCATTATTGGGGACAGCTGAGCGCGCCCGGTGCGGGCGACGTGGCAGGAGAGAGGCGCAGGTGGCCGCGCTGCGGCGGCTGGGGAGGATGGCGACCGCACTCACTAGGCCTGGTGGCGAGGCCTAGCAGTGGGGCCGGCGTAGTCGGTTGAGAAGGTCCCGCTGCCGAGCTGTCTGGTGAGTGAGAAGCGCAGACGTGGCGTCCGCAGGTTCCCGGTGATGTAAGGAGCCCAGTGGTGTAGTCAGCGAATGGCCAGAAGCGGTAGATCGTGTTTGGAAGAGCTTAAAACGGGAGCCGAAACAAGCCGTGTTCGACTCTGTTGGCTCCCTGGCGGCAGATCGACAAACGTCGACATAAATGAACTCAGTAACTACTCTACGTTTAAACCGAACTTCCTGGACACGTGCTGACGCGTACGGTTTCATAAGTGAAAAGAAAATTTGACCCAGCCCTCCTCCGTGCGCGAAAAATGCAACACACGCGCAGCGAAAAAAGCACGTGCCGAAGCAGCGGCAGCCACCGCGTACTCCCGCAGAGGGGAGAGTGCAGCGCTGCCCTCACCCCGCAAACTTTAGCTTCGCCTCCCTCGTCACTGCTGTGGCTGGCTGCCCGGCGGTCCCGTCCGCAATCCGCGGAAGCAGCCGCTCTCGCGTGTGCCCCGGTGCGCACTGCCCCCCGGCGCTCCTGTGCCGCTTTTACGCCACTCCGTTGGTTGTGCGCATGTTCCGGTTGTGTGCGCACTACAGGTATTTGTCCCGCCTCACTGTTCATCCCACACGCGCGCACGGGCTCATGACGCACTGACGCCGCTATCGCTGTTCGACGCGCGCATTTCACCGTAATCGCCCTGCGCGGGCGCTCGTAGGGGCTGCGTCCCTACAAATTTAAGCAGAGAAGTAGACAGCCAAAAACAGAAAAATTATTTTATGAAATTTGAAAACCGCCGCCTCTATTGGCAGCGGAAAGCCAGTTTAAATTCAATATTTAAGTACAAAACAATATAAGCTAGATGAAGAAATGTTCGCGAATCATATCGCTGGCATTTCGTTCTCGAAAGCGGGGCACCCTGCGGTGGTACTTCGCACACGCTTTATTCGGCGACGCCGTTCGCAACCCGCTGGTATCATCGTGTGTAACCAATGAAGGACAAAACAGAAAAATACCAATAAAAAATTCCTCGTAATATTTTGAGCACGCGAGGAACACTATTGGCAAAGCCAGCGCAATCGTCACATTAGCCCGCTAATTAGAAACGCTCCAAAGGCGTCCCTCTGCGGTGCTTCGTTGACTATCGCAACACCACAGCATGAAGTGAGAAAATCAGCGTGCCCTCGAGTAGAACAGGACGCACATGCACGCCGCGCCGATTTCGAAAACAAGCACCAGGCCTCCAGAGTGCGCATCGGTGGCTTTTGCCGCGAGTTCGCGTGGTCAAGAAAATTAAGTCCCCGCTTGTATACATTTTACCCAGCATTACTGATCTCTGCCCATATTCGTACTGCTTACAAAGAGGTACGGCGCAGTGCGTGGGCATCGTGCCTTATAATGCAACAGAGCATTAGTGGCGTATGAAAAACATGAAAAAAAAACTCTCTTTATGACTCTGCAGAACGGTGAAGCGACGGGCCGAAACTCGTAGCGCCTCCGGCGTTCCGCGGCGACGATTCCTTTCTCATGTCGTCGTCGCGTCCTCGCGTCAGCAACCACTAGTGTTGTCACCGCTGAATGTTCAGTGTTGCCTGACTTTAAGTGCGCAGCACTTTGGAACTCCGTACTGAGGTTTGGTGGCGCCGATGTCCTTGTAGCCGAGCGAGCGAACGAGACACCGGCAGCGGAAACAAAACGGAGGAGCAGCTGGCGAAAATATGAAGGGAAGGGTGCTGCCGGCGGCGACGCATGGAGAAAGTGTGAGAGGGAGGCATTGAGGCATGCTAGGCCGTGGCGGCGCGCTGCAGCACCGCGCGCCGTCGTGCGCTCCACGATGATGCATTCACTTCCTAAGACGCAGTTCGCGCCGCCGACACATAGCGTTACCATCGCTGCCGTCGAGAGAACCAACGAGTGAGTGCTGCCTCAGCGCACTGCAGCACTCAGGAGTGAGTGCTGAACGAGTGAGGCAACCGGTAGATGTGCTTCGCGTCGTCCTTGTTGCGTCACTCATGCAAACAAGGTGACGTTCGCGGGGGAGGTTCAAACGCGAATGCCAAAACATGCTCGGTGGTGGAGGCGACGCGTTGCGAGATAACGGCAGAGTAGCGCGCGCCGCCGTGCGTTCGGTGGTCACGTGATCAGGAATTCCTCAGATGCAGCAGCTATGCGCCGTGACCAAGAAGATTGCAGTTAGAACTGCGCACAAATTTGCCATCAGGGACTGTAGTAACCGTCCGCTCCTTTGTTAAAGCAAAACTTTATACCTATACCCCCCAACGGTTCTTTCGCGACTGTTGGTGTCAACTGAAAACTCCCGCGAACAAATAAAACAATTTACTGCCACCGCCAGGAAACGAACCTGGAACTAATGGCATAACAAAGCGAGAGCCCGTTGTCTAACCGATTTAGCTACGAGCCCACGCGGAGACGGGGAAGGCAGGTGGTGGACTCACCAAGCACATTTTCGGGTTTACCCCCTGCATTCTCGCTGAATGCCGCGTGATAGCGTCACGCGACCCCACGCGCCACTGTGCGCTCCATTCATGGCACGTCTAACGACCCTGTGCACACCTTCCGTGTGTGCTAGGAGTTACAAAAATTAAAGAAAGCTCACACCAACGCATGGCATCTCACTTCTAGTACGCCAATGTGCTAAAGCCTGTGGCCTCCAGTGTTCACGTGAACAATCACAGCTCTTTGTTGTCCGCGCTCACGCCAAACCAAGGAACACATTGAAATACTCCTTGATGGCCAGACCATCACTCCAAGCCCCAGCATCAAGATCCTGGGCCTACAGCTCCAGGCGAACACCTACAGTGACGTATCGTTGCAGCGCCTCAAACACAGCATCAATCAAATCATACAAATGATCAGGCGAGTTGCCACCAAGAAGCGAAGCCTCAAGGAATCCGATACCTTTCGAATAATTAAAGCTTTTCTCCTCTCGAGAATCCCTTTCGTCAACCCCGGGTCTTCTGCTCGGCAAGGGGGACATAAATATTCTTTATATATTGATCAGAAAGGCGGTTGAGCAGGCCATTGGTCTTCCCCTGCGTGTGTCCACAGAGAGGCTGCTTAGCACAGGGACCTACAACATGGTGGAAGAGCTGATAGACGGCCATCTTTCTGACCAGAAGCTCCAAATGAGCGGGACTGCGGTAGCTCGCCGCATCCTTCACCAGATTGGGTGGGCAGCACAGAATGTCACTCCGCTTGATGTACTCCTGGACTTTTGGCGACAATGACTAAAGATGCTCCATTTGCTTGGAAATATGAACCCCTCACACGACGAGGGTCTCCCGCAAGAACGGGATCAAGCGCTCAACACCACCCTCGGTGGAGATCATGCAGGTATCTAAACTGACGCCTCCCAACATTGAGGGAAGCAGTACGCCATCATCGTGGCTACCTCCAGAAGCAACCGCCTTGCGTGTGCCTCATTCAAGACCCAAGAAATGATGGCAGCAGAAGAGGCAGCCATCGCCTTGGCCCTCACTCAAACAGGTGTTCAGGAGGTAGTAACCGATCCATAACAAGCTTACGGCAATTACCAGTGGGGTTGGGTGTCCCGACGTGCACTGTGTGTGCTAAAAAAACCCTCTCCAAATGATTCCATTCAGATCATCTGGACACCCCCTCACGCTTCCACAGAGGACAACGAATACGCCCACCAACAAGCCTGCACTTTTACCCCCTGTACTGTGGAGCTTCGCGAGGACAGTCACCCGCTTGTCTCGTTCAGGGACATAACCCAGTATTATCGCCTTCAGAGATGGACCCTACCTTTGCCTCACCCTGACCTTTCCAGAGAAAAAATTCCCTCGCACTTCCCCGAGGGGAAGAGTGTGTAAGTGCGAATGCACGGTTGTTGATTGCGCGATTACGGTGGATATCGTGATCTTGGAGTGGAGAGGAGGCGCCCAACACCCGCAGTCACTGAGCGGAGAGAGGAGGAGGGGAGTAGCGCCCGCCGTTACGGCGAGGGCTACACGAGCGCCCTTACGCGTCGGAATGCGGAGCGCCCGCTACGCGAGCGAGAGCTCTCCCGCCCGAAGTGGAGAGGAGGCGCCCAACACCCGCAGCCACTGAGCGGAGAGAGGAGGAGGAGAGTAGCGTGCGCCCATCTCCCCCCGTTGCTAGGGAAGACGAGGAGGAAGACGAGGAGCGCGCGCACCCGCAGCTGTTGCTATGCGAACTACGGCGGCGGACGATTCAGGCTCGCTTAAGAAGTGCATTCGCACTTAAAACAAACTACCCTACGGCACATACAATCCGGCTCCTTCCCACAACCGACGCGTATTAAATTTGTAGTGGCCGCAGCTTCGTCCACTATCAGCGCCACTATCATCATCAGCACTGCATCCCACAATCATCATCAGCGGTGCCTGGCCAAGTCAGCAGTGCCACGCGCCACAGAAATAGAACACGGCTGCGCTCCAGGGGTGGTCGCATGCCTATGCCACTCTCTAAGTTCTGGCCGGGGTGTGCTCACCTGAATGAATGTAGGACGAGCGACGGGACAAAAAAAGAACACCAGGGCTACTTCGCTGCTTGGCCGCATTCTACGGGCGCTCCCCTACTCGTGGGCTTATGCTGTCACCGAAACTCGTAAGCAAATAAATGTAGGCCTAGCCGCACGACCACATCGGTGCCTACAACTTAATGCACCCGAATCGCAATGGCGCTGAATGTAAATATTGCTCAGAAGTAGGAACACTCTGCCCCATACGCGGGGTGTGCGTTTTTAGCCCTGAGCACCCTCGTCTCTTTTTCTGTCAACTACCGAACCAGAGAAATAAGAGATGCTGTTGTCCAGCCCTTCTCTGCCTACCCAGCTTCAGTTGGTGGACAGAGCACAGGTGGTGCGGACTGCATATGGGCTGCAGTGAAGAAAGAACCACTCCCCTGGGCCATTCACAAATCTGAATAGAAGTACTTTCTTCTTCTCGTCCTCCTCGACCGTCTCGGATGCCGATCTTGTCCCCTCCGGCCTTGGTGGCAGAAATGGAGCAGTTTGAGCTTCCTTTAATTTTATAAAAATGGTTTCCAATCATCTGGTACACCAATACAACTCAACCAACCACCGTTCATGCATCATCATTCATTTAACCTTACCAAGAAAATCTGATTGAAGTTATAAACGGTGTGTTTAGTGCATTTCACTTCTCTCTGGTTTCACTATTTGTAGAGCGACGTGACTGAATTTAGGAGACGTCGTATGGGTAATCGTTATGGGTGCCATTTACAGCTTTGCTTTCCAACAACATTCACAGGGTGGATTGGCGCATTTTTTTTGCAAAGGATCTATTGCCCGGAAGTTCATTAAAAATGTGGCTAGGTCATGAAACCTGTCGGCTGATTGCCTCTATCGGTCAAATGGCACACAGTGGCCACTTCTCGTACGGATATGTGCGATCTGGACAATAGTGCAAATGCCGGTTTTTGCCACGACACCCCCCCAAGAATGCCCCCATCCTGCACAGAGCGGCAGGCGAAAAGGACATCGTGACAACCCAGCACTCATTACAGTACCATGGCGTGTCGTCTGCAGCTGTAGCTCGGAGGTTGCTGTGCGCACAGAGCTTAATATGTACCAGAGCTTGAAATGGGGCTAGCTGGTTTCTTACTCGGAACATTGCTGGCGCTATGCGGGACAAGGACGACGAATTACACACAACTGGAGCGCACTCTACCAGCTTATTTATTAATCACAACAAACACAACTTATAAAGAAAAAATTCAGATGACGTGAAAGGTGGAGTTAATCAATCTCGCTGAAAATGAATACAATATTTGTCATGCGCATGCGCTTGCCTACGAACTGTCAAGTAGTGCCATCTCAGTTCTCGACAGTGCAATCGATGGCGAACTGATACAGTCTTTTAAATGCAGAGCATTTCAGTAACTCACGATGTCACCCGCGTTGGCGTCCGTAGTCCGCACCGTCGTTGTCCCTACTATATAAAAGAAAATTACAATCCGTCGCCACGTTTCGATCCCTCGACCCTGCGGGCGGGACGCAATGTACGCAACGCTCTACCCATTGCGCCACAAAGCCGACACAGAATGGAAGGCTACGGACACGCCTTATGTCCTTGACTCATTCAAATTACTGTTGACGAGAGCTCTCTCGTCAGCAGTTGCCATAAGTGCAACAACATTAACGTAACGCAAACTACTTAACGCCGTGCGCCCCCGGAAATGCTCTGCATTTGATCGTGCCCCTCGCCAGGGGGATGCTGACGCTACCTTTTGCAAAGACCGAGTATAACCGCCGAGAACAAGGTCCCACGAGCGGCGCGCGCGCCATGGACTGGTGGCGCCATCTGTCAGATGCGACGCGAACTACTATCAAGGCAGTCTAATGTAGCTTTGAGCACACTTTTTCTTTTCGGATGGCGTAAGCTTCCCATATCTCGCGGGTGACCGTTTCTGAAGATCCAAAGAGGATCGCGGTGCTTTCGAATTTCGCAGAGCACCCATGTCTGGCGCAGTGGGCAGCCAAGTGGCCTGGGGCTGAGACTTGCGTGCACATATTTTTGTGTTCTCTGAGTCGTTCGTTAACGCAGCGTCCAGTTTGGCCAACGTAAGCCTTCTTGCACGACAAAGGTATCCTATAGACAACCCCCGAGCAGCATGCGACAAACTTACCCGTGTGCTTAATGCCACATCCTCTTTGTTTAGCATCTCTGGTTTTGTAAGTCATCTTGCACAGCATTTTAGTTTTTTGGGAGCAGAAAAAACCACCGGGACATCATGCCTCGTGCCAACCTTCTTTAACCTGTGGGAAAATTTGTGGATGTACAGCAGAACGATCGGCCGCTTCTTTGGTTTTTTGCTGTCTTTCTCTTTGTACGTTTTCCCGGGACAAGCAGTTATTACAGCACAAGAGCGTCACTTGTTATCATGCTGGGACGGCTTTCAAAAACCTCCAGTAGCAACGTTACCTTCAGGCGTACCACCCGTAGGATCCGTAGTCCCATACCAAGTCGAGGAAACCCGGAAAAATAAAATGGTAAAGTAGTCACTCTAACGAAAGGCTGTACGGGCAATCTTCTCTAGAAAGGAGCCCACCGCACGGAACCATGGTCGTCCGCTGCTCTTCCCTATTCCATATGGAAATCATAAAATGCTATCGTTCGCTTGCTATTTAAAAAGGGCCACTTGCTGCCTCATTTTCGCCTCTTAGTTTTTCTTGGAACAAGAAGCACTCCTAAGGCTCCGCGAACCCCGCACACCTGCTGTACGCGAGCTTGGCGCCTGGTAGAACTACCCCGCGACCAGCACCTACCACCGGATACTCTCGTGCGGGCGCTTCATTTTTGTGCATGCGTGCGTTGCTCTATTGTGTATTCTTGCATCCATTAGGTGCCTTCGTTTGCTCAAAAAGCTAAGCCTTGCTTGTGTTTTTGGTTTATTACCATGTCGTTGCGGCGGGCCTCAATGTCTCTGACATGCGATTATGGTTGCCCCGCGATGTCGACAACGATAGGCAATTAGTAGCGCTTTTCTTCTAGAAATAGATTTTATTTTAATTGGAACCAAAGATTCTTGACATACGAAGCGCTGTATATTGCATGCTGTGAGAGGTGCGTTTAAAACCGGACGCAATGAGACAAAATGGAACATTGTGGTGTCCCTTCGAAGCATCTACAACTTGTTAAAAAATGTTCCTGCATGTCGAGCCAATTACTTCAGCCTCGCTTGTAGCACCCTTTTCCTCTGAAGTTCTGCTTGTTGCGGTGGCTGGAGAAGGGCAAGGTGACTACTCTTCAAGTTCTTCCTAACTTGGTCACATATGATGACCGCTCGGTGAAAAGAAAGCACCGAAATGCTGCAGTTATGACAATGTCAAGAAGGATGTGGTTGACCGGATGCTGCCAGTGAATATGCTCTCAATTGCACAAGAACTGCAACCCTCTTCCGCTGAATATCAATGAGAAAAGCCAATGCTTCCTTTTTGCATTAGCACTATGCATGGCCCATTGCGTTCGCTGCTAGGTCTAATAGTACTGAAAGGAAAGCTGGACGCTGCTGACACGTCCTGAAAGCTATAAAGCATTGACCTTGACATCCCTGACAACATGATTGCTGTAGCTGCCTTAGCTGTAGCTGTGTTGCCACCGAAAGATAACTGCGACAGATCGCTAAACCATCACACATTACGGCAGTGAGTTGTAACACAGAATGCATTTCATTTGTTAAGGCCTGTCCAAAACACGTAATTTAGAGGTGAGGATTAATATGCGAGCTGACTAGGGGGACCAGGGGTTCGAACCCAGTGGTTTATGCATCATTATTGCAAGCTGGTCAGCAGCAGCTGAACATTGTACTAGATGTGCTTATAGAGCATGGGTGGCTCACAAGGCTACAAGCTGAGAGGGAAAGTCAGTCATACGTCCAGGTATGGTCAACTGGCACTGCACAGGTGCACATGCAAAACATTGCATGATCCCACAGGGAAGCGCTTCGAGACGCTGTGCGTCGAGCTCTTTGCAAGTGCTCATATGGAACTACGTCTGTTTGTGAAGATTGTACTTTGCTTTTTTCGTGGCGATTCTTCTGCGGAGCGGCAATTTTCAGTGAGCAAAAATTGTCTTGTGTAAAACGTGGACGAAGACGTGAACAAAATTTATGGTGAGCTATCGCCGCCTGTGGGTCCCTATGGTCACCGATAAAACTGCATAAAATAGGCTATAATCAAGTATTTAAGTTTTTATGCTACCGGCGCTAAATACTGTAAACCATAAAATTCTCTTTAAACAATTATAGAACATCGTAGTATGTTAGGCTATGGAGTCACAGCTATTCAGGTTACTTTAGCCAGCTAAAAGAATGCGTGTGGCTTTAGTTCTGTAGGCCTGCCATGACACATCTCTTTTTTATGGCTATAGATCATTGTTTTGCTCTAAGTCTACACACTTGAAATCATTCAGCGGTCTTCTTCCTGCTTTTGGAAGAAGTTGCCCTGGAGCTAAAGACAGGAGACTATAAAAGCTATTTTGGCTGGCTATAAGCCGTAGTTTAGCTCGCAGTCTACCGACATGAAACCGTTCAGCTGTCTTTAGCTAACTATTGTAAAGAATTGGCCTTAAAGCTAAAGAAAGGAAGCCATAAAAGCTTTTGGCTGCCTATAGACCATCGCTTAGTTGTAAGTCTAAAGACGTTAAACGATTGAGCTGTCTTTTTCCAGCTATTGGAACAATTCGTCCTAGAAACAGCTATAAAAGCTCTTATGGCAGGCTGCAGGTTTCTACTACGCATATAATGCGCGGCGGTATAGCTTGCAAATGAACGTTGAGAGACGGACGTAAAAGTTCGGAGAATTCTTCTGCACCCTTTCGCTCCCGGGGTCAAGTAAAAAACCGCCTTCCATGAAAACAGCCCTCTGGGCCTCTCAGCAGACTGTAAATAACTGTCGTGGCCCAGGCTACCTGCGGACACAGCCAGACATGCATGTGGTGACAGCTACCCCCACTCGCGTTGCTTCTCCAGCGAAGCTTCATTAGAGATCAGTCATGGAGTATTGGGGAGAAACAGGACAAAACTACCCACGTCGGACCGAAAGAGGTACAGAAAAAGAACTACATCGCGAAAAGAAACAACTCTCAATAGGCTTAAATATTCGTTGAAGGTTATGGTGACTTAATATTTAGGCACACAAGCATAGACATAAATATTTAGGAATTTAAGCATACAACATTTAGGCATACGAGGATTGGTGTAGGGGTGCCTGGATAAAACGACTTCAGGCTGTGGCATCAGCGGCCTTGTTGTCCTTTTGACCCGTGTGCATTGGCATTTATAAGATGAGAACATTTTCCGGTAAGTGTATACAAAGAATTTGGTGAGTGATTGTGAAGACATTGCCCTGTATAAAGTTTCTGCACGCCTTTTTCGATTCAGTTAAAATAATTGCCCTCGGGTTAGAAGTAATGTCCAGTTTGATGGCTGCTTTTTGCTCCTGTGCGGCGATTTTTGTCTTTATAGTAGTCGAGTTTACACCTGTCTTTTTCTTTCACTTCCCCACGATCCTTTATCATCATCGTCAAAGAAAGTGGGCTTTTCTGCAAAGCCTATTGCGGTACAACGGCACCAGTGAGGACACTAAAGCTTTTCTTGATTGCCAAGCACGCTTACCAGTCAGGGAATATGCTGAGGGTCATCAGGGAAAACCCGGAAAAGTCAGACATTTTTTAAAAATATAATTTGTAGACACCCCGCAAGTCCAGTAGGCGTGCTTCACGTCAGGATAGGCGGCATACACCTGACAGCGGCGCGTGCCAGTTTGGGTAATAATGTGGTGCTGTAATAAGAGGGCAAGGGAGGGAGACTGTCTCCTTGGCGAATGTAAGCACCTTTGCGACGTGTAACTCACGAGCGAGTGGGGGAAGGCTGTTAGAGGAAAAGGCCCAGGACAGCCAATTATGGCCTGTGAACCCTGTGATGGGCGGCGGTTTCTCCTTTAGGGCTGTAGTTGGGGGCAGTTGTGTAGGGCTTTAGTCGAGGAGGCGGACTCAACGCGTTCTGTGGGAACGTCTTTTCACCTCGTGGTTTCGCGAACCATCCGTGTTCTGAATCGCAGCCCCTGCCAGGATTTCATGATCTGAATGCTCAACCAAGCTCTGCTGAAATGCGTTCGAGCTCAGCTGCCCTTCCTTGGTTACCCGAGCCCGCAGACAGACAGGCAGACAGAGACAAACTTTATATTGGTTAATGCCATTCAGGTCGCCTTCGCAGCCGATGGCATCCACTCACCAGCGACCTCCTAAGCTCTGTCGATTAACCGGAACTTAAATCCGGATCGGAGCTGCGGAGCTCAGTCTCCCAGTGCTCCTCAGATGTGATAAGTGGGAACGGATCCTGGACGCATGCCCATTCTACATGAGATAGGGTGGCATGTTCTCCGCGCAGGTGGCAAGCTGAGGTTGGATAGAGGCTTCAGGGGACGTGGGAAGAAAGAGAGAGAGAGAAACTTTATTGCGTGTCCGGCAGAGTGAATTAGGCCGTGGGGGTCGGCCCCGATCCCGGGCGGGTCGAGCCCGTAATGGCTTGCGCCACCGCAGGTCCTTCTCGCTGTCGGGTCAGGGCTTCCTCCACCTGCCGGACGGCCTGGAGTTGTGTGTTGTAGTCTGAGGAGGTGATGGCTTCACGCACTTTTGGTGGCAATTCTTGTGCTTCAGAGTGTGTTTGTAGGTCAGTGCAATCGTTGAGGATGTGCGCTGTCGTAGCGGGGGCAGTCTTGCAGATGATGCAACGGTCGGTGTAGTATAGCGTTGGGCAGATGTATCTGGCGAGCACGGGTGTCAGGATCGAGTCCGTCTGTAGCTGGCGGTATAGCACGCCTTCGCGGCGCGTTAGTTGCGGGTGTGGGGCAGGGAGTCGCTGCCTGTTGTGGCGGTACCATCTCAGGATGTCTCCGTACGTCTCCAGTGGTGCTGGTTCGCTCTCTTCGGCTCGCAGTTGGCTGTTCCGATTGCGGTCCGAGTGTTGGCTGGTGTGCGTCGCGCGGTAAGTAAGTCCTCGCGCTGCGCGGTCAGCTTCCTCGTTCCGGTTACGGATCCACCCCTCCGGGTCGAGCGGTCCCACGTGTGCAGGATACCAACTGATAAAGATCGGGTGTTTGCGGGTTTGGCCCGTCCTGTGGAGGAAGCGGGCAGTACTGGTGCTTGTTGTGTTGTTCGCAAAGCGGAGGATCGCTGTTCTTAAGGTACTGAGTATGGTTCTACATCGTGGGTCGGTCGCGGCGAGGGCGATCGCGAGCTCTTTTGCGTGATGCGAGTCCGTGGCCTTGAATCTTCCGGCCGTGTGGATTGTTCCATCGGATGCTGCGATTGCGACTGCCGTGTAGTAGTTGGGCCGGGTGCGGTCTTCCGCCGCGTCGACGTAGTATGCGGTGTTATCCGCGGCGTACGTGGCGGCTAGCGATCGGGCTCTAGCCAGCCGGCGTTCTGGATGGTGTTCCGGGTTCGTATTCTTGGGAAGTGGGCGGACTCGGAGGAGTCTGAGCATGGGTTCGGATAGGGTGGTCGTGCCCTCGGCGGGCTGGTTGCGGGGCCCATACTGGTGGCTGGTGAGTGCGAGTGTGAGTGTGAGTGTGGGTGTGAGTGTGAGTGAGAGTGTGAGTGAGAGTGAGAGTGAGAGTGAGAGTGTGGGTGAGAGTGAGAGTGCGAGTGCGAGTGTGAGTGTGAGTATGACTGAGAGTGAGAGTGAGGGTGAGGGTGAGAGTGAGAGTGAGAGTGTGAGTGTGAGTGAGAGTGAGAGTGTGAGTGCGAGTGTGAGTGTGAGTGTGACTGAGATTGAGAGTGAGAGTGAGAGTGAGAGTGAGAGTGAGAGTATGAGTGTGAGTGTGAGTGTGAGTGAGAATGAGAGTGAGAGTGTGAGTGTGAGTGTGAGTGTGAGTGAGAGTGTGAGTGGGAGTGAGAGTGAGAGTGAGAGTGAGAGTGTGAGTGTGAGTGTGGGTGTGAGTGTGGGTGTGAGTGTGAGTGTGAGTGTGAGTGAGTACCTTTTGCTATAGTATACCTTTTGCTATATCCTCTTAATTATAACCCGAAAACATTTTTATATTTGTCCCACGTGATCCCCCTCGACGAGACCTTTATTATCCCACACACCCTAGCAGGGTCATATGGAATTCATACCAGTCAAAATAACCATGACTCTCATGACTGTAACCAGGAAGCATTAATTAGGTGTCCGAAGTGATTCCCATAACTGGAACCCTCAATTTGACGCCCCACATGCTTCAGCGGCCTCACCTTGAATTTATCCCAATCTATGACTCACAATGACTATCTTATGATTCCAACTACGAAGCCTTTTTTATTTGTACCACGTGATTCCCCTCGTCAAGACTGTAAATTTGATACCCTACACGCCCTAGCGGGGTCACTTTGAATTTTACCCCAATATAAGACTCGCCATGACAATCTAATGGTTATAACCAGGAAGCATTTTTGTATTTCTCCCACGTGATTCCGCTCGTCAAGACCATTAATTTGATACCCATCACATCCTAGCGGAATCAATTTGAAATTAAACCAATCAATAACTAGCCATGACTATCTCATGATATAGCACTACCACATTTTTGTCCCACGTGATTTCCCTTATCTGAACCTTTAATTTGATGCCCCGGACACCCAGTGGCATCATTGTGAATTCTAACCTAATTTATGACCCATTTTGACTATGTCATGATAATAATCAAGAAGCACGTGATTAGCCTTATTGAGACTTTTAATTTGATACGCCACACGCCCTAGCGTCATGAACTTGAATTTTAACCGAATCTATGACTGTCCATAACTACGTCATAATATATCCATAACTCATTTTCGTCCCGAATGATTCTCCACATCGAGACCTTGAATTTGATTCCCCACATGCTCTCGCAGCATCATTTTGAATTTTAACCCAATCTATGACTCATTATGACTGCCTGATGACTACAATCAGGAAGCATTTTTTTTATTTACCCCGCTTGATTCCGTTAATCCGTACCTTTCATTTGATACCTTACACGCATTAGCCTCATCAGTTTCACTTTTCACCCAATCTAATGTGGTCATTATTCTGTCTTAAGGGGCGCTGCCCAGTCAATTCAGCTAATTCATTTGAAACAGCAGAAAGGACAGCCCCCACCCCCATTTCCCCCCGGCTCTCACCTCTTCCTTTGTTACCCCTAGTATATCAAGCCGTTAACAGTTGCAGGCGAACAACCAGCACGCCAGCGCCGCCGTGTGCTTTCCCACCACCCTTTCCCACAATCTTAGTGGATCCGTCAGGAGGAAAAGTTAAGACAACCCTTTTTTATGACCTCACCAGTCAATTATCACTCACGCGCCCAGCCGCGAAAATGAGGTATACAGCAAGTGCTAATGGCCATGAAAATTCAACAAGAAAATAAAAAAAAATTCCCCCGCATTTCCCCGAGGGGGAGAATGTGAAAGTGCGAATGCACGGTTGTCGGCCCGCTTGCGGCGCTTGCGCTCGGCCCCCGCAGCCCACCGCATCGCCGCCTTCTCTTCCATCTCTTCCATCGGGTTTGTAGTATCACGTGTACACCACGCAGTTATCAAGCCGCTATAACGCCGCTGAGTCGCCAACGCACGCCGCTGACGACGTAGTTTGAATGCGTTAAAGATATAAGGCGCGTCAACACTGATATCACCGTCGCGTACGTGGCTTGATCGGTAGAGCGTCGCGCTGCGGCCGAAAAGTCCGCGGATCGAAACCTGGCGCCGGATGCTGTTTCTTTATAGAGGAGCACTGCGGACGCCGACGCCGCCGCCGGTGGTGGATGGTTTGGGGTCGCTTATAAAGTGTATTCACACTTAAAAAATCAGACACCCCCTCCATCCCAACCGATCATGCAGATCCTGATTGGTGCCGTACCCGCAGGTAACCTGAATTCCGAGCCCACAGTGACGCATGAAACTTAACAGCCAACCATAGCTGCCTGCTAGGCTACTCATATGTACTCAAACTCAAAATGGACTCAAAACTCCTATGTATTTAGAACTCAAAATGCGCTCAAAAATCAATATGTAATCAAACTCAAAATGTACTCAAACTCAAAAGGTACTCAAACTCAAAATGGACTCAAACTCAAAATGGACTCAGAACTCACTAGGTCTCAGGCGTACTCAAACTCAATCGGAATCAAACTCAGTAGGGATCACTCGGCTCAAACTCACTCAAACTCAAACTCACCATGCCACACTAGCCTCGCGCTCACTCAAACTCAAACTCACGGGTGAGTTTGAGTCCAAATGAGTCCGAGTGAGTGGACTCATGAGTGAGTTCGCCGACCTCTCGTGGGGCCTGATATTCACTTGTTGCAGGATGTCTCGTCCAGAGCGCGTGGTCAACAGCCGGGCTATCTAGGACGTGTTTTGGGCTTCTGCTATTTCTGCCAGAGTGTTGTAGACGCCGAGGTCGAGGAGCCGGTCTGTGCGTGAGTGCTGGTAGAGGCTGATCGCTGTTCGGTAGGCTTTGCGTATTGCCGCGTATTTTCTCACGCTCGGCCTTGTTCCAGTTGTGGTACGGGGCTATGTAGGCGACGTGGCTGACAGCGAAAGACTGCAGGAGTCTCAGTACATGTGCTTCTTTCATGCCGGCGTGTCTCGATGAGACCCGGCGAATCAGCTGCGTGGCCGCGGTGATCTTGGTGAGGAGCTTGTTGACTGTGAATCCATTGCGTCTGTGCGCTTCGATATGCATGCCGAGGACGCGGATATTGGGGACTTGGGGTATGCTTCCGCCGTCGCGTGTGTGTAGTGCTATGTTGGCTGCGGCGTTGCCATTGTTCCGGTTTGGTCCTGGTGGTAGGATAAGCAGCTCAGACTTCGCAGGAGAGCACTTGAGTTCTGTGCCCTCGAGGCTGAACTCGACCGCCTCTATTGCTTGCTGAAGTGCATTTTCGGTCTGACCGTCGCTGCCGCCTCTTGTCCAAATGGTGATGTCATCGGCGTATTGGTGTGCTGGATGTCGGGAACAGTGTGCAGGGCCGTGGCTACCCGTATCATGACCAAGTTGAACAAGAGCGGCGAGATGACCGAGCCTCGGGGAGTGCCTTCAGAGCCGAGGGTCTTGGGGGCGAGCTCCATGTCGCCGGTGTGGATGGTAACGGTGCGTTCTGTTAGGAAGTCCTTGATGTAGGCAAATGCTCGCGTTCCCATGTGGAGCGCCGATACTTGCTCTAGGATGGCCTTGTGGTGTATCTTGTCGAATGCGCTTTAGATATCCAGGCCCAGCACAGCGCAGGTGTCCCGGCACCCCGGCGGGCGATCCAAAATGTCTCGCTTCAGGAGGAGCATGGCGTCTTGTGTACTCAGCTTTTCCCGGAATCCGATCATGGTGTGGGGGTAGAGCTCGTTGTCCCCGAGGTATCTCTTCCATCGGTTCATCAGCACGTGCTCGAGTACTTTGCCGACGCATGACGTGAGCGAGATGGGTCGGAGGTTGTCGGTGTGTGGGGGCTTGCCGGGCTTGGGTATGAGGACTGTTTTCGCTGTCTGAAGAAAGACGGGCTGGGTTGGGCAAAGTGCTTGTTTGCAGGAAACGCCAAATGTGAGCTTTGCTGTAATGTAATTGCTGGTCCGCCGGTGGGAAGATCCGGCGGGAGAGGTGGTAATGTGTGAGGATGTCGTTAAATGTGACAAGGTGATCCCTTGCAGAGCAAGCCACGTGATGGGGATAGAGGTTAGGTCCTGCCGGAACGTGAGCCCTCGGGCGTGTTCGTGGGCCGTCTGGTTTCCCTTGTGCGGTTGGGCGCTATAAATAGGCTATACTACTGAGCTAGTTAGCCAGAATACCAGCACCACAGCCGCAATCCACCACTTGGATTTTATGAGCAATAATATGGATTACGATCGAAACTGCGTAGCGTATGTTATATAACTGACGGCAGATCAAATTACCTTTCGATCAAATGACATTTGCTTTAAATGTCAATATTTAAGCGCTACGCGGCAACACTGAAGGACGTTTGAGGTGAATGATATTTAGCGGCGAACCAAGGTTCGGGAGCTCATTCAGCGGCGAATTGAGTGGCCTCGAAAGCAGTGGTGCCTCAACAATGAAAGTTGACTAATAAACTAAAGAAATACGGTTTCTAAAAACTGTCAGCAAACATATTTATCCTTCACGTTGTTCTTAAAATAAAGAAAGGAAAACAAGTACTAGGTAAAGGGAAAATCGCGTCCACAATGTGCGCTCTACCCTAATATGGATTTTTCGCCGACTTGTGTCGGCTTGTGATGTCTACTGATGTCACCTAAACTAGTGACTTTTCAAATTTTATTTAAAAATATTTCGTTATCTTTTCAAAAAATAGTTTGTATGAAAAAATTCTAGATCGAGACCTTTAATTTGATATCTCCCAAGCCCCAGTTGCGTCACACTCCCATTTAACGCCACCTATGACTAACGTGACACTCTCATGAGTATAACTAGAAAGTAATTTTTAATTTGTCTTACATGATTTCCCTAAATGAGACTTTTTATTTGATACCCCACAAGCCCTAGTGGCACCATTTTCACTTTTACCCAATCTGTTACTCGCGTGACGAGGATGCAACTTTTAATATGCCCACGTAATTTCCCTCGTTGAGACCTTTAATTTGATGCCCCACAAGCCCTATTGGCACCACTTTGACTTTTACCCGAATGCAAGATTCACATGACTATCTCATGACTATAACCAATGTAAGCTCCACTTATAAGATCAGCGGCCAGGTGGCCGCGCTGCCCGTGAGAACCCGCCACTCTGTCTGGGGGCTCAGCACTGTGGACTCTACGGCGCAGCCGTCGCCAATTCGTCACGGCGCGCACGGGAGACGGATTGTCTGGCCAACCGAATACCACAGGGATAATCCCCCATTGAGAACGCAGACGGCGCCGCCGGGTTCCGAGAACCGTCGATGGGACGCGCGGAAAAGGTGGAATTACCGGCGTCGAAGCGCGCGCCGTGCGAGACACCATTGTTAACGCGCCCCGGCCGACACAGTGCACTGTCGCCGCCTTTCGCTCTCACCCCGCGGGGTCGCGCGCACTTGCTCGTCCGCGGGCGTGCCGTTGACCCAAAGATGGCGGCGCCTCATTGAATATTCCGTAGCGCGCTGAGTAACAGCTGTCTACGTGAATTTGGGCACTGCCTTACGCGTGTACGAACGCTACAGGGGCGTTCCTGGGAGAGTGTGATCTCGACGTGTTATAAGGCCGAACTTGGCCTTTGGAAATCGTTCTCGTCTGAATGCCGAGCTGGACAGTTCCGGGCGGGACAAGGAGTCTCGACCGTTAAATCTAGGTTGGGATTTCAGAACCCCCTAGGCAAGAGGTTAAGATCGCGTCGGAGCTTTAGGGTACAGCGCCGTAACGGGCAACTAGACGGATCTTGCGGCGAGACAGAATCTCGGCCGTCGTTTCTCGAGCTGTTTGTGCAAGCTCCGAGGGTAGGAGAGTTAGACGAAGTTGAGAAGCTCAAGTGATTTGTGCGGACTTGGAGCTAGCGTCTAGCTGAATTTTAAAGTTTTTCTTTTCATAACCCACGTACCCAGTTTTCCTACTGTATATAGATGTATATAAACACTTCGTTTTATTTAATCAACCTCAACGCCTCGAGTTCATCAATTCGACCACCATCTCCAAGAACTTCAACACCATCGCCCTGCCAGCTTCCTGCCAAATCAACCGGAGCCCGGGCGACTGGGTTCCTGATCGACACCGGACTTCGAGGAAACGAACCACAACAATCTTTACTGGCGCAGTCGACAGGATTTGGCAGAAGAGAACACCAGGCCACAGCCAAGGGCAACAGGCGGACGCAAGCCCGTCTTCATCGGCACCAGCCGGGCTCCGTGTGGAGTGGAGCGGCAGAGCCAAGCCAGCGCACGGGGCCAACGACGCGGCAGCCGACCACTGAGGGTGCGGGTGAGTGCTTCGTTGTGGCGGTGTAGGCTGAGCCTTAGGGTGCATGGTAGCCACACGGAGCATGCTGACGAACTTGACGGCAGGAGAAGGAAATGGTCAGACAGACGAGGCGCCACCTCAAGGAGGCTCGGCAGCAGGAGGACCTCCCGAAGTGTAATCCGAGGCAATAATCCTTAAACGAATGGAGTTGGAGTTTCAAGAACGGGACAGAAAAGCAGCTTGCGAAGCGGAGGAGCGAGAGAGAAAAGAGCGCGAAAATCGAAGGAGTGCATGCAAAAACTGAAGCTAGAACCTGAAGAGCGGTTGCGAAGGTATGAGTTGGAGCTGAAGCGGAGAAGGCAGATGCCCTTACGCTCGGACACCCGCGAGCAGAAACAATGGGGCACAGACCCAGCAGGTTGTATGGCGACAGCGAATTGTAATGGTTCCGGCCAATGTTTGGAAGTTGAGCATTGCGATGACAAAGTAAGCACCCGTGACTCCCTACACGAGGCTAGCATTTCCGCCGGTGTCGAACGCGTGGAGATGGACATTTGGATGAGGAGTGGGAGCCTCCTAGGCTAGAGGTTAAGATCGCGTCGGAGGTTTAGGGTACAGTGCCGTACGGGGCAACTAGACGGATCTTGCGGCGAGACACAGTCTCGGCCGTCGTTTCTCGAGCGGTTTGTGTGCGCTCCGCGGGTAGGACAGTTAGACGAAGTTGAGAAGCTCAAGTGATTTGTGCGCACTTGGAGCTAGCGTCTAGCTGAAGTTTAAAGTTTTTCTTTTCAATACTCATGTACCCAGTTTTCCTACTGTAAATAGCTGTATATAAACTCTTCGTTTCATTTAATCAACCTTAACGCCTCGAGTTCGTCAATTCGACCACCGTCTCCAAGAACTTCAACACCATCACCCTGCCAGCCTCCTGCCAAATCAACCTGAGCCCGGGCGATTGGGTTCCTGATCGACACAACACTTCGGCGAAACGAACCACAACAATCTTTACTACCAGGAAGCGATTTTTAATTTATTCCACGTAATTCCCCTCATCAAGATCTTTAATTTGATACCTCACAAGCCCTAGGCACCATTTTGACTTTTTACCGAATCCATGACTTACGTGACATCTCATGGCTATAACCAGGAAGCGATTTTTAATTTATCCGGTGTGATTACCCTCATCGAGATCTTTAATTTGATACCTCATAAGTATAGTGGCGCTACTTTTACTTTTAACCCAATTCGTGACTCACGTGACTATCTCATGACTATAACCAGAAAGCGATTTTTAATTTGTCCCATGTGAGTCCCCTAATCGAGATATTTAATTTGATACCTCATAAGCATATTGGCACTACTTTGACTATTAACCCAATTCGTGACTCACGTGACTATCTCATTACTATAACCAGTCACCATTTTTTAATTTGTTTTATGTGATTCCCCTATCGACACTTTTAATTTGATACCTCACAAGCCCTAGTGGCACCACTTTAACTTTTAACCCAATCTGACTCACGTGACTACCTCATCACTATAACGAGTATGCAACTTTTAATTAGCCCCACGTAATTCCCCTCGTTGAGACCTTTAAATTGATGCCCCACAAGCCCTAGTGTCATCACTTTGACTTTTAACCGAATCCACTACTCACGTGACTGTCTCATGACTATGACCAGAAAGCGATTTTTAATGTATCCCACGTGATTTCCCTCATCGAGACCTTTAATTTGATATCTTACAAGCCCTAGTGGCAAAATTTGATTTTTAAACCAATTCGTGAGTCACGTGACTATCTCATCACTATAACCAGCTACTATTTTTTGATTTGTTATGCGTGATTCCCCGATCGACACCTTTAATTTGATACCTCACAAGCCCTAGGGGCACCTTATTTAACTTTTAACCCAATCTTCTGTTACTCACGGGACTATCTCATCACTATAACGAGGATGCAACTTTTAATTTATCCTACGTGATTCCCCTAATCGAGGTCTTTAATTTGATACCTCATAAACCCTAGTGGCACCATTTTGACTTTTAAACCAATTCGTGACTGACGTGACGATGTCATGACTATAACCAGTAAGCAATTTTTCATTTGTTCCACATGATTCCCCTCATCGAGACCTTTAATTTGATACCTTACAAGCGCTAGTGGCACCACTTGGACTAATAACCCAATTTGTGACTCGCGTGACTATCTGATGACCATAACTAGGAAGAGATTTCTAATTTATCGCACGTGATTCCCCTCATCAAGACCTTTAATTTTATACCTCACAAGCCCTAGTGGCACCATTTTGACTTTTAACGCAATTCGTGACTCAAGTGACTATCTCCCAACTATAACCAGGAAGCGAGTTTTAACTTATCCCACGTTATTCCCCTCATCAAGATCTTTAATTTGATACCTCATAAGCCCTAGTGGCACCACTCTGACTTTTAACCCAATTCGTGGCTCACGTGACTATCTCATGACTATAACCAGTAAGCGATTTTTCATTTGTCCCACGTAATTCCCCTCATCGAGACCTTTAATTTGACACCTCACAAGCCCTGGTGGCATCTCTTTGACTTTTAACCCAATCTATGACTCACGTGACAATCTCATGACTACAACCAGTAAGCGATTTTTCATTTGTCCCACGTAATTCCCCTCATCGAGACCTTTAATTTGACACCTCACAAGCCCTGGTGGCATCTCTTTGACTTTTAACACAATCTATGACTCACGTAACAATCTCATGACTACAACCAGTAAGCGATTTTTTATTTGTCCCACGTAATTCCCCTCATCGAGACCTTTAATTTGATACCTCACAAGCCCTGGTGGCATCTCTTTGACTTTTAACCCAATTTGTGAGTCACGTGACAATCTTATGACTACAACCAGGAAGCGATTTTTCCTTTGTTCCACGTGATTACCCTCATTGAGACCATTAATTTGATACCTCACAAGTCCTGGTGGCATCATTTTGACTTTTAACACAATCTATGACTCACGTGACTATCTCATGACTGTAACCAGGAAGAAATTTATTTGTCCCGCCTGATTCCCCTCATCGAGACCTTTAATTTGATACCTCGCAAGCCCTAGTGGCATGAATTTGACTTTTAACCCACTCAATGACTACTAATTAATTAATTAAGTTAAAATAGGTTTTTAGATAAAATAAACGCGTGTCGCCCGTACCTAATTTCTGGCAACAAAAAATGTGCGTGTCATATGACCAACATCATCACCGTAACGAGCGGTTGCACTTTTAAAAAACGCGCAAACACGCGTTATACCCATGCTCGCGCCTGGGCAGTGCATACCATTTTTGTGATTTTCTTCCGCGGGTGGCGCTGTTGAACGGCGCCAGCAGCGCCACCTGTCCCACGTTCGGGACAGGTGGCGCTGCAAAAAGCATTCTCAAAAGCAAGCAAAAAGCATTTTCAATTCGCAAAAAGCATTCTCAATACTACTACTACTACTACTACTACTACTGCAGCTGCTGCTGCTGCTGCTGCTACTGCTGCTACTGCTACTGCTACAACGACACACGAGCCCAATGTTTGTCAACACAGGCGGTGAGAGACGGCTTGATGATTATGTCGACGACTCCCTTGATACATTCAACAGGGAAATTGACCACGCGTGAAACGTCTACTACGCTCAGTCTGGAGATGGCAGCTTAAATCTAAAGATGGGTTTGACGTTCGTTATCGCATTTTTGTCCCACGTTAAAATATACCCCTCTCTTTACCTGGAATACCTCTAGTTCTGAGATTATCTTCGACTCTCGGTGCTTGTCAGCGTGCCGTGCATTGCCACCACCTTGTGGCACGGGCATCTCGCGTTCTCGTGCTAATGGGTGGAGAGCCATAATTACCAAGAACGCCAGAGCTGGCTTTGTGGGCCTAAGGCGAACCTAGGCCCTTCTCTTCGCGGTCGTTTCCGCATAGGCGGCTCTCCAAGACGACGCGCACTCGTATCATCTCGTTCGGTTCCAGAATCGGGCGTGGTTACCGGCAACGCCAACCTTCAAGGCCCTCCGCCTTGGATACTACAGGGAGCGGTGAGCGAAAGCCCCAATCCCACGCTAACCACTGTGCTGCCTGTCGTACGGCGTACACTACTCGGGCGTTCATCGCATAAGTCCTTCATGCGACGGTCGTGGGCTTTTATTCGTGCTTTTTTTGTTAGTGTTCATTAGGCGTGCTACAGAAACTGCAGGCGTTACCTATTTTCTATGCTGAAACTTGCAAGAATAAGCTTGGTCGCACTTTCTGAGTGCTCGGGTAGGGATTTGAGAACCGCTGCCTTTCTTCATTCCTTCGCCGCCAACTTTTCGAGCTGGAAGGATTATGTAGGACTAGTTTCCCATCGTTCATTCATTATTACGAATTCGAATTTTATTAAATAAACAAGCCGCAAAGGCTTTCTATTAGTCATTTTATGCACTCGGTTCCACGCACTGATGACCGCCTTTTAATGACTGAGTTTTGTATGAAGCGCCTTGTGCTGTGATGCCGTAGTGTAATACCCCTGCGGTGTGCTTTAGTTGTAAAGCGTGGTCCTCTCTACAGCAGTATTACGGCTCCAGGGCGCCAAACCCCATGTCTTTAATGAGCCTAACAGGTTCAATGTTAGGCTCCCTTTGCAAATACTCTTCTGGACTGCGTTGGCAGAAAAAAAAAAAAAAAACTATAGGCTCCGTGGTTCGCAACTTTGGAAGTTTTACTCCAAAAATAGAACAAAAAAGTTAAAATGCGAGGAAAGGAATAGAGTTTTCGACAATTTCTACCTCTGGAAGTGGGAAAAAGTTTGAGTCAGCAGCATCGTAGAACGCTGGAAGGGTGGAGGTCGGGGGTCCAATTTTTCATTACGGCACACATGACTGTTTCTAGACGTAGCTTTCTGTATTTCCTAATCTCATATAAACCAAATACCCTGCCATTCCCAATTGGGCTAATTTAAAACAGTGTACACCCTCGGAATTCCCTTCAGAGTAAGGCGCGCGAACTTCTTGTTATATCCTTCACGGAACCTCTGATACGTTTATGTATAAAACATACAGTAGCCGACCGATTTTTCGGACCTGGAGGCAAACGAAAAATAGTCCGAATAAAAGAGCAGTCGGAAACATCCGCGAGTCATTACTGCTGTGGGACAAATGGCGGTTCCTCGGGAAAGTCCGGAATATCCAGCAAGTCAGAATTTTTTTAGTCCAGAAAAATGGTCGGTTACTGTATATCAGAGTTGAAATATGTATGTCATTGATGACATGTTTTTGACACCCATGTGAGTAAATTTTAGGCCATGGTCATGTAGCTTTCAAGCTGGTGGCTGAAATAGTTGGGTCCCAGTAAGGCCAAAAGGTGTTTGCAAACTCATGACCCCAAGTCTTAGAACATGATCACGTTGTTCCTGTTCTGTATTCTGCCGAAAAAGAACGCTGGACGGCCGTCTTTTATGTTCGTTTCAGAAGATTTTCGAAATAGTAGCGTACCAGCAATGCCTTAAGGTATATATAAATTCATGAATGCAAATGTTCACTATATCTGCAGATGATCAGCTAATATATGAAAATTCTGCGGTCAACTGTAACAGGAACAGCAGTCACTAATCTTGGACATTTCTTTAAGATGTTTTGAGAGAACTGCGCTTAGTGATTTCAGTCTTGAACACCCAACCTATGCGTTAGTTTTTCTCTGCCCCAGTAACGCCAGAATGCTCAACACGCTGGTGTTTGACACTGGTTGAGTATCTATCTGGTGGCTCAAATGATTGTGTGACAATGTAGTCTAAAACGTTTGTAAAGTCGTGAATGCTGCTGTCTTCACAAGAAAAGAATATGAAAGACCTGGGTACTACTGCGCCGGAAGAAGTACAATGCTGGCTTCTCTCGTACTTTTGTTTCAGACATTTTTTGGAGTGCTGGAAGAACCGTTTAAATTTATCTGTCTTGAAAAAAACATAGCTTTTGTCAAACGCGCATCGCCTGTAGGCGCTGTAGAGACAGAAGTTGCGATTGCTCCGACTTCCACAGTGACTCTGGCGGACGAGTGTCTAGCTCCGTGCCAGGGCAGAATGCCACTCATCTACTTCAACTCGATCCTGCCAATAAAGCTAATCTGTAGCTTCTTGGCCCGATCCGATTCGGAAGTTGCGCTTCCCAACCGGTCAGCTGAGGAGGAATTTCTGCTGGTGTCCTCCGCCACTGCCTTGGACAGGCATCCCAGCTCTCCCGTGGCTCCTGCTATGGGGCCTGTTCCGGTCAGCGAGGCCACTGCATTTATGCCGGTGCCCTCCCACACTGCTTCGGACAGGCGTCTCAGCTTCATCGTGGCCCAGGCTGGAAAACCTGCTACAGCCGATGCGGCCGCGGCTGCTAGTTCACCGGACCTTCGAACTGCGTGCAAAGCCAGGGACCCGCACCCACGTTCATCCGAGACGGGAGGAGAGGACAGCTTCCTGACGGCTTCTGCCTCCCCGGTACACCCAAGACGACGTTCGTTTGACGTCTCCAGGGGCCAGCCCCAAGTGTTGGGCTACCGTGCAGCAGCCGGTGACGAAAACCCTCCTTGCAGAGCATCGGATGGCGCCTTGGGTTCCACTTTGCCAACGGCAGCAGTTGTGGCAGAGGCGACATTCGCCCTTCCTGCCCCATCCACCAAGCCTGCTGCCATGCCACACGGGCGGGTAAGTCGGCCTGTACGGCGCCTTTTGTCACATTTGGGATTACCCTTTATTTCGTTTTCTTCAAAATATCCGCAACGTTGCGCTGTCTATATGTTATTTTTCCGTTCTCGTGAGGAGTGTACCTGTCATGTACCATGGATTAACGTCAGGGACACGTCAACATCAAACATGATAAACGTTTGCAGAGCAGAGCAACAAGGACGAAGGAAGAACGAAACAGGACAACGCTCGTCTTATTACATTCTTCCTTCGTCCTTCCTGTTCTGTGCTGCAAACGTTTGAAAAGAAAAAAAAAACTTTATGGTATCATATGTCAAAGGTATAAACAATATAAAACAGCTAATAGTAGCGGGGAAAACTATAACGAAATCCCCGAATGTACAGCCCGTCCTGATAATACCAATGTCCTAGTGCCCTATCGGCATTCGTATACTATATGCCACTGTCTTACCGGAATCTAAGTCTTGCTGCAACGATACCGGATCGTTGCGGCTGTCGTTTGGCAGGGTCGGTGGTGGTCGAGCCCGAGGCCATGTGCGTGAGAGGTGGTGGTGGGGCTAGCGGGGCAAAGCCGCTGGTGCCTTGCGAGATTCCCGTACCGGGAGTGCCGCCTCTCCAGGTCACCTCGAACACCGACCACTCCGTTGTTGTTATTGTTCTTGTTTTTGTTGTTCCTTAGGGAACGCACAAGCTTAATCAAGGGATTTGGCAAACATGAGAGGTTGCAGAGGAAAAAAGTTTCTGGCCGAATTACGGGGCACTGTTAAAGATAATTTCCATAGTTGGAAAGCATTTTGGATTGACCAGTTAGGAAAAAGAATAACTGATCAATTTAAAGCGAGAGTAAATAATAGATTTTTAATGACAATCGCTTAGTACTTTAGTTATGTTTAGTAGGGCAGAGCAAACATCCCGGCGGCCGAACCCCGTCTCAGAAGCCCTGAATGAAAGAAATACGGGCACTGACATGGAAATCCCAAGGCTGCGGTACGGCAACTCAAGGAGCTCGTACCTGAGTCTGGTAAAACGTCGACGGGATAGTAAGTAACGGTCGGGGGACTGAACATTGCAGTAACTACACGGAGGTGTAAGAGCCAGACGAGACCTGTGGAGGAACTTCTTCCGCTGGGGAACTCGACAACGAAAAGCCGTTATTGTGACCTCTAGGCTGCGCGAAGGGCCCCGTTCGGATATCCAGAAGAACTGAAGGTGGCAAAAATCTCTCACGGATCATAAAACAGATTCCTGCTGTCTTTGTAACTGCGATAACTGTCTTTGTAACTAGATGATCCTGCGATATCTAGCACCAGTGTTAAAAGTTGTTGGTGCCCAGATAGCGACGGGCCCAGATAGCGCTATTCTTGTTAGGCTCAGAGGTTTTATTTGAAGAAATTCCCGTATGTCCAGGCGCCCTATGAATTTGATTTGATTTTATGTGATTTTTATTCTTACGCGAAAAAACCACAAACAAATCACTTTCGCGCAAAGGGAGCCGGGAAAAAAACCGTAAAAACAACTTGGCTAGCCACAGCCCCCCGGTTCAACAGGCGGCAAGCGGCATTCGCCAATATTAACAAAACTCAACACACAACATAGACTGAACAACTAGCAGCGAAATGCAAATAAGTAAAATGCACACCAAATTCACACCAAATGCACACGAATTCGCCAATATTAACAAAACTCAACACACAACATAGACTGAACAACTAGCAGCGAAATGCAAATAAGTAAAATGCACACCAAATTCACACCAAATGCACACGAATTCGCCAATATTAACAAAACTCAACACACAACATAGACTGAACAACTAGCAGCGAAATGCAAATAAGTAAAATGCACACCAAATTCACACCAAATGCACACGAATTCGCCAATATTAACAAAACTCAACACAAACACGAGACTGAACAAGCAAGCATCCAAATTAAAATCAGTAAAATGCACACAAAACAGTAAAAACGCTCTTTGATGAGTAAAATACCCGCTTATACTTTGCTACAAAACGACGCAATGGCATTTAACAGGGCAGGTAATTGATAGTGAATTCTTTCGTACCCATAGTTCGTTCTAACTCTTGGAATTTCCTAACGTTCATTTACCCGAAACTCTCGCACTTGGTTTTTGCCTTCAGCCCGGAAAGTTGTATTATGAACCCGTCATTATTCTCAAGAGCTAGTTGGTGTCATTTTAAAAGTGTGGAGTGGTAAAGTTCCGTTACAGGTAATAGGTTCAAGGACTTGAAAATAGGTTCCGTATGGGCGTCATACGCGGCATTAACAATTGTACGAACGGCTTTCTTTTGAATTCTTAAGAATTTTTCTATATTGCTTTTCATTGTTGTACCCGAAATCAAATATGAATACGTTAGGCATGGTAAAAAAGGGACTTATAAAGTAACAGTTTTATTTTTTTAGGGATAAAAAAATGTGAATTTACACATGATACCCACTGCTTTAGACAGTTTGTTCAGAACAGCTTCTAGTTTGTCATTCCAAGACATCTGCTCTTAAAGAAGTACTCCAAGACTTTTTACTACCAGAACAAACTCAATCTTTTTTGACCCAAGTCGCAGCTCGACATCTATCTCAGCGGGTTTTCGCATGGCACGGAACAGAACAGCCTTCGTTTTCTCATCATTTATAGTCAAGAAATTGGCTTTACTCCAAGCATACAATAATTTAGCAGCGCATTACCAGTTTTTATAATGTTGCCGAGGAGAGAATATATTTATGATATATTTAACTGGCTGAATTTGTAGGCCGTCAATGTCAGATCATTTGCTATTTTTAGTAGACATAATAATGGTTGGTATTTCATGCACTGAGGTGGGTGTTAAAAATGCGCTCTCTGTGACTTGTGGCTTCAAATACTCAGCACACCTGGGGTTATAACTACTGTTTTAAAAACTATTGAATGCATCAGCTAATTCTTTCCTTGCTAGGTCGACGCCATTAGAAGTAATTACGGATATTGATTCATTAAGCGTTGTTCGGCCAAGTATAGCGTTTAACCTTTTCCATACGCGATCAGACCTTTCCAGTACTTCAGGATTGAAGACATCATACAGATATCGTTGTTTGGCATCACGAAGGGGGCTATTTACCTTTTTTTGATGTGGCTTAAATGTCGGAAAAACAGATGGATTTTTTGTTGTAAGAAATCTTTGAAAAAGTTTGTTTTTCCTGAATTCTTTTTAAGCACTCTTTCGTTATCCATGGTTTTCGTGCTTTTCGAGGTTGTGTTCTTACTTTAGGGGGGAAGCATCTAAAATAAATCGTTTTGAAGGTATCTAGAAAACTGTTGTAAACTTCTTCTAGATTCAAGGTTTGGAAAACCTCTGTGCAATCAAATCGCATTAGTTCTGTGCTGAAAGGCTCTCGTGTAGTGTGATCAATATCACGTGAAGTTACAGCTGGTACAGGACGCTTCAAGGAATTAGAGCAGAGGAAGGTTGATTTTAATCAGATGAGCTGGCATGAGCGATTTGAACATGCGTTGGAGAGGGGTATATTGAGGGGCAGTAAGAGCTAAGAACAATGAAAGCCAACCCGAAATTATAACTAAGGACACAATTGAGACATCAAACTTACGTAGAACCAAAACAATTACCAAGAATTCAGAGTCCAACCCGCTCCTAGGTTTCCTGCTCCCTTCGCACGTTGCTTACTCTGCTTCACTTCTTCGTCTTCTTCATCCAGTCCTTCAAGCGTCTTTTCATTTAAGTTCTCTAAGGTTTTGTCAAGTTCTTTTCACTTCCTCCATAGTCCTGAGAGAATACTTTTCTTGAAATAAATCATTGCCCGACCACCGGGTATGGCTTTAGTTACATCGTTAAGTAAAGACACCCAGCTCTTGTCGAAACAGGGAGCAGTGGGGATTGTTCAGCTGTAGCAAAGGTTATGCCACATCACTGCCGCAGTTCCTGGAATTTCATCATGCTTTGGCGCCCGTAACGTCAGAAAATGTAGTGCGAAAACAAGGTACATTGGAAGGCGCAACGGAGCTCATTATCTTCCTACCCTCTCGTGTCGGTCTGACTGCTGCCCTAAATTTTCAGAAAGAAGTCACACATATTCCCATTCCAGTATATGCCCTATAATGCATGGGCGCCCAGAAGGCCATTTGAGATGAAGAGTGCCACAGAAACAGCGTTTGCCTCAGTGACACAAACTGAAGGAGAATCTCCCTTGTTGCAGCGGTCTATTTTTGTCGGGGTGTTCGACCGTTGCTTTTCCCAGATGAAAATACGCGGGGTTCAGCATTTTCAGCAGGTTATTCGAAATATCAGTATCTCGCAACTGATTCTTACAGAAAATAATTTGAGAACACTTACTATTTTCTAGGCCCCCTCTGGAGGACCCCGGCAGTGTACCGGGGGAGCTCCTGCTGGACTCGACCGAGGTGCGGCTGATCTTCGGCCACCTGCCAGCCATCCACGAGGTGCACCGGAGCCCGCAGCAGCGGCTGTAGGGCCTGCTGCACGCCTGATCCGAGGAGCACCCAGTGGGCGATGCCGAGCTGGCACCCGGCAAGGCCTTCGCCTTCCCGCCCTTTGTCAACTGCTTCGAACTCGCCAAGGACAACATGGCCTAGTGCGACCAGTAGCGGCCCAGGTTCCACGCCTTATTCAAGGTGCGTTCTCCCCAATGGCATCTTTTTGCAGCCCCCTGCCTATCTGCATCAAAATGTTTCGGGTTGTCTCCCATCCGTCGGTCCTACCCTGTGCCTTTTGTATTTACAGTAGACATTTGCCGGAAAAAAAGTCAGCATTGGGCATAGGGCGGAATAATGGCTTGAAGTCAACTGCCGAAACGTTATGGACACTAAGCAACTTTTACCCTAACTGATAAGAGTCGGTGGTTCCAGAAACCGTTATTTATTTATCGAATGTTCGTTAGATCGCGCAGTTTCTCGTTCACACCGGCCCAGTTGCGCCGTAAGGGTATGCGTCAAGGCAGGTTTGATTCCTGCTCCTCATAGACGTATTGAGAGCGGCGGGACGCGCACCGTTCGCGTAAGAAGCGGCGCCAACAGTCTGTGGAACGCTCACCGGACAACACAGCCTCGCATTACCGCATGTGTGGTTATGCCTTGTGCAGTTACTGATATGTCGAATGTGAACGCAACGTCATGCGCAATCTCATACTCAGCGCCACACGCAGTCATAGGCAGGATGCCTCTGAATCGTTTTGTTAGCATTTATTGGCATAGAAGTGGCTCGGTTTTCCGCCAGGCGTCAGCGGATCTCTTCTAGGTAAGCCATGGCCTCCGCTTATTCCCAGGGAGCCACGCCTATAAAAAAGATAGCCAAACAAATGCTGGAGCAGTCTTACTGCCTGTGTGCGGGACAACGTCATATGCGGGATGCCTCTCTCTCTCTCTCTCTCTCTCTCTCTCTCTCTCTCTCTCTCTCTCTCTCTCTCTCTCTCTCTCTCTCTCTCTACTTTTTCTTCTCTCTTAGTTCCGCTCTCTGAGCCCAATCCATGCAGGTAACCATTCAGGTAACGAGGAAGTAATCATAATCCCGGATACCTGAGAGGATAAACCCGTTAGGTTAAACCAACTTGGGAAGGCTTTTTGGTACATAAACAGCACTCTTTCACCAGAACAGGATCTGCCACCCTGGTGTAGTAGTTGGTCGACGCCTCCTATGGCTTGTCAATGCAAATTTCGGTTCTCAGTCCCTCGCAGCTGTAGAGCACCCTCTAGTACGGATTCTTGGGCAAGTTGGTGTGGCGATCTTGATGAATTCATAGCGAAAAAAAGGACGAGGACAAAGAGAGAACACACAACACAGAGCACCCGGCCATGGCGGCGGCCAGGCCAGCGATACAGATAATACAGAGCAGGTGCTAAGGATCTCTGGGTCCGGACAGGCCGCCTTTTAAACTTGACCCTGGCAACGTTCAACGCACGAACCCTGTCTAGAGATGAAAGCTTAGCTGTAGTTCTAGAGAAACTCTCGGACATTTGGTAGGATATTATAGGGTTAAGCGAGGTTAGAACAGGAGAGAGCTCCAGGCAACTAACTAGCGGGCATATTTTGTGCTACGGAGCACTCCAACGGAAGAAAGAACACGGGGTTGGATTCGTAATTCATATAGAAATAACAGGGAACGTGGAAGAATTCTTCAGAATTAATGAAAGAGTCATAGCCGTTGCGATCAAGCTAAACAAGCGGTTAAGGTTAAAATTAGTACAGCCCTATGCGCCAACATCTGGCTACGATGATGAATCCGCGGGCAATTTCTACGAGGATGTGAAACGAGCAATGAAGGGAACAACACAGTTCACTACTATGATGGAAGACTTTGACGCAAAAGTAGGTTAGAAGAAAATGGGAGAGAGGTCCGTAGGAGACATTGGAATAGACAATTTCAACAGTCGAGAAGATACACCGCTGGGATTTACTCAGAGAAATAACCTGGCATTAGTGAACCCATTCTTCTACATACGAACGAACAGAAAATTGACATTAAAAAGACTCCATGGTAAAACAAAAACCTAAACTGACTTTATTTTAGGTGGAAACCCAGGTATTGTGCAGGACGTAGAGGTGCTAAGGAAGTATGGGAGCAGCGATAATAGTATGGTTAGATGCAAGGTAAGGCTGAATCTCAAAAGAGAAAGAAGGAAGCTGATGAAAAGTTAGAAACCCAGCATGGAATCAGTCAGGGCCAGGACGCAGGAGGTTAAAATAGCTCTTCAAAACAAATTTGCGCTTCTAAACGGGGAGAACGAGTATAGTGTAGACAGTCTAAATGACAACGGACGAACGGCAATCACCGAATTAGCAGCAGCTGGAGGGGGGGGGGCAGCAGCATGTAAGGAACAAAGTGGAAGTGAAGTCAAAAAGAATGAACTAATTAATAAACGTAAGAACATAAAAGGTCAAGTACGGTAGATCAAATTGAGTAAGCAGAGCTGTCTAAATTGATTAACAGAAGTAAAACAAATGACAATCGTGTATATAACATGGCTGGGATTGGGAAACGCTGCAAATGGGAGGAAGCTTAAAAGCAACTAACAATAAGCTGCCATAAGTTAAGTCAAAATGCACGCTCTCAGATATGAGCAGGGTAGCATTACGCACATGGACAAGATAATAAAGGTTGCAGAACGATTGTACACCAACCAGGCTGTACGCCAGTGACGTTACCTCAAGGGAAACTAGTAAGTAGAACGTCAGTAATGTGATGTATTGGGCTAGTTGGTTCTGCATGTTTGAAAACTGTGCTTGAGGTTACTAGGACACACTTGAAAGGAATACAAACGGACGACGTGACAGCATGAGCGCACGAGGTTGCGCTCGTGTTGTCACGTCGTCCGTTTGTATTCTTTTCAAGTGTGTCCTAGTAACCTCAAGCGCAGTTTTCAAACATACTAAGTAGAAGCTCAGCTCATGATTTCCCCCTAATAAATAAAAAGGGAAATAGAAAGCGCTCTCAAGGGCATAAAAACAGGAAAAGCTACTGGGCACGACGGCATAACCGAGGAGCTTTTGAAGGAGGGAGGAGATATTGTACTGGAAAAGCTTGCTGCACCATTTTCGGCATGTTTAAGGATTTAGACAGTGTTCATAGCCTGGAACAACGTTCAACATCATTCTGATTCATAAAAAGGGAGATACCAAGGACCTTAAGGTTTACAGACCCACAAGCTTACTATCAGTTGTTTACGTGCTTTTTACCAAAGTTAGCTGCATAGTTGACAGCCTGGATTCACAACAGAGAACAGCTTGGTTTAGAAAAGGATACACAACCATGTATCACGTCCATGTCGTCAATCAAGGGATAGAAAAATCCGCAGAATACATTAAACCCCTTGTCATGGCATTCATAAACTACGAGGAAGCGTTTGACTCAGTACCCACCGCAACCATGCTAAAACAATTAAAAAACCAGATATTAGAAAAGACTTACATAAATCTTTTAGACGGCATATATAAAGGATGTACCGGCAGGCTAACACTTCGCAAGAAAAATGAAAAATTTCTGATTGGCAAGGAAGTGACAGGGAGGTACCATCCTGCGAGAACAATTCACAGCATGTCTGGAGGGGTATTATGAAAGCTTTACTAGGAAAGGGTAAAGGCGACTGGGAAAGGCGATTAAGGATAAATTGGGAATACTTGAAGCGTTTGAGGTTTGCTCACAACATATTCTTGCTGAATGGGACTGTAGAACACCTTCGAAGAATGCTTCAGGAACTACAATCAAAAAGCATGGTTGTGTGGTTAAAAATGAATATAAATAACCTTTAAGTAATCAGGGATAACTATTGCGAAAGCGCCTTCTTCAGCTTGGAAACGAAACTCCAGAAGAATAAAAGAATATAACTACCTCGTGCAGATGGTTAGTGTTGACCCGAACCACGAGAGAGAAATCCGCCGCAGAGTAGGTATAAGTTGGAGGGCATTGGGAAAGCACTCCCAAATAATGAAAAGTAAGCTACCTCTAGCACTTAAAAGAAAAATATACAACCAGTGCATACTGCTGGTGATGAAATACGGAGCTGATACTTTGCACCTTGCTGAACAACTAGAAAGCCAACGTAGGTAAGCTGAACGGGTCGTGGAACGAAAAATGATAGGAGTAACACGTAGGGACAGGAAACGAGCTGCCTGGATCAGGGAACAAACTCGATAGATAATATCGTATTGCAGGTAAAGAAAAAGAAATGGACTTGGGCCAGTCATGTCATGAGACGAACCGATAACCGGTGGACAATAACATTAACATAGTGGACACCACAAGATGGGCCTAGGAGGAGGGGAAGGCCATTACCCGATGGAGGGATGAAATAAAGAAATTCGGGGGCAAACCATTTACTGGAGCAACGCAGGAGCAACATGAGCGGTTGAAGGTCAGTGGGAGAGGCCTTCGTCATGCAGTGGGCCTGAGTAGGCTGATGATGATGGTGGTTATGATGATGAATTTACACGCTTTATAATAACGTATGAAGTGAGGGAATACGCGCGAATATGCCCGGGTCGTTAACTGTAATTGCGCCGCGTCCGTTAGCGGCATAATAGAGAGTCTTAGCACTCCGTGTGCTCCGTGTCTTCCTTGCGTACCGTTGAAAGTTGAAAGTTAAAACTTTATTGCGACAACATGTACAGGAATGGCTATACACTTGTCGAGGGGGACGGTCAAAAAGGCTAGAGGAAAAAAATGGCCTGAAAAGGTGACGTCCCCCTCCCCCCTCCCGTTTTGGCACGACTCTGCGGGAAATGGCACGTACTTTGTGACAATAAAAATAACAAAAGAATGCACACAATTAGCACATGTAAAATCAGCTTTGAGTTTAAAAAAGACACAATAATTACAATGAAAATTCCACTAGGAAGAAAAAAAAACACACACCAGCTCTCAGATTTCACGAAACAGTAAGTAAAATTAAAGAATTCACAGCAAGAAAGAACAAAAAACAGCTCTCAGCTTTCATAAACAAACAATAATTACTGTACAAGATTCCATAGAGCGGAAACAGAAATACCTATAAGTTTCTGAAAGAAACAAAAAGTTAAAATACACGTCTTTTACTGTAGTTCCAAAAGGTACATGTCTAATTTCTTTTTAAATCCTTGTTCAGATTGAGCATCTTGTGCCATGTTTCAAATTGCGGGGTGACTGTTTAAAACGTTGGGAATCTGGTAGCTCAATTTTCCGGTGGCCGTAGTTTGTACGAGTTTTTGGCTTTGCGCATATTACCTGCCTGAACTAGTATTCATGTCCTCGTGATGTGTATTTTGTGTAAAAGTCATTAGGGTCTGTCCTTATGTGGTGATAAATAGTTAGAGAGGTTTTTATTTAGAATGTTCACAATTGTCAATACCTGATGTTTGTTAAATAATGGAGAACTGTGACTGATGCAAGGTGCGTTTTCAATTATGCGTAAGACTTTTTTTTGGAGCCGGTATAGGTTTTCTATGTTTGTTTTACCTGTTGAACCCCACACTAGAAGGCAGTAGTTAAGCCGAGAATGTACTAGACTGTAGTACAGTTGCCTTTTTAACCAAGCTGGTAGTAAATATTTAATCTTATAAATAATATCAATGCACCGGGATATATGTAAGTAACTCTTGATTAGACTGAGACAGGTTCCCCTGATTGCGTATGTCTCAAGTTTTTAAAACAAAATATCGTGTTTGATAGAATCGAAAGCCTTTTTTTTAAATCTAGAAACACTCCAATAGCAAATAATTTTTGTTCAATGTTATCAATAATTTTATCTTTTATATTTAGTATTGCCATTTCAGTTCATTTTTGTTTTTGGAAGCCATACTGTTCTTCGGCGATGATACGGTTAGTTTTACAGAAGCTTAAGATTCGAGTATTGATTACCTGTTCTATTACTTTTGAAAAAATGGGTAGAACTGAAATTGGTCGGTAATTGTTCATGTCATTTGGATTCCTACTTTTGAAAATTACGGAAACTTTGGCAATTTTCAAAACATCAGGAAAATCGCCAGAATTCAGTATCACGTTGCATATATGTGAAAGTGGCTGACATATATAATGCGCGACTGCTTTTATCGGCTGTATTTTAAATTCATCAACCGCACATACCCGGCTGTTGTTTAGTTTTTGAATTAAGCTAAGAGTTTCTGATTCAGTAACGGAAAACAAAAATATTGAGCCTGCAGTACTAGATGGAATACAATGTTTTTTACTAGGATTAGGTGTGTGTGTGACCGTAGTAGCACCCGATTGAAAAAATGATTGTTAAACTTGTCCGCAAGCAAACTTCCCGTCAACTGTTCTCCGTCAATAATAATCTCGGAAATAACTCATCTTTCGCCTTTCGCTATGAGGTTATTAATATTGTTCCAGATTTTCCTGGGGTCGTTATAAATACCTGCAAATTTATTTTCAAAGTATGCATTACGCGTGTTTTTAATATCGGAATTTAATTTGTTCCGCACTTTTTTAAATTGAATAAAAACATCATTATTTCTAGTCTTTATAAACGCAGCAAACAATTTATTTTTTTTTTATTCTCCTAAGGAGACTACAGTCAATCCATGGTTTCCTTATTTTTTTGTTTCTCTTTAACTGTACTTTAGGAAATGCTAAGTTATAATCGTAACGAATTTTGTCTGCGAACATGTAAGCATCTTCAGGATTGCTTGCAAGCAAAACTGGGTCCCATTCGGTCACGGCAATAAATCACTGAAATATCGTATTATTATTATCATTTATAATTCTTTGCATAGTGGGTGTATTTGTTGCAGTTGGTTCGTATCGACTTAAAAATGGTGTAAAAAAAGGAAGATTGGCATATAATCACTAACATCTGAAATAATTACACCTGCTTGCAAACTGCTTGTTTCGTAATTCATGAAACATAAATCAATCAATGTCTGAGATTCCGCCGTCACTCACGTCGTGATATCAATGACGTTTTCATACCCACAGGGAAGAAAGATGTCCAGAAGATTTTGGGAAGAGGAGTCTGGGGATAATAAATCGACATTATAATCCCCAGTTACGATCACGGGCGTACGGAGAGATTCACAGTATTGCAAAACATTTTCTAAGAATTCCAAGAACACACTCAATGTACCAGAAGGGGGCCTATACACAACCAAAAATATAGTGTTCAAACATTTGATCATGATAGATTCGTAGTGAGGATTAACATTAGAAAATTCTCTGACAACAGTAAAATGTACACTTTCTTTGGCGTAAATGGCTACGCCCCCTCCCCTCATATTGCTCCGACACATTGATGCACATCTGTACCCGGTAAAGTGCACAGTATCCCAGTCACCTAAAAACCAAATCTCAGTAAAAGCTAATAGATCGAAATTATGATTAAGCTCTTGAAGGAGCATATCAACAGAATCCTTTTTATTTTTTAGGCTTTGAGCATTGAAGTGAAACAAGGAAGACTGCTGTTTGTGATATATATCGCGTAGCAGCGATTGAAGGAATCGGGATCAAGATAACTGTTTTGCACCGGAAAACTAGACATTAGAAAGGTTTCTGCACTGTCTAAAAACCGATAACGAGTTAGGTGCTCATGTTATTTTTGCACCTTGCTCCCTCCGTTTTTGTCAGATTTCGAAGGCAGTCGGTGGATGGCCTCTAGATCAGTTTCAGCAAGTTGGGGTAGCTCAAGATGAGTTGCTAAGGTGTTAAGCTTCTCCAGAAGGTTTTCATCACTGTGATGGGGAAGGCCATGTATGTCTAAATTTTGTCGCCTACTGTACTGCTCCAGATCGTTGATCTCTTTTTTCAGAGATGCAACATCTTCGGTCTTACTCTTTTCTTGTAGCCTTACGACGCGTTTTTTTTAGCCCTGCTATTTCCGCGGTTTTCTGCTTCATTTCAGCGAGAACTTCGTCGTATTTGCTAGACATCTCTTTCATGGAACCTTCAATGGCGTCAACCGTTGACTTAATGCCCTCTAAGGCATCGACTTGGGATTTCATTGTGATCAGTAAAGAAAGCTTGCGGTTAATTTCTGCGATTTCGTCTGCGAGACTCGCCGCTGCGGCCCCAGCCGGTTTGCTATCTTTCTGGCCATTTTTGGCGCTGGCGCATGCTCCGCACTTCCAAGATTCCTTCGCGGTCTTGTTGTTTTTCCGGTACGACTTGTCCGTTACTCCGGAGCAAGTGCCAATGTGGAAACTATTTTTACAGACAGCACAAGTGAAATAGAATTCGTCATCGTCAAATAAATCTCTGCAAAAATGACATGCGTCCGACATCGCGCCAAGGCTCGCTCAGAAGCAGTGACAACCAAACCTTCCAAGAAGAAACTCAAATAGCAAAAACCAACCTGCAACATCAGGATCGATGCTTAGGCCGCAGCGTGGTCTTGCGTTGCCACTGCCACTGAGCGAGTGCGCCGCCGTGACGAAGCGCAGAGTCCTTTGTAGGGAATCCGCCGTGACGTCTATGACCACTCTCCTTCGGTAGCCAACGGCAGTCCTTGCACGCAGTGCAGGCCTCAGTCCGTCCTATCTGTACCGTGCCGGCAGCGACGGTTCCTGCAACATCAGGAGCGGTGCTTAGGCTGCAGCGTGGCCTTGCGTTGCCATTGCCGCTGAGCGAGTGCGCCGGGACGCCGAAGCGTAGAGTCCTTTGTAGGGAATCCGCCGTGACGTCGATGACCACTCTACTTTGGTAGAAAGAGGCCAGTCCTTGCGCGCAGTGGAGGCCGCAGTCCGTCTTATCTGTACCGTGCCGGCAGCGACGATTCCTGCAACATCAGGAGCGATGCTTAGGCTGCAGCGTGGCCTTGCGTTGCCACTGCCGCTGAGCGAGTGGCCGGGGCGCCGAAGCGCAGAGTCCTTTGTAGGGCATCCGCCGTGACGTCGATGACCACTCTACTTAGGTAGAAAGAGGCCAGTCCTTGCGCGCAGTGGAGGCCGCAGTCTGTCCTATCTGTACCGTGCCGGCAGCGACGATTCCTGCAACATCAGGAGCGATGCTTAGGCTGCAGCGTGGCCTTGCGTTGCCACTGCCGCTGAGCGAGTGCCGTTCTGACCGGGACCCCGCGGCTGGGCACTTGTGCGTTCTTTGCGGTTAGGTGGATTAGTTCCGCGGGCCGGCCCTCGCCATGCCCGCGCATTCATTGCGGTGGGGTGCTTCCTGCTCGCCGTGCCCGCGCACGAAGGCGCAGTCAGATCCCGGTCAACACGGTACAAGCGGAAAAGACGGCGCATACGGAGTGCTAAGACTCTCTAATAATAAAGACCGACGCAAGCCATCTTTTTTTACATAGTCCCGCTCTGTCACGAGCAGAAAACTGCAAATTTTTCTGGCTACTATCTTGCTAAGGGAAGATTATCAGGTTTAGAGTGTTTAATGTACACTGTTATTGTGGGAGGCCTTGCCCTAGACTTCGTCCTTGCAATGGACGCCTTGCCCTCGACTTTGACGACGACTTCGGAAACTGACGAAACGATGGTAGGGAGTTCTGGCAGTACGGTACGTTCGACTAGCCATATCACTCGTCCTGCAATAGTGCTTCGGCTGCTTTCGCTTGCATAACCGGCCTCGGTGAGCTAAGCCACAACCATTGTTTGTTAAAGAGAACGCAGAACGACGGCAACCCACTTGCCACCGGTAGGGTCCTAATTGTAGCACTATAGTACACAATCAAAGTGTCGAAACATTGCAGTTTGCGGCGCAAGCGGTTGTTAACGGGTTCCGTCGAACCGTTAGGTTGGTCTGTTAGGTTTCAGCAGTAAAGGTCTGCAGGCTGAAGTAAAAACAGTTCTTCTCTGTTTCTCGGGCACATCGTCCGGCATTTTGTGCACCGTCTTTTTGGCAGGGGGGAGGAGTGGATTTTCTGTTTTGCAAATTAACTAATGCTAAAGCTTCATCTCTTACACAAATGCATTGCTCGGAACAAAATTGCGACGTACCGAACTAACTAATGCTTTCCCGGAATGATGCCTAACTTCATATATCGGTACCTCTAGCAACGTGCGCTTAGTATTTGTGGGCGCAACCTGCTAGCTTACTTCCCTGTGCAGCACGAAATGGGGGAAAGCCAGCTTAAAAAGACCAAGCCTGCACCGATCTCTTTAAAGTCAATTTCAGCTGTAAACGCAAATGGATTGCTGGGAAGACATTTTAAATGTACGGAATCATATAATGCTTTCGCGCAATGACGAATAACTTCAAACATCGGCATCTAGAGCAGCCTGCGCTAAGTATTTGTGGGCGTAACCTGGTAGCTCTAAAACAAATTGAATTTCTTTGGTGCGCACTATTATCCTGGGTCCATATTTTTCTAGACAATCCACGTAATGCCGATTGCGGCAGGTGATACTTAGATTTTAAACAGAGACCTGGTTAAAATCAGTTGAACTCTTATATCTGAAGTCTTTCAGTGTGAAAGTATGAAGACATTTTTGGTTTCGCATTTTTTTCCCTGAGAAAGGCTATTCGATTTGGTCATCAAGATTCTACTGCCATAGATTTGAATATTTTCGGTAGCTTGTAATACTCCATGGGAATTTGATTCAAGCTGCATTTTCACTATTCACACGCTTTCAATCCCAATACGGTGAACAGAGAGAGAAGGAGAGACAACTTTATTACGCAATAATGAGAGAGTGGTTCCTCAGTCCAGGAGCCCATGTGCTGTCCAGGCTGCCGTAGCCCTGGTCACAAGCAGGAGCTGGTCCTCAGGTCGACAGCTGGACAGCAGTATCTCCCACTGCTCAGGGGAAGGGGACGGGTTCAGAGGCGGAAGGTCCGAGTTTTTGGTGCAGTCGAATAATATGTGTGCCAGAGTTCCTGGTTCGTGGCAGAATTTACACTTATCAGAGTACTGTGTAGGAAAGAGTAAATGCATACGGATGGGGTGGGGAAAAGTACCTCCTTGAATTTGTCTGAGTGTGATTTCTTGGCTTTTGGTCAAAGATGTGTGAGGACTAGGGAAGGTCTGTCTCGTGGTTCGGTAGTATTGGGTGATTTCTTAGTAGGTAAGGAGAGGTGCGGAAACAGCCCCGGTCTCAGCGGCTCGGTGAGTGAGGTCTCGAGCCTGTTGATGAGCAAAATTGTTGCCCGTCAGTGCAGAGTGGGCGAGAGTCCACACAATGTCCACCAGATGGGCAGGCGGATGTTCATTCAGTGACCTAGTATAGTTCCCAGGAACATGCGTCATGGAACTGGCCAACATTCCCACGCCGCCCTTCTCTTCCCACAGGTCATCCCCGACTTCATCCGCCAGAGCAAGGAGTAGAAGGAGAGCTGGGTGCGCGACCAGCTGATGTGCCACACGCTTCTCCTGGAAGTGAGCCCGCTCACCACCCTCTGCATCCAGGCCCTCGTGCGGGGCAAGACTCTTCCTGCCTCAAGGGTGTCGCGGAAGGCCACGGTTTAGGATGGACGCCTTTGAGTTCATCAATCGAGCACTTTATCCTCGACGGGGCCTTCGCCTCGAACCTCTTCACAAGGGTACGCATTCCGTTATTTGAGTTACACACACTGCTTCGTCTAACGGTGACGAATTTCTGTACATCAAGGGAGAAGCAAATCATGCATCCCCCCGTCTAAGAACGGCGACGGTTGAACGCGAAGCTTTCTCGTGAGGAATTCCTTGGTTGTCGTATGAGTTTGGACTTTGGCTCGCAGACGGTTCGGACTTTGACTCGTTGGTCTTTGACTTTTACTCGCCTGCAGTTTGACGTTTCATCGCAGCGGCATTTACTTTGATCCTTCGCCATCTGATTTCGCACGAAAGAATCTTCGAGTTCAAATATCGTCGTCGTTAGACGAAGAGGTATATGCTTTTTATGCCTAATTTTACACGTACAGTCAGGCTCAATTTGAAGGTTATCGCGAGAGCACCGAGCAAACAGGATCAGAGCGCCGTTCCGTGACACTTTTTTCATTCGCAAAGATGAGATTATGCTGCCCTCCCTCACCCCTTGGCTGTTGCATAGAATTCGCTCACTCCCTTCTGGAAAGGCCGACTGCCGCAGTTTTTTTCTTCATTCCTTTTTGGTGACGTATCCGCGTTTTGTTCCTCGGCAACCTGTTAACACCGAAGATACCTTGGCATTGCGGCATTGCGGAAGCAGATTACGATTTTTTTGCACAACAATGCACTGGCATGCCGGCATAGTTACCCTGAGAAGGCTGCGTATCAGTGTGAAGTATGTCGATGGCAAGAGAAAATGATCAAGAAAAAAAAGAAACGAGCGTGGCCTTTATCGTTTTGACGGCAGTGCGCGCACTGCCTGGAACAGCCATGGGAGAAGCAAACCCAGCATAATCTCGTTGTGGGGGATGCCAAGAAGTGTCAAGCTGAGGCGCTGTCGTCGCGGTGGGTCGGTGCTCCCGTGATAACCTTCAAACTGATCCCGACTGTAGGTGCGCCACTCTACAAATCCAATTTGCTTGGCTGTGTCGCAATGCGCCATCGTATAGGGACCGGGCGGCCGTTGTATGGCACCACCGTCGCTTCAGCGAACAGCGCCGCCCGTGGCGAACCGCTCGTCGATGGAATGCCCGTGCGGTCACGGCAGCGTAGTTGTGCATGACTTTCTGTCGTTCTGTTGCGGGGCGGCTTGCAAAGCGTACGTAATCACAAGAAAGTTCTTCAGATTGGTAAATCTTGAAAGTAGAGGCGACCTTTACGAGGCATGCCATTCGTGGGATTTACGCCCACACTCAGTAATTGCAAATAGCAGACGACATTCAATGCGCCAAGCTGGAAGTGCAAGTCTGTTCCTTCGTGTAGATGTTTCATGCATGCATGCAGTTTGGCGTATTGACTAATATATTGCAGCTAAATGCTCCTACAAGCCCGTGTGTGCAGCCCATTCAGGAATTCTGCGGCGCTGGCTTTTGGCAGTTTATGACGAAACGGCGTCGGGCACAAGCGAAAGACAAAGTTGGGGGTGCCTTCTAATATTTATACCAGAAACACAAATTGTGATGAACGACGCTCCGTAACCTCAATAACTTCGGTAAAAACGTTCATTTTACAGAAATTACAAGAGTAATCGGGAATCGTGTACACGATGAATACCGCATGATAGTAGAAGGTTATTACTTGTCGTCGAAAAGCATTGCTTTACAAGACTTGGTCGCTCGGTAGTTGGTGAATGATTTTTCAAAAAACAATTCTTCAGTAGGTGAAGGAAGAGAGACAGGAGAGTGCCAAAAATCTGCCCTCAGTTTCACAACTGAATGCTGCGGTTGAGGTTTATATACAAGCTGCCACCTACGCTTGAAAAATCATGCACTCCCCCGTGTTACGACGCTCAGATAGTTTATCGCAAAGCTTTCCCGTGTGGGTTTCCTTGGTTACCTTCTGGATTTAAACTTTGACTTGTTTAGCTTTGAATTTGAACAGCACGCAGTTTGATCGTTTGATCGCAGCGCCTTTTTATTTGACCAATTCCCATTGTATTTTGCATGACGAAAGCTTCTCTTTCAACTATCCCCGTCGTTAGATAAAGGGCTGGATGATTTTACTGTTTAATTTTGCCCTTCCATGCACTTTTCTCGAAATCCTAACTGCTTCTGTTGCGAAAAGGGAAAGCCGATCTTCAGCGTTTATTCGCGCCTCGAGGAGAGCGACGCGAAGCCCTGCAGGGTAGTCCAAGCGCAGCGTTCAACTCAATCACGAGCGAACGTGCCAGCACGCATCGCGAGGCGCGTGAACGTGCCACTTATGTCACTTCGTTGTCAGCGTCTCTACAATCATCATCATTGTCCATGTTGGCGGCAGATTAGAAATCCGCAACATCCTCCGCGCCCACCAAATGCTCACTCGCATAGATACAAAAGCAGACAACATTAGCACTACTCAAGCACATTCTCTACCGCACATTAGCTGAACTTGTCAGATCCTAGTGTGAGCGTCTTTGGCAAACACTATCGTCGATTGACTACCGTATAAACCGGATTATAGGTCGAGTGGGAATATAGGTCGACCCCCTACCTTGAGGTGGGAAAAGTTGACAAAAAAATAACTTGGCACAGAAGCACACACACAATGTCTATATTTATTTTCGACGCCCGCCCGTCACTGCCACTCTCTATGCCTGCCGAAGTCACTCGTCCGAGCTCTCAGATTCGTCCGAGGATGACTGCTTTTTACTATCATCTTCCATGCCATCAGGCGCGTTGCTGATGGAGCACTTCCTGAACGCTCGTGTAACCATGTCGTCGGGCAGCGACTGCCCAGAGAAGGACACTCAGCTTGACACGGTCGCAACCGGCCCGTATAGGTCTTTTTGTTGTCGCCGGCTATCCACTCATTGTACAGTTCGCGGAGCCGGTCCGCGCATGGCCTCCGGAGCGATCGTGAGCGAAGTTACCGGACAAAGTTCCCGGACGAAGTCCGCCACTTTGTTCTCCAACTCGGGGTGCACCGCTTGACGTCCACGAAGCGATCGGTTTCGGGGGTTGCACGCGCACAGCTTAGCTTTGTGGCTCCGCCAGTACCGCACACTTTTCTCCGAAACGCCTAACTGGCGTTGCGCCGCCATATTCCCATTCTGCTCGGTGACTCAATCGCCGTCACCTTAGACGCCGCGGTGAACTGGCGTCGACTACCGCCACTCATCTCGGAACAGCGACGTACAGAAATGTACGCACGCACGCACAATAGACGAGTTAAAGACGAAAAACTAGAGAAAAGCGAAATCAAATAAAGGCCTGATAGTGCGAGAGAGCAGTCCGACACAAATGGCGATGGCGACGGACTACGCTTGCACATTGCTGCCAGACAACGATTTACATTCTGCCAATGACCGTTATATAAGACGAGGGGTGACTTTTGTGCGGATTTTTTTGGAAAAAAACTCGACCTATATTCCGGTTTATACGGTATGCTCCATAAAGAATACTGGAATTGGCCGACTACGTCCCTCGGCAGCGCTGTGGTCGCAGTTGCTTGCTGCATGGAAAGTGAACACAATTCACAACATCCGAAAACTTCATGCTTTGTCGGCCTGTAGCCTCGCCGTCACTCGCGCGTATTTCAGCGAGAGCCTTGCCGACAACACAGTGAAACATTCGCATATGAGCGTTGCCAATGAAGTGGTTACAACGGTCATCTCCAGGTTCCAGTAGCCGGCGTTTCTTTTCTTGTGAGGAGCAGTTGAGATTTATTCGTTTTTCAATGTGGCCCATCACACCTTTTTCTGCGTGGTCAGCGCTCTTGCCTTGCCTCACAGCATTATCGTAGGCTCTTATGCCGTCTTCATTTGCAGAAAGTTGTCGAGGTAACCTATGAGGTCTGGAAAGGGCATTCATGCGGTTGTCGACCGTAGACTCTTCAAACCTGCGCAATGCACCTTCAGCTGGATGGGGAATCGAAGTGCTCTTAAAACCAACAGTATCTGCCTTCGGAAACCGCCGAAAAGAGCAAGGTCGGTCCTCATTGTCGTGCGTGTCTGTGCGGAGAACACAGACGAGGGTGCTGCATTTGCATCTATTGCTCTCTTGGAGAGATAACGGTCCTTGTAAGGTACATCCCAGGCTTGTGCTGACAACGACCAAAGTAGGATTCGTTTCTTCCCACTGTACTTGGCTCGTTTTTGGCGCGAACTTCCAGATCTGGTCGGATCCAATTAGAAGGCTTACTCCTTGCTTGAACTCCATACCTGGGAAAGCAATGGTGTCAGCCAGAAGCTTCCCCTCGGAGACCAGGCGTTGCAGAAGCGTGTTGCCCTTCGGTGCTCCAGCCACGTCTTCACAAATGAAAGGCACGACGATGGCGTCGACCTCAGCAGACGTGCTGTCATGTTGACTGCGGAGGGTCGCTCTGACAACTTTAAACTTCTTCTTGGGACCTCCAGATCGGCCGAAAGCACTGATGGCTAGATCGACTTCGCCAGTCGCCTTTAACTTCAGCTTAGCGACGACGTCTGCTCTGATGAATGTCCGCTGGCTACCATTGTCGAACACTCCGCGGACGTAGCAGCAATGCGACGAAGTTGTCATCCATGCCCTAAACGTCTGTAGTAGAACGTCGCTAATGAGTCGCGGGACGGCTGATTTGCGTGTGGCGATGTGCATCGCTGCCTGTCGCGTTTTCCCAGCCGATTCCGACGAAGGTCTCTTAGCGCTGCGGTAGCTGCAAATCGTGGTGGCATGTCGGCGCTTACATGATTGACATTGGACCTTTCTTCGGCAACTCCGTACGAGATGTCCCTTTCCGGTGCATCTGAAGCATCGGCCGTCACTTGACAGGCGAGTTCGCTTCTCAGCCAAGTCAATGTCGCCAGAACACTCTTCAGTCCTGTGATCCATAGCGGCGCAGAAGAAACACACAGAGGTCTTTGCCTTGTTGTGGAGAACCGCAGCGGCCGGAATAAACGGCTGCTTCTTAGATCCGCGTTCGGCGTCATGACTTCGCGGTGGCTTGCTGATTTGACAGCTTCTTTCTCGGCACTCTAATTCCACTCGCAGAAAAGACAGCAGATGTTCAATCTCCTGTTCCGACGAAACTTGACTGCTCGTAGAAGATGTGCTCGCAGCAAGGCTCTGTCGTTTCAAGTAGTCCACGACAATGCGGCTAGGTTTGAGCTCCAAAAGCACTTCATTCAGCATGGCCGCATATGATTACATGCCGATTCCCAGGCTTTCTAGTCCTCTCCGGTTGATCTGCACGGCATCGTAAAGCTTCCACAAAGCGGCCACGTTACTAGATAAATCGACAGGCCTGAGCATCCGCAGGTTTTCTAAGTACTTTTGCTCAATCAGCTTTACGTTTCCAAAACAATTTTTTAGGACACCTAGGGCGTCTGAGTACGAGCACTCGGTAATTTGAATGCCCGCAACGGCTTCCGCAGCAGCTCCGTCGAGAAGCGAAACTAAGTAGTGGAAGCGGTCGGTGTTGGACAGCCTGGGGTTTTCATGGACTAAATGTCGGAACATTTCCCAGAAGGGTTGCCACCGCGTTATAGCTCCGTCGAAGCGCAACAGTTCTAGTTTCGGGAGACGTGCTCCAAACTCACGGGTAGCAGGCAAAGCTTGTCCGCCCGAATTCGCAGCTCTTCGGTCCCCGCTGGCATCATCCAGTGAAGAAGTCTGGGACGTAGAAGATTTCAGGACGTCCATATGATGCTCAAGTAACGCCAGGGCGCTGTTCGCTGCGTCTTCGTACTCCATGACAGAAGCGTAGTCCTCGGATGCTTGGTCGTCGGTCAGGTGGGCTTCGAGCTCGGCGTTGAGCGCACACAATGCTGAATTGCTTGCTCGGAGACGACCGTGAACGACACGAAGGGCCGAAAGGGCAAACTGCTGGGACTGGAGCAGCTGGTCCACTTCGCTGATTATCTTCGTGTTCATAGCCCGACGTGACGCGCGCTTGCTCTTGACTCGATCCTTGCCGGTCGCAACTGAAGAAAAGGCTCACCCAGCTCGTAAAAAGAAGGCTCGCCGCGATGCTGGCTTGCTTTCCGAGTTTGCGGCACCAATGATACGAAAAGGGAAAGCCGTTCTTCAGCCTTTCTTCGCGCCTCGAAGATAGCGACGCGAAGCCGTGCACCTCCAGCTTTATCAACGGGTCTCGGCGGCTCGTCCCTTTTCCCACATTTTTGGTGCAAGAAACCCGGGACCAAGGGACCTCCAGAGGTGAGCTACTCCGAGTGGATTTGTCTTACCTTCGACCGCATTCTCACCTCTGGAGAACAAGAATGAAGCCGCCGTACCCACGAACCCGTTGATAAAGCTGGAGATCGGCCAAAGAAGAAGAAGAAAGCCGGAGCCATTCGTGCTGCTTTGTCGACACACATGAAATGCGCCTTCGCGGCCGCGTACCTGCCGGAATGATCGCGCCGACCTTTGCCCCTTGAGTCCGATCCCCATCCCTATCGACGTCTGTGACGCTGGACTGGACCATGGAAGCTCTATATGAAAGGCGGCTAATCGTCCGGAAGAATCTGACCAATGTGATCGGCAAAGCTGAAGACTTTTTTCGCGTGGAGAAACCACGCATACGTGAGTTGACTCACCTGTTCAACCTTCTGACGAAGCAAAACGATTGCTTGACCGTGATTAACAGAGAATTGGAAAATACCGTGGCCATTGAGAACCTTGAATCGCTTATGTTTGAAGCATTTGAATTTGAAGGCACGGTGATATTGGCCACAATGTTACGAAAAGGGAAAGCCGATCTTCAGCGTTTATTCGCGCCTCGAAGAGAGCGACGCGAAGCCGTGCACGGTAGTCCAAGCGCAGCGTTCAACTCAATCACGAGTGAACGTGCCAGCACGCATCGCGAGGCGCGTGAACGTGCCACTTATGTCACTTCGTTGTCAGCGTCTCTACAATCAGCATCATTGTCCATGTTGGCGGCAGATTAAAAATCCGCAACAGCTTCCAAGCGCGTCGAAGATGCGTTTGTGCTGGAGGACTCGGGCTGATGCACCCCTATTTGAGGCAACTACGCACGTTTCTGAAGTTCTTCACAATGCGTTACACAATTCTTTAGGTACTGTGCAAAGAATACTTAAGCATTAAAACCACACGCTGACGTTAAAAGTTTTTTAACTATCGGTGCCAGCCTTTATTCTACGCAGGTGTTTAAATGGGAAGCGGAAGGGGGATGGTTTGTATATAGCTTCTGCTGTTGGGTGGTTGAATAACTTTGGCTACTTGAAGTGCTCTCGCCGTCCAATCCCTCTTCACCGACCGGTCAATCCCCGAATGAGCATGTAGCACGGATCAACGGCTGTCATCACCGGTGCGTGATGGCGCGGCTCGAGTCGAATCGACGGGCTGGTTCACCTTGGACGGTTTTGCCTCTTGATCACTGTCTAGCGGACTCTGTCTTCCTTCCAATAAACCCCTTTGCAATTGGTGGAGGAGCCGGGGTTTGAGGTGAACGGTGGTACAGCCTGCAACTCCGCAGTCGGAAGCTACCAACGCCCGTCACTCCCATGGCCGCTGCCGACCAACCGCCTCCACAGGTGTCATCGGTCATCTGCGCTGGGGCGCTCCGTCAGCGCGACCCATCGTTTTTCAGCGGTAAAGGTGACTATGACGTTAAAGATTGGTTATCTTCTTACGAGCGAGTTAGCGCTTTTAAAAATGGGACGACGCTACCAAGCTGCACAACGTCGCATTTTCCCTAAAAAAACCCGCGATCTTGTGGTATAACAACAACGCAGCGACCATCAAGACCTGGTGTGACTTCAAGAACAACTTAACTCGTGACTTTAATCGACCCGCCGTACGGAAACTGCACGCTGAACAACGCCTGCGTACACTGGTGCAAGAATCGGGTGAGAACTTCACCAGTTACATTGAAGACGTTGTGGATCTTTGTCGGCGCGTCAACTCGTCCATGTTCGATGCTGACAAAATCATACACATCATGAAAGGAGTGGACGACGACACGTTCCACATGCTTGTGTCCAAAGGCCCTCGATCCGTGACTGAAGTGATTGGCCAGTGCCAGAGTTTTGAGGAACTGTGCCGGCAAAGGGCCTTGGTTCGCCATTCATTGCCGACGATGGAATCTCTTTCGAACCTCACGTTCCCTTCGAACCAATTGTAGCTCGAGGCGAAAATCAAAGAATTTGTCCGCGAGGAGGTAGCACGTCAGCTATCGCTGGTGCCGTTTACTGAGCAGGCTTCGTCCCGCCCACGTTATGCTCTGCAGGCGACCATCCGCGAACAGGTTGCCGAGGCCCTGCCGCCTGCTAACGTGGCTACCGCAGCGGTCGCACCCCTGGCCGTTCCGCAGGTGGCAGCTACAGTCGTGGCGCGGCTCCCAGCTACAGTCGCTGCAGCTTCAGCAGTCATGCCAATGACGTACGCTCACTGTCTCGCGCAGCCAGTACACCCATCTTTCCGGTCGTTTCGGCCAGCGATACCAGCAGTGGCACCTCCCAATTTGCAGCACGCTCCCCAGTTTCCACCCAACAGACCACCAGCTGTGCCGTACGGGAAACCCTGGCGCACTCCCCACAACCGGCCTATTTGTTTTTCTTGCTGCTGCCCCAGTCACGTTGCCCGTTACTGCCGCCGTGTCGCTTCATCTCCTCGTGTGCCCCAGACGTCTGCCTACGCCGCACGACCACAACATCATAACGTGTCCTCAGGACCACCTCCAACCTCGTTTTCCGCCGACCGTCAGATCTTCGAAGGCCGCCGATCGCCGTCACCCCGTCGCCGCTCCCTATCCCCCATGCACCGCCACTCCGCCCCACTGCATTGCGAAACGGATTCGCGTAGTTCCTGAGGCACGAACTACGTACCCATCGAAGTACCGAAGCCCTCACCTACCTCCGCAAAATGTAATTGACGTGTTAATAGATGGAGTCCCTGCGCTGGCGCTTGTTGATACCGGAGCAGCCGTTTCGGTCATCAGTGCTAAACTATGTCGGTCGCTGAAGAAAGTCACGCCGCCACTTCTGGGGCTTTCTCTCCAAACAGCAAGCACAGAACATGTTGCACATTTGGCTGCGTGTACTGCTCGAGTCGCCATTCAAAATATTATCTACACGATTGAGTTCGCCGTCTTGCCCATGTGCTCACACGACGTTATTCTTGGGTGGGACTTGTTGTCGAACCAGAACGCCGTAATTGACTGCGCCCGCGTCGAAGTCGAATTCTGTTCGCAAAATGACGCTCCGACCCCGAACGATTCCTCTACTAACGGAGAAAAGCTGGCCGTAGACGAAGACGTGGATATCTCGCCGCAAAGCTCAGTTCTCGTCGCCCTTTCCAGCAGTACTCTGGCGGATGGACCTGTTTTATTTACGCCATCACACGTTTTCGTTGCTCGCAAGGGTTTGCCGCTTCCGTTTGCTGTGCTGACAATCCTATCTGGCCGCACAGTGATGCTTGTTTGCAACCAGATGAGCCGCCCTTTCAGCTTGCTTCGTGGGGAAACTGTCGGCAATATTGAACCTGTCGACTCCGTCATCAGCCTCGACGTTTCCGACAACCCACTTTCACATCAACTACATTCGCTGAACGCGATTGATCCCACCGATGCGCCCACCTCTGACGACATCTTCCAGAAGTCCTTTGCTTCCCATTTAGACCCCCCGCACCGCAAAGGCCTTCTTGCTCTTCTTAGGAAGTTACAGTCTTCTTTTGAGTGCAAGCAAGCTCCTATGGGCAGAACATCCACGGTCGCCCATCACATTGACACAGGTACCGACATGCCGTTGCGACAGCGACCCTATAGGGTGTCGGCATCGCAACATGGCGTGATTAGTGAGCATATTGATGATATGCTCCGACCTGGCGTCATCCGACCTTCTCAAAGCCCCTGGTCGTCGCCTGTGGTGCTAGTAACGAAAAAAGATGGGTTTCTCCGATTCTGTGTTGACTATCGCCGCCTTAACAAATCGCCCGGAAGATGTTTATCCCTTGCCTCGAATAGATGATGCCCTTGATTGTTTGTACGGTGCTGAATACTTCTCCAGCCTTGATTTGCGCTCCGGTTATTCGCAGGTCCCGGTGGCTGAGTCTGATCGACCAAAAACAGCCTTTGTCACGCCAGACGGCGTACATGAGTTTAATGTGATGCCGTTTGGCCTATGCAACGCGCCCGCCACGTTCGAAAGAATGATGGATAGCGTGGTCTCAAATGGTGGACATGTCTGTGTTACCTAGACGATGCCCTCGTGTTTTCTTCTGATTTCCAGACTCACCTGACTCGTTTGCACCAAATATTGACATGCCTAACTGCTGCAGGGCTTGAACTGAAGCTTAAAAGTGTCGCTTTGGTGCTCGCACATTGACTATTCTCGGCCATGTCAATGTCAAAGGATAGCATCCTACCAGATCCCGAAAAGCTCCGTGCTGTCGCCGACTTTCCCAAACCGACGTCAATGAAAGCCCTCCGCAACTTCATTGGGCTGTGCTCGTACTTTCGGCGCTTCGTACGAAATTTCGCGTTTATCATTGCGCCACTGACCAAGCTCCTCGGTGGTGACAATGGCCGGTCCCCGTGGACAAAGGAGTGCGATCAACGTTTACAACCTTGCGGCGTCTGTTGATTTTGCCACCCATACTGCCGCACTACGATCCGTACGCCCCTGCTGAAGTCCATACTGATGCCAGCGGCGCAGGACTCGGTGCGGTGCTCGCTCAACGCAAGCCTAACTACGAAGAGTACGTCGTCGCGTACGCTAGCCGGACTCTTACAAACTATTCGGTTACCGAGAAAGAATGTCTTGCCATCGTCTGGGCTCTTTCCAAATTTGGACCCTATCTCTACGGCCACCCTTTTGATGTGGTAACCGACCATCACTCGCTGTGCTGGCTGTCATCCCTCAAAGACCCTATGGGACGTCTTGCTCGTTGGGCGCTCCGCCTGCAGGAGTATGATATTCGAGTTGTTTATAGATCCGGCTGCAAGCACTCTGATGCGGATGCAGTGTCTCGCTCTCCGCTGCCTGGTAACCCGGAACGTCTTGCGGGAACCGATACGCTCGTAGCGTCATTGACCTTCACCGACATAGCTTCCCGGCAGCGCAGTGATCCATGGATTGCGAAGATCGTCGAGTTTCTCTCCACTACACCGACTCCTATGCGGCTCAGGGCTCTTCGACGCCAAGCCGCCCACTTCGCCATACGGGATGACTACCTTCTCCATCGCCGCAATTATATTCCCGATGGTCTGAACTGGCTTCTTGTGATTCCGCGCAGTTTACGTGCGGATATATGCGCTGCTTACCATGCTGATCCTCAAACCGCTCACGCTGGACTTCTTAAAACATAACTCGCCTCCGCCAACGATGCTATTGGCGCTGAATGTACAGCTTCGTGCGCGAATACATTCGTGCTTGCACTGACTGTCAGCGCCGCAAGACGCCTGCACCGCAACCAGCCGGCTCTCTGCAGCCTTTGTCATGTCCTCTTCGTCCTTACGACCGTGTTGGCATCGACCTGTACGGCCCCTTGCCATGCACTCCTTCGGCAACCGATGGATTATTGTTGCGGTCGACTACCTAACCCGCTACGCCGAAACCGCAGCGCTGCCAGCCACTACGGCGCGTGATGTGTCTGGGTTCGTCTTTCACTCCCTTGTCTTGCGGCATGGTGCACCCCGCGAATTACTCAGCGACAGAGGGCGCGTATTCCTCTCTGAGGTTGTTGAATCCCTCCTCGCTCAGTGCGGCATTGTTCATCGCACTACGTCCGCATACCACCCACAGACGAACGGCCTGAAAAAGAGATTCAACCGCACACTCGGAGACATGCTCACCATGTACGTCGCTCGTTATAATTCAAATTGGGATGTGGTGATACCTTTTGTGACCACTACTAGCTTTTCACCATTTTTTCTCTTCTATGGACGTGAGGCGTCTCGGACAATGGAAACAATAGTGCCGTACAGCCCCGATTCTTCTGAGTGCCACACTATTTCTGACATAACCCGACAAGCCGAAGAGTGCCGCCAGGTCGCCCGCTCACTAACAAATGACCGGGATCACGAAAAGCATCTTCACGACAACGACCATGCCTCATCTTCCTTTTGTGCTGGCGACCTTTTGTGGCTCTGGGTCCCCGCTACAACACCGGGTCTATCCTCCAAGCTGCTTTCAAAATATCACGGCCCCTACCGCGTCATCAAGTGTACGTCTCCCGTGAACTACACAGTAGAACCACTGACGCCCTCTACAGACCTTCGCTGTCGTGGCAACGAAACCGTCCACGTCAGTCGCTTGAAGCCGTACTACGACCACGCAGTCGTTTCATCGCCGTAAGTTGCCAGGATGGCTCCTGCTTCACCGGGGGCAATTGTAATGGAGATTGCTTGAAGTGCTCTCGCCGTCCAATCCCTCTTCACCGACCGGTCAATCCCCGAATGAGCATGTAGCACGGATCAACGGCTGTCATCACCGGTGCGTGATCGCGCGGCTCGAGTCGAATTGTCTGGCTGGTTCATCTTGGACGGTTTTGCCTCTTGATCCCTGTCTAGCGGACTCTGTCTTCCTTCCAATAAACCCCTTTGCAATAGTTTTATTCCTACTCAGATAGCGCGGACACAGGCGTAGTGCGCTGCAAAAAGCGCTCATGTCAATGTAGCCCATTCCCAACCTTAGAAGCATCCAATAAGTTTTAGTAGCCGTTAGTGCATTTAAGAAGTGCACGATTATCCCTGGAATCAGCGACCACAAAGCTGTTCACTGTGAAATGAACTTCGAGACTGAAAACACATATAGCAAGAAGGTAAGAGAAGTTTTTGATTACAGAAAAGCTAATCTAGAGGAAATTAATAAGGCACTAGACAGGCACTTTATCGTTTTTGAAACATTAACAGATACCTTGCCTGTATCAGAACTGTGGTAAATATTGAAAAAGAAAGTTTTCGAGCTGCGCGATCGTTTTGTACCATCTTGGTTGTTAACGGAAAGACGTAACAAAAGTAAACCGTGGTACACAAAAGAAGTGCACAGATTAACACAACGGAGACAAAGAATGTTTAGAACATTCAAGCGCAATCCTTCAGTAGATAACCTCAGGAAACTTAAAGCAATAGCTAAAGAAGTGAAGAATTCAGTCGGCCAGGCTAATTGCGTTTCTTTGATTCATTTCAATCGCGTATCAGCCAGAATTCAAAGGAAATATGGAAATACATCAAGCGCAATAAAAAGGATACTGTTTCAATTCCAGCCTTAGTGCAAGGTAACAATACTATTGTGGAACCTCTTGATAAAGCAGAATGCTTCAATTCCTACTTTACGTCGGTGTTTTCCTTGCCAGTGGCGTATACGGACGAAAGGGGAATGTCTGATTTGGGAGTGACAAAGCCTATGGAAGACGTGACATTTGATTTGCGTGGGATACAAGTACTACTTGAAGGCTTAAACACATCGAAAGCAGCCGGCCCAGATGGTTTGCCGAATGCCTTGCTGAAGTTATGTGCGTATTATATAGCACCATATTTGAAAATAATATTTGTTAAATCGGTGCAATATAGTGCCCTCCCTGTATACTGGAAAATCGCCTCTATAGCTCCTGTTCACAAATCTGGGCCTCGTAATGCGGTTTGCAATTACCGTCCCATTTCTTTAACTTGCGTGTGCTCCAAAATAATTGAACATATATTGTATTGCGCGATTTTTAAACACATTAGTGATAACAACCTGTTCAACCCTTTCCAGCACGGCTTCCGAAAACGATTATCATGCGTAACTCAGTTTATCCAATTTACTCACGATATTGCCCAGGCGCTGGACGACCGTACATTCGTTGACTGTGTTTTTCTAGATTTTAAGAAGGCATTCGACGCGGTTCCTCACAAGTTATTGCTTAGAAAATTGACGACTTATGGTATTCAACCCAAAATACTTTCCTGGATCTCGGAGTATTTAAGTAACAGACGTCAGTATGTGGTTGTGACCGGCGCTGCATCAGATACATCCGATGTAACGTCAGGAGTTCCCCAAGGGTCCGTTTTGGGTCCTTTATTATTTCTTCTCTGCATAAATGACATCAGCAATAACATCACTTCATGTATACGACTGTTCGCAGATGAGTGCGTATTGTACACAAAAATTACTTGTGAAAATGATCGCAAAATATTGCAAAACGATCTGAAAATTATAGACGACTGGTGCGTAAAATGGGAGATGCAACTTAGTCTAAACAAAACTGTCTGCCTTACCTTCTCAAGAAAGCGTAGCCCAAATAAACACCCTTACACAATAAAAAACGTTCCTCTACAATTCGTAGATGAGTATAAATATTTGGGAGTTTACTTCACTCCAACGCTTTGCTGGCATCGACATGTCGACTACACCGTACGTAAAGCTTGTAGGACTCTGGGTTTTTTGCGACGCAATACAAGAAATTTTCCACAGGCAACGCGCGAATTACTGTACAAGTCTAACGTAAGGTCGATCTTAGAATACGCTTGCGCCGTGTCGGACCCCCTAACCGTTCTCGACAAAAATAAATTAGAAAGGGTACAAAGCCTTGCAGCCCGGTACGTCATTGGTAAGACTCCTAGGAACTCAAAGTTTAGCGCAAGTCACTACAAAAAGATTTTGAAATGGGAGACACTAGAAGACCGAAGGGCAATGGTTCGCTTAAAACTATTCCATTCCATATCCTATTCTCAAATTGACATTTCCCGCGATGATTACATTTTTGCACCTCATTACGTGTCAGCGCGAATGGATCACACCTGCAAGGTGCGTGAAATTCGCTGCAACACATTGGCGTTCAAAAACTCATTTTTTCCGAAAACAATACACCAATGGAATCAGTTACCAGCGCACATAGTTACGGAACAGTCTGCGGAAGCATTTTACGCTTCCATGTGTTTGTGAAAAGCTTTGAACTAGTGCTGATTTGTTCACTGGGAATTTATTGTGATACAAAAATCTTTTTCTTCTTTGTGTGTGTGTATACGTGACACTCGAACTGCGTTGTTGCCTGACATGTTAGGGCAGCGTTGTACTTTTACTTTTCAATTATTTCTGCCTCGTGCTGTCGTTGATGCAGTGTGTAATATTTCCTGTGCGACAGTAACTGAGTGGAAAGCAAGGGAGCGACTTGCCGCGGCCTTTTCTTTGTATAGTTATTGTAGCTCGCTGATATTCTGTACCATTTGTGCTGTTACTGACAACCGTTAGTTCCGAAATTTCAAGGGCATGGCACATCCTTTCTTTAATTTTTATATTTGTATTTTCATCCTTGTGTGTACGAATGTATCTTAAAAGTGGCTCGCGGCCTCTGAAACACTTTTGATCTTTGGTTGTCAATGTGACTAGTTGATGTATTGCTTTTTGTTATTCCCCCCACTGTAATGCCAAAAAGGCGCTGTGGGTACCAAATAAAGAAAGAAAGAAAGAAAGAAAGAAAGAAAGAAAGAAAGAAAGAAAGAAAGAAAGAAAGAAAGAAAGAAAGAAATGAATAGTACTACTAACAGCAGTTTTACTCATACTCAGATCGGGTGGTGTCAACTGTAGATCGCTGAAAAAAGCGCTCATGACACTGCAGCCCATACACAAATTTAGGAGCGTCCGACAAATTTACGTAGCCATTTTGCGTCTAAGAACCCAATACATCGTTCTAGACTTCGTTTCACCGCACATATCCGCTCACAACACCACCAAAACATTCAAAGCTCCGAAGAAAACAGGGCAAGAACAATGGGAGGCTGCGTAGTCCAATGCGCCGGCTCATTCCAGTAACTAGCGGAGCGCCGAGTGGTGGCGCCACCCGTCCAGCTGCCCTGTCTCTAAAGACGTCGGCGTCATAACGCGAGAGACCCAGGTGACATTCTGATCACAGAAGCTTTTTTTCCTTGAGGCGCTTCCACAACCACCATCATTGTCAGAGAACGTTGGCTTCCCTGCAGTGCCTTTTCGGCGCTAACGGACGAATCAGGAAGAAATAGGAAGCTTCGCTTTAAAATGAGAGCACTTTTACCCTGTGAAGCCGGACGTCCAGCGAAGCTGGCAGTCTGATCGAATTTGCTATGTTTGGGTTTAGCGATATTGGGGATTTTTTATGTTTTAAGTATAAGGAGAGTGACGCGGTCCCGACGTGACAGACAAAGACACACAGGACTGGTGGTTATAGATAATGAAGTTATATTACAGCGCGGCCGTGCTAATTACGGCGTGGGCTCTAGTGCGCCGCACAGGTAACCGGCGAAGAGCCCGCGGTATTGCGCAACGTAAGAGGTAAGAGATAGCCACGCCTGGCCGGGAGCATACACGGGTCGGCAAAGTGGCGGTGGCGGTGGAATAAAGGGTAAAGTGGGGCAATAACCATACTCTCTTCGTGGATGGCCATGCTTCACTGTGCAAGCCACAATGTAGAAAACGCGCCTACAAAAACCAAGCTTGCACAGATCCCTTTAGGGTGGGCCTTACCACTAAACATAACTGCATTGCTAGGAAGACATTGCCTATTGGCAGTATAAGCCGACTTATGAAAATATGGAGGCCCCTCCTCCATGCCCCTGGCCCTTTTTGATTTGTGAGTGAATTTTTTCTTGCGCTGAAAACTGTTGGTCCATTCTGTGTCGGTCGCCGGAGATGATCTGCCGTATCCGAGCCATAGACAGCTCCGTTGTAAAATATTTGTGACGAAGTTTCAGCTACGAGGCAGTATTTTCCTATGCCGATGGGCGCATTGGCGGATTCAGAGGGGGGTACGAATGCAGTTGCCCCCTCCTCCCCCCCTCCCTTATGCTTGGAATTTAAACCCACAATAAGATGACCCTGCAGGTTGTAGAAAAAGTAAAGTAGATGATTTTTTCTATTTCTTGTATTTTTGGTTATCACAAATTAGGTGAATTAAAAAAAGGCTGATATCCCCTACTCATCATCATCACCACGATCATCATCGTAACTGATAGAAGCTGACCCCCCCCCCCTGAAGGAGGAGGAGGAAAAAACGTTTATTGGTCCCATTGAACGGGAAGAAAGGAGCGCGTGATGGTTGTCGGTCATCCATGGTGGGTGGCGTCCCTAGTCCGGGATGCCATGGCCAGCTGCAGCCCCTATGGCCCTGGTCACCAGGCCACGCTGGTTTTCCTGGACATCGCTACTCAGCAGGACCTCCCACTGCTCCTGTGTCGGTGCGATGAGTTCAGGTAGTTCGGGGATGCCTTTACACTCCCACACCATGTAGTACAGTGTGTTTGGCGTCCCAGAGCAGAAGTTGTAGTCGTAGCTGAAGAGCGTGGGGTGTATTTGGACAGCTTTGTGGTGTGCGGAAATGAATTTGTCTGCAGTCTCCGGAATTTCGTGGCTTCTTCTTTGGTTAGCTTCGGGTGGGGAGGCGGGTATCGTCTTCTTGATAGCCTGTAGTGCTGTAATATGTCTCTGCTGCACTTGGGGATGGACGGGTGGTTGTCGGTAGAGTGGTGAGTGCCCATGAGGGTTGAAGCCCGGTGTGAGTGGCCTCGGGCTGCGGTATCTGCTGCTTCATTACCCTCTGAGGACTTGTGACCTGGTGTCCAAATGATATAAATGTCCAGTGGAGTTTTCCGTGCTTTTGAAGGATGCTGTAGTAGATCAAGTGCCACCGCTGAGATACACGGCCCTCAAAAAAAAAAAAGACTGGATCAGCCCTTGGATGGGCGGCAAAACAAACGTGGACTACAGAGGCAAAAGGTAATATCCAACTCTCGAGAGAACTGCAGCACAGCCTACTTTGCTGATGCTGAAGGTTAAAAAAAAGTAGTTTGCAAAGCAAAGTTGTGTTGATGCGCCATGTACCGATGACCAAGCCGACACCGAACCTTGAAGTCACGCAACAGCAATGGGTTAGCACCAGTTGCCCCGAATTGTGCCATAGGCATATCTTGCTACAGTGTGGTAAACACCAAGAAATCCCTGCCGCACCTGCATGAAATCCACCTTTCTGCCATTCAGCATAACAATTGTTACATTTTAAACTGAAGCATTTGTAACCACAACAAAAAAAGCGTCTTGAAAGGAAGCGCCTCCATTCCTCGGGTGGGCTGGTTTGCCTTCTAACGATCCCAGTTTACGTCATGGCCAACACATTCTGATTATTATTATAAAAGATGGATCCAAAACTAGTGCTTGATGAAAGCTGCGATCTAGTAGTAAAATCACTCCGCCAAGGCGTGTGCAGGCCATGGAGCACTTTATCCAATCTTATTTGATATGTATAGTCAGGTCACATAATTCAACGTTGATAGTGTCCCTGCTCGAGCGTAGATTAATGCGCACATAGGAAACCTCCGTGTACAGGAAGAGGAAGTGAAATAGAAAGAAGAAGCAGCAGCAGCTGTTTGGAAAGGCGGGCTGCCGTCTCGCTGCTCTTCGCCCGACCGGGTTTAACACTCCGGATATAGTAACGCTTTTCTAGATTTGTAGGTACGACTTCTCCATTTTGTTGATTTCGCGCCGCTGCGGTGAGCGTTGAAGGTGTCGGGCGGGAGCCCGCCTGGAGCCGCCACTGGCGCAGATCTTGGTGGTTGTAGCAAATACTCAAGCTTGCGGCAGTAGCACATACTCAAGCAGCACTCAAGCTGGCGATAGTACCAAATATTCTAATACTTAAATACGGGTTGTGTCACGCACAATTCATCTTTGAAGTCTGGCACCGGTCGCGGTGCGTGCTTGACATTGCTTAGCAGAAATAATTTAAGGTTTGAGGTCACAGTTATAAAATTTAATTCCCGCTTGTAAAAGCACCGGCACAAAATTGGTACTGCGACAATAAAATGCCAGGTATTTGTTTCCTTCGTTGGCAGTAACCTCGAAGAACGACAATGTTTAGACATACCCTATTATTCTCATCCGCTCCCCCTGATATTCAACCCAAGCTCTTCTCCCCATCCCTATTCCCTCCCACCTCTTCTTCCATTTCTCGTCCCCCATTCTAATCATATTGCTTTCTCCTCTTTCGCATCATTTATTCTCATTTTTTCCCTCTTACTAATGTCCTACTATCTTCCCTCCCTCCGTGATCTTCTGCATCATAAAGATATATGGCTTTTAAAGCACACTTCAATCGCAGAACGCGTGAGGGCATTAGTTATAGTAGCTGCAAAAGCTGCTTATTCTGGGTGTCAATCTTCACAGCAGGACTGTGTATGGGAAACGATGTTCTTGGCTCCCTCTGGGTCTAGCAGAGATTCCATAGGCCGCGGTTATTTCGCCACAATATTGAGAGACACATTTCTGCACTCGGTCCATCGTCTTCCCCTCTCACGCAGCGGACGAGAGTGGCCGATTCGGTAGGTGAGACCCAAGCCGCAGAACAGGAGCGGGAGGCTTAAACGGAACCTTAATTAGGCATGGCCTCCCCGATCAAGCGGCGGCACGCCATTGCAACGACGCGGCGGCGACGTAGCTGAAAGCGGAGGCAACGAATTAGGTGCGGCGCCTTCGGTTTACACTGAAGAAAAAAGAGATGGAAGTTTGTGGAAGTTCTTGCGCTGAATTCTGGTCTAAGATAAAGAAACGTCGGCCTATTTAACCATCGGGTGCTCACGAAGAGGAAGGGAGGGGGTCATTGGTCACCTATGAGCAATGTTTCAGGTTGGCTACACCGTTGCATGGAAAGAATTCTCGTTCAGTGTACAGGACCTGTTTCTCCATATTCGAGAAATAAGTCAAACTTTCCGTAAGTGACACTACGACTCAGGCCTTGCAGCCAGCTCTGCATGTGGGAATATCTGCGGTTCGGTATGCTGGAATTCGGGGTACGGGTTGCCTTCTGTCAACAGTAGTTAATGGATTTGCTACATTAGGTACCGTAGCATTTTGCATCTTCACCTCCCCTTTTAGTGTAAATGTTGAAAGGCATCCTCTAACTTTGAGGTAATTGCAGAAAGGAAATGGAGCGTAATAACAAAAAAAAATATCTGTGGACGCATGTTTGTAGATTTTAGACATAATAAAGTAATTTTTACTTGATTGGAAGCTAAATGTACGGTTTGTGGGCGGACTCCATGTATCACCCGCTTGTTCTTGTGTTTGTGTGTGCGCATTTCTTCATTCGCGTTCCACCTTGTTGACCAAACATGTTTTTATGCCTGCTATTTGATGTGATTTTATGTTAGCAGCAATGCTGAAAGCGAGAATGCATATCCCCCCTCAAAAAAAAAGAAAAAAAACAGACGACATGTTTAGCTCTATATATATATTCACCGCTAGTAACCGAAAATATGCGTCTGAAATTAGATGCGAAAAAAGTGCGCCGAATTTACCAAGTGAAATTGAAAACGGCGAACAGTACGTATAGGTTCCGGCGTGGCTGCACTCGCCGCACTGTCCCTGCCGAAGGGATCGCCACTTGCAACTCGCTGCCTCACGCACCACTGGACCGCGGCAGACCAGAAACACCCGCGGCGGGTCTGACGTTGACCGCCTGGCGGCAAAGAAAGAAAGCGCACCAGGACACTAGCGAGCGTGCTCATCCGCACCGAGGCCGATTTCTATTGTTGTAGCTTTCTCGTAGACGAGGGTTCGTATACCGCCGCTCTCTCAAGGCGAGGAGAGCGGTTTAATGTCGTTGCTGTGCTGTAAGAAGCCGCCTATCTCTCCACAGCTGCCGACCGTCCATCAAGCAGCCGCACCTGCAGCTGTGAAAGCAGCCCTTGCAGGAGTCCCAGACCAACAGAGGTGATCAGGCTGGCTGTCCTGCGGTACAGCCAGGGAGGCCACTGTTCATTCATTGCGGCGAGGACGCAGGACGCGCCCTGGCTCTGCGACAGCGGCCAGAGTTCACGCCTGGGCGCTGTTCTTTTGGGACGCGTCATGAGGACGTCGCAGATTTAATTTAATCGTGTACTTTACAATAAATAAAGTTTATATCCTGACTTGAAGCGTGTGATATTTGCACGGCGGGAAACAAATGTTTTAGCGCGCGTATGTCACGCTGTCCCCCAACGTCTGCTTTCTAATATATCCGCCTTGGTGGCGGAGTAACTCAGGTAAAATACTTCGACAACACTGAAGATCTTGTTATTATAGTTCATACCACAAGCTGCAAGCAGCACTGTGGAGGCTACATTGTGGTCAATAGAGCGCCCACTCATGGCGCCTAACTCACCGTGAAGGGGGTTTCGAAAGGACCTTTCAGTCTCCCCTCGCGGCAGGTGGAACCGCAAGGCCCCGGCTCCTACTGTCGCTTTCCTTCGCTGTGAGTTAGGCGCCCTCAGAGGGCGGACTGTTGGCAACAATGTACGTCCACAGGGTAGGACTCCAAAGTGATTATTTGCCCTCAGGAGTGTCCCCCCGCTACAAAGGGGCAGCCACCAAGCCATCATCATCATCATCATCATCATCATCAGTGCTGCACACAGCTTGTGGTATGAACTATAGTTGTGAATGCGGCGTCATTATTGCACGTTGACGTCGCAGCCAATTGGAATTCCCGAATAGGCTGTGAACCTCTGACGGTAGCGGCTATCACCGTTTTCCAAACTCATCATTCGGCATGCGAGTATTGTGGTGGGTTGCGTTCACGTCGCACTCAAGTAGGAGTTAGTGAATCAGCCATGGGGTTCTCAGGATAGCTGTCATTTTTGAAGCCCTTTGAATAGGTATTTGAGGGTGGTGGTTGGGTAAGTTACGTTGTAGACAAATGGGAAGTGTTGAAACAACCGTGAACTTCTGACAACAGCTCGCATCCTCACTTGCCAATTCACATTAATGCATATGTTGTTGCGCTTATACATTATGCAGCCTTTCACCTGTGGTTACTTTTATGTTGAGCCTTACGATGTGCGAAGCAGCGTCAAACTAGAACGTCGAGCTGCTCGTAGCGGCTGTAGGCGTCCCTGCCCCTGCCCTCCCCTCCCCCCCTCTTTCCTCCTGCCTAAGGCGGCAACGGCAACGTATCCGCTGAGTCTACCTTTATTTAGCTATAGAGCTGTGCAGCCGTGGTGAACTCCAGGATTCGGGATTGACATGCATTCCCTGGGGTTGTTCGTTTCATGCCCATCAAGATCCGAATGAACGTAATTTTGCTTTTCAAAGTTCACTTACTTTACTTTCATTCTAAATGTGCCGCTAGTCATTTTAAACAGCCGCTCTGCTGCTACAGACGCCGACACTGGACTCGGGGCTTTCCACCGCTTTCGGATGGAAGCATACGTCTGGTTCTGTCTCATACGACTGCACAGCACGGCTTCTTTAAATCCCACTTTTCTGACTACTAGACGCATTCTTAAGGATGGGGTTTTCTGTTGTAGTTATCAGGTACTGCGTTATAACCATTTGAGAATTCTATTTGAGAGCGGATTGGCTCTGCCTTGACGTGTGCCAATATTTGTCTGTTTTGCGATTTTAATTTAGTGCTGGTGTGCTCACAAACAAATATGATGCGACACGGAATTCGCAGCTGAATGTTTTATTTACAGGTCTTCGGGGTCGTACGTTTTACTAAGTAGTTGCGCTGTATTAGGCGTAGATGATCGCTGACGTCCGGAACTAACCTTTGCTCGCCACGCGATAGTCTGAGGAAGCGAGATGCTCGTGCCACCTGACAGGCGCAATGCACCGCTTGCTGGTAGCCGTAGAAGGAAATATGTATACGCAGCAGGTGTGCGCCCGCTCAGGGTTGGTTTAAAATTTATCGGATGAAAAAAAAAGACGATAAGAAACCCTATGCCCAACTTAAACTTCCAGCTATCAGATCCAACGGGTGTGCCGTACCTCTTCCCCAAGGTTCGTCGCCCTCCTTGGATGCACGCAAGGAGGCTAAAATCGCTGCACCTATCAAAGTCACTGAGACATCGTAGTCATTATCATCATCGTCCTCGTGGACCCATAGTAGTAGTAGTAGTAAACTTTGTTTTGTGAAAAGGGGTGCGGGAAAGGAGAGAGATCAAGGGTGGTATCCAAATTCCAGGACCCCAGAAGCTATTTGGCCATCCCTGACCCTACTAAGCGGCGCAAGCTACTGAGCAGGGCCCGAGCTGGACAGGGCTTCCTCCCAGGACTCTAATGAGGTTTGATGGCTATTTTTGTCTTATGTAATTGGGAAATTCCAGACTGCATGGAATAAGTGGGCGTTCTGGTGACATTTCTTGTAGTCCTCATTATACTTTTCGGTAACATAAGCGATAGTCTGGAATAACGTAAGTAGGTGTTCGTCTGTATTTTTCTAAGATTTCTCGCTTCTTCAGCAGTTAGGCTGGAGTGTGGCGTAGTCATGGATCTTCGGTGAAGCCTGTAGGATGTTAATTTGTCTGTGCCTTGACAGTAAGCAGGGGGGGGGGGGGGGGCGTACGAATGTTCCGGGTCTCTGCGGTGTAGGGTAGTCCTCGCAAGACATTCGGCCGCCTCGTTACCCTCTTCCCCTGGTGGGCGGGAGTCCAGACAAGTGTGTGGTTCTGTTTTAGAATTTTTGGAAGATGTTTTTCAGCATTCCTTGGGACGATGCCGCAGATTAAGTTCCTTATGACCCTAGTCGAGTCAGTGATAATTATTCAGTCTTTATTCTTTAATTAAGCTAATCTTATTGCTAGTATGACGGCAGCAGTTTTTCTTTATTATTTAGTTGCTTGGTAATGATGAAATCCAGCATCTTCCCATGTTCGCTAGTAGCTACGGTGGATGCATTGCCTTGCTTGTTTACGACCGCATTGGTGTATATTGCGTTTGGATTGTCCTGAAATGTTTTTTGAATGTAGCGAGTTCTTGCCAATCTTCTGCCCTTATTGTGAGTGGGGTCCATTTTCTTGGGAATTGGAGAGGTATTGATACAGTATCTTTGAGCGGGTGTTAAATCGGCCATCCTATAATTGAAGGCTGCATGAACCTTCTGTCCAGATCTTCTGAGAATTTCTCTGCCCGTTCTGGTTTTGAGGAGGCTTTCTTTCTGGGCATCTAATAGCGTGCTCTTGATTTCTCTGAAGGTGTTGTGTAGGCCGAGCTTCAGGAATTTTTCGTTGGATGTGTAAATTGGTAGGCCTAGAGCGGTCTTGTGAGCGGTTCTTATTATTGCATCGGCCCTTTCCTCTTGCTTGGGCTCTATCCAGTGGAAGGGGAGGCTATATGTAATGCGGCTCATTACGAAGGCTTGAACAAGGCGGAGGGTGTCCTCCTTTCTTATGCCCTTCCTAGCTCTTGTAATCCTTCTTACTACACTCTTAGTCGCGTCCCGGATGGCGTCCTGTTTATATGCGGTGGGCATCCTCAATACCGTGATATAAGAGGCCCTGACAGACTTCTTTTCCGTGACAAAACCTCAGGTGGTTACCGCACGCTTATATTCTGCGCCAACGATCCGTGTCACGGCTATAAACTAGCGGAAAACCTGACGCCAGAAAATAAATGAAAAGAGGGGGTTTCATTTATTTTCATTTATTAAATGAAATAAATGAAACCCCCTTAAATGAATGAAATAAATGAAAACCCTTTTCATTAATAAATGAAAAGATGAGTTTCCTCCCTTTTCAGCAAGCTGCTGAAAATTCCATAAATTAAAGCAATAATTTTTTTTGACAGGTCCTTATTTGTTCTTCCACAAAAGAATATTTTCATTTGTGTGTTCCACAATTGCAATCTGCTAATATTTGTATTTTTTATTTTAGTATGAGTATTTCGTGTTCATATTTGTATTTTTGATATGAAATAAAAAGAAAACATTGTTCCTACGGCATGGTGTCGTTAATGTAATTTTCATCTCACACTTGTGCATGCTCATGAATTCGAGAATGACAAAATACTTAAAATTTACATACCCAACTCAGCTCTCTGTTTATGTCCCAAGCTTGTATAAGTAGACTATCACTTCAAGATCCGGTTAGGTTTAAGGTATACAGATACTTGCTTTACAGCTTTGCTTGCAACATGGCCTTATAAATATATGGAGTTTTTTTTTAATTCGGGGTATGTGCATTGAGACCTGATAGATCAGGTGGCAAAACACTGAGATTATAAAGGTAAAACCTCATTGCATGACAACTGAGGTTATGAAGGTGTTCCAGAAGTGCACAAGTCACAAATGTGTTAGTGCAATTGCAGCCATTGTAACACATTTATTGGTGACAATGTTTTACACGGTCTAAACTTCAGATGCACAAGTGTGCGTTCATGACCGAGTGCTATGGTTTTGGTAAACGGCCTTGAAAATGTTGAAAATGCTGAACCGCAACCTTGCGCTTCCGCGTAAAATAATATAACTCCTTAATAACAGAAGCGCGAATGAAATGAGGCCACTTAAAAAAATTGCAGAAATTAAGAGAATTGTCTACTAATGCCCAGCATTCTTATGGCGCTTCTCCTGAGTGTGAGTCTTTTAGAGCCAAATTTCTGTTTGTGCAGTTATCTCCAGTTACCCTATTATAACGATCACAGGTAATATTTGCGCCAAATCTGCATTTTTTGTAAATGAAGGGTGTTAAACGGCTCACCATTTTCCGTATTTTTTATATTTTTCTTGGTTTTTAGTTTTGCAAAATTATGTTCGGCCAATTATCTCGATCTACGCTATGATATCGATTACAAGTGGAATTTCCGCGAAATCTGTATTATTGTGGTAATGCAGGCCGTTATACTGTTTGCCAGTTTCCGTCATTTTTTAATACTTTTCTTAATTTTTGGTTTCTCAAAATTTGTTTCGACCAATGATTTTTATTTTCGATATTATAACGATTAAAGGTGGAACTTCCGCGAAAACTCCATTTTTATGGAAATGCAGGCCGTTACAAGTTACACGGCCTAGCGCCCATCTGGTCTGCGCGAGAAAACGCTAAGATATTCTTTGTGTGCTCGCTATTACCAATTCTTCAGGCGACGCAGCAATTCTGCAGGCGTCGGGACACAATGTTATATAGAGTGAGTAATTTATGATTGGTTCATTACGTTACCAGAGACGTAAATTACTAGCGCCCCCTATTACAAAAATAAAGGTGAAGGCATGTAACCACACCATCAGACGAGCTAAGACGAGCAGAAAAAATTCAGTGCACCATTTAATGCTTGGTATACTTGTCCCTCGTTACCAGACATCTCTTATGTTCAGCGCACGACAGTGTGCCTTACGTGCTAGTTATTTGCATGCATTGTCATAGGGGGCACTTTCCGGCAATGTCCAAGTATACTTTTGGTAAGAAGGACGAAGAACTGTTATCAATTCCGTTTGCATCGACGGAATAAATCACCGCATGGCGCATCATACTGTTGAATCGGGCACACAGCATGACAAAAGGTTTCCGCTCGTACAAATGTACTTAAAGCCCCCAAACCGTAGTATTATGCCTCTTTGGTAGAGTGATTAAAAAACGGTGGTCTAAAGAAAGTCACTCGCCGCCGAATGTGTTATTTAAGACTCCTGCTTGACGCGCAACAGCATGCAGAATACTTATACGCCCATGTTTGCTCTCCCCAGCAACCCATGGGTTGTGGCGCAGTGGTTATGATACCCGCCTCTTCATGTGTTGTAGTAGACACAGGGTCGATTCTCCGTAGGGTTGCGTGTGTGCGCCTATGTGCACTTTTTGTGTCGCGTATGATGTAACATGTGTTAAAGCGTTCGTCACGGGATTCTGACGTTGGCCTGGCAATGCGAGCGAAAAAAAAAACGGATAAACTCAATTCTGGCCGAGTGCCTTCTTTTTTCTTTTTTTTATGTGAAAAGCAACAAGGCCGCTTATGTGAGGGGCCGTTTGATTTGGGGGCCGCTTCGTAAGCGGGAATAGATTAGCATAACGGGCCGCGTAGAAAAATTACGGCCAGTGGCCTGCCGAACACATGGCCCGGTCTTTAGGTGGCCCGCAGGTTAAGCGGCCCTCAATACGGCCGCTTAAACGCGGGGCCGCGTGTTCGGTGGGCCGCGTGTTTGGCGGGCCGCTTGCGCGTGAGGCCGCCTGAACCGCCGCTTTATAAGCGGCTTGAAAATGACGCGGCGACCCGCCTGCATGCGGGTCGTATAACCAGGAATTGACTGAGAGTGTACTCTGGCCAGCTGTTGAGACGTCTTGCCAAGCTTGCTGAGAGTATTTGTGGCTTTATTGTCTTCCTTAATTTGTGGCTTTATTGTCTTCCTTAAATTCTTATTGCGGGGCGGAAAGGGATGTTCTGTCCATCCAGTATAATGCTGCCTGAAGTGATGTAGTTTCTCGTCAGCCTGATGAGTTCAGACTTTTCAGGGGCGCATTTCAAGCCATTTTTTATGATCGGATCTTGGAGGTCGTTGATAACATCCTGTACCCGCCGCGGTGGCTCAGTGGGTAAGGCGTTGCGCTACTGAGCACGAGGTCGCGGGTTCGATTCCCGGCCGCGGCGGCCGCTTTTCTGATGGAGACGATACGCAAAAACACCCGTGTGTACGAGATTTCGGTGCACGTTAAAGATCCCCAGGTGGTCGAAATTAATCCGGAGCCCTCCACTACGCCGCGCCTCATCGCCTCCGTTGCGTTGGCGCGTTAAACCCCACAATCAATCAATCAGTAACATCCTGTAGCAGATATAATTTAGATTGTAAAGTTCCGCTTTTCGTCCAGATAGTAATGTCGTCGGCATGTATGACTATTCCAATTTCGTCACGTTCATCCAGTTTCTTAGCAATTTTGATCATTGTTAAGTTGAACAGAAGAGGCGAGATAATTTATCCCTGGGGCGTGCCTCTGTTTGGTGCCTGAAAGGGTCGTATCGAGTGTTGCCTATGCCGATTGTTGCTGTTCTGTCTGATAGGAAGTTTCTAATGTAATTGTATGTTATTTCCCCACATTGTGTCTCCTCGGCGGCGTTAAGAATAGAATCGTGCGATACATTGTCGAATGCGCCTTTGAGGGCCAGTGCGAGGATGATTTGATCTTGGTCATTATCGTTGTCTTTGATTTCGTGTTTTAACTGTAGAAAGGCGTCCTGGGTGGACAGTACTTGCCAGAACCCGACCATGCAGTACGTAAAAAGTTGGTGTTCTTCGATGTACTTTTGAAGCCTTGTCGTCATTATTCTTTCGTGGATTTTGCCGATACATGAGGTGAGAGAGACTGGTCTTAGATTTTTTATTTCAAGGGGTTTCCCCGGCTTGGGTTATCGTTGAGTGTTTTCATTGAGGGGGTAGTCGATCTTCGAGCCACAAATCGTTTATGTATTTGGCCAGCGCTTCCATCTGAGCATCGTTTAGGTTTCTTAGCATATGGTTTGTTATTCCATCCGCACCGGGTGCACTTTTCCTATTGCTGGTCAATATAGCATTGCTGTAGCTCTTCCTTGAAGATTTCTCTATCAAGTAAGTCATGGGGCTACCTTGATAGTTCCTGCGTACCGGTGGGATGTTTCGGTCCAGTTCAAATCGTTCTTTAGTAGCCAAAATGAAATCGTCGTCAGTACCTTTGAAGTTGTGAGCCACTTTGTTGAGTTGGTGACTCGTCTCTCTCCTTCTTGTTTCGGGGTTCAACATGCCCTTGACAATAGCCCATGTTTTGTAGGTGTTCAGGGTACCTTTAAGCGATTCGCAAAAATCGTTCCAGTTTTGGTTTGCGAGCTTGCTGGCATGATCTCTGGCCCGCTTGTCTAAGTTTCTGATTCGAAGCTTGAGCTTCTTATTGTGTCTTTTCTTCTTCCATCGGTTGAAAAGTTTCTGTTTCTTGTCCCACACACTGATCAGGTAGCTGTCAACACACAATTATTCGTTCTCCTGTCCGTACTCTTTGGTTGCTTTATTAAAGGCTTCCTTGATGTCTCTGGACCATAAGCCTATTTCTTTTATGTTACCGAGGGCCCCTACCCTTTCGCGAAAAGTGTTCTAATCGGTCATCTTTTGCTTTCTGGGCCTTCTTCTGTAGTTGTCTGAGCATGTCTTCACTTCGATGATGTCGTGATCGCTTCCGAGATTTTCTTTAGTATTAAGCCAGGTGGTGAGGCCATCAATGTCGGGAACTATTGTTAGATCGTGGCACGTATCCACACTGCGGTTGTTATCCGTTCTATGGGGAAGTACGTGTCGTTTATCGTGTGCAGGTAAAGTGCCTCCAGTGTACTGACAAGATTTTTTCCTTTGGCAGAGTGAAAGTTATAATTCCTTTCTTTCTCCGGGGCGTTCATATCCCCGAGAAGGATTACGTTATTTTTGCGACTATATTATCTTGTTTTTATAAAAAGCGGTTCGAACTTCTCCTTGTTGCTCGTTGAGAACAAAGAAGCTCGTACATTTCCTTAGCATAGGTATTACTTCGACGAGCACAGCAGATGGGGAGTTCGTAGAAAGATCGTATCTATTACATGTTATGTCTTTTTAACCTATGTAGACACCTTGGTGTCTTTAGATGTACCAGTTCTATTGTAGCCTCTGAGGTTGGTAACACATCCTGCCTCTTGAATACACATAATGTCGGACTTGACATCCTTCTTGTCTATGTAGGCTTCCAGGAGATTTGTTTTCTTGTTAATGCTCCTACAGTTCCACTGCCATATCACTAATTGTTATTGCATGTTTTTGAATTTAGGCGTCATGGTTAGTGCCGTACACTGCGACTATATCGTCATCGCTTTCCGATTTCTCCGTACTCATGTTTGCATTATCCTGCATTAGGATGTGCTTGACGGTCTTACTAGCCTGTGTGTTCGATAGTTTCCTCTTGCTAAATTTTTCGGGGCTTGTTCTGAGGACTACCATTTCCGCTATAAACCTTCTGATTTAGGCTGTCATTTCTTTTCTAAAGTCGTGAAGTTGTTGCCACATTGGCGTGTCTACACCGGGCTGTTCTCCGGGATTATGAAAGCCTGTAGCGGTAGAGTCTGCGTTATGTTGTGCGCGTTCGTATTTTTCTAGTTTCTCTCTTAGCGCAGCCTTTTCTGCCCTGATGTCTAGGATAAACTTCTTCAGTTCGCTTATTTTATCATTTTTAATTGATTTTCGAAGAGACTGCCTGAGTTCCAGGGAGGCTACACCTGTCCAGCCCACCCGTTTGACGGCTTCCTTGCTTCTCTACTTCTGTAGGACACCCTCCTTCCTCGCTTGGGGGGTGCGGTCAGCTGGTTCTGTTTCCTCTTGTACTTGGCGTCCTTGGAGTTCGGGCCATTCGTCGTCGAACCACCTGAGTTGCTTCTGTTGATTGGCAGGCTTGCTCCTGTTGCCCGGGGGTATTCTTGGGTTTCTGAATTTCAGCTCGCACGCTTTTGCGCCAGTAAGATGTCCCTTTTTACACGACGCGCAGCGTGGGGAGCAGCTGTGGTCTTCGTTGGGGCGTTCTTCTCCGTAATGTGCGCAAATGTTGATGTCTGGCTCGGGGCATACGTCCGCTCGATGTCCGGTCTTTCTACATATTTGACAAACCAGTCTGGTAGCTTTATACAAGTAGCACGTCATCTCACCGCCACAGAAATACACTGCCCTCGGCACTATTTCCCTAGGAGGTAATGAGAGCGGTCGTAGATTTCCCAAGCATGCGTGCAAAACCGATCTTGGTATCGAGGCTTCTCACTGTCAGTCCTGCTAATAATTCTGCCGAGGAGGTACCTGGCTCGAAGCCATGCACGAATCCCTTAACCTCGTGCTCTGAGTAAATGACGTACAACATGGCGTCATACTTCTTGCCTCCAATGTATAGGCTCTCCAGGTTTCTAAGCTCGTTTGCAGAATCTTGCGTAAGCGTGCTCACCAGGATGATGTTCGACGTCCACTTGGTGCGAACTATGGCGTGTTGGTGCCCTCTAAACAATGTACGTTACTGGCAGAGCGGGTAACCTAACAAAAATGGCTTAGAGGGCGCTCACGCGATCTCTCGAGAGAAATTACTAGTAAAAAGATAGCGGAGAACAGGAAAAGGGGGAGACAAAAGAGTAAACTTCATTCAGCCGACAAAAATAAAACGAAATAAAGGTGGGTGGACTCTTCTTAGTTTACAAAGCCGCGAGCGATCGCTGCCGCTCTTGCCCGGGAGATGAGGTGTTCCCGATTCTATCAATCACATCGTTGTAGCAAGCGCGAACGGGAGAGTGGATAATAATGTTACGTACGCGGGGCCAGTTTCCACAAAGACACCAATTTCAGCGCACGTTGAAGTTCGTCAGTTGGTCTAAATTATTCCAGAGACTCACTACGGCGCACCTCGCATCCCACGTGTAGCATTGGCGGATGAATTAGCGGAATTTATTTTTTCATCTTCTGGTGCAAACGCGCTTTGGTGTGATGACGTAAGTTGCCGCCACAGCTGGCGATTGTGTCTGCCGAGCATGCTACCGCCGAATCGGCATAGAAAAACCTTCACCGCGCAGGTGCCGCACGTGCTGAAAACGCGTCTTTTCTTTCGTATCCGGCGTTGTATCATTGTCCTACTTTCCAACTTGAGTTGCATTGCGGCAAAGTACAATTCAGCGGAGCCCTCGAATCCTGCGGCCTCAGTCGTAGCTTCCGGGTGGCAGCGCTCACGTATTTCCGAGAACGCTTGAGGAGCTCGGCTGATAGCGGACGGCTAGCAGGCAGGGGGAAATCGCAAAATGAACCTAATAACGCTATCGTGTTAAGAAAGCCTATAGGGTCAGCTGCCCGCTGCCCGGCGTCGAGTGTTCGTGGTTAGCCGGGCGCGTGCTTGTGGAAGTACGCTCCGCACATGGTGCCAGAAGTGGGATCGCGACGCGTCTGATCCGTCGCTCTTTGCCATGAACGCCGCCGCCGCCGCGTCTGACGCCGCTTATTCCTCGCTCGGGGCTGCGCCAGGGGAGTGAAACTTCCTATTCCTTGCATGGGAGGCGATATTCGCTCGCAGCGCCCGACCAACCCGTGGTGTTTGGGGGCGGTACTAAAAACATGGCGGCGCGTTGCAGACATGCACTAGGAGACGCCATCTTGATGAGGTCTTAAAGGCCGAGCGCGGGAGGGGTGGGGCAATTTAGCGCCCACTTCAATTGGGACGCACATGCAAGGTAAATTGAGCGACTGGAAGATATTCAGATGTCCAGCGCACGACCTTGTTCCTGTTGCGCAACCCGCCACATTTTCAAAAGCGCAATTGTTTCGTTCTGATTGCATGAAGTTTTGCACGTCCACTTCTTTTTGCACCACTTATTCTAAGTACGACGTTGTTTTGGTTTATTAGCACACAGAATCTCGACAAGAATAAAGAGTACAGTTATTTTAATTTTTATTGCCTAAATGTACCATTCATATAGTAAAAACACAACTTGGATATTTTACTCGTTTAGTCGCAAACAAAAGTGCACGGCACAAGGCCGCATGCTAATAACTAGGTATCCGGCCAGTGCATATCTGTCCAGTGCCTTGCCTGTCGAAGTTCAGCGTAGTTTCTGCTGGTGAAATGGGCAGAGCACAGCCGGTAGCGGCTGTAGATCTGTCGAGGTGGCAAATGAGCCAGGTCCTGCCTTCTCGCACACTGGAGCCAAACGCGAGATCTGGGACATCAAAAAGCACGTTTTTACGTATGGGTTAGAATGAATACTAGCTTTAATGCCCCTTTCAGGCAAACATAGTTTTGAGTGAAAACTGGCATCTGTATTCCGAATAAACGTTATCTGATATATTAGGAATCTTTCTTTCTTAAATTGATTTCGGCTACAAGGACGACTTGTGACCACACCAATCGTAAAGGCAAATTTTAAATAAAATGAGTCTTTATTATTAAGAGACGCCGATACATATTCCTACTTGTGCGATCATAATGTTCGGTGGCAATGGCCCACCTTTCCCCTTAATCCAAAATACATTTATGCAGACAAAAGCAGCCATTCCACACCAGAATCGCTGAGCAATTATTCATGTATATATACTTTCGCGCACTATGTATTCCTCAGGTATTTCTCGGGCCCTGCAGTAAACCGGTTATGTAAACGTTATTTAAAAAACTAATAAATTACTAGCAAAAGTTAGGCCTGCACTGTGTAATTATTTATCTGCTTATAGCTGTAACTGCGTTCTTTTGAATATATGTCTCTTGTACTTAAAGCTGAAATTCGAAGCACGGAACTGAAGCGTTATATATTAATTATGTGCGACGGAATTATAGTTATGATTGTAATATATACATATAGAAGTAATTACTTAGTTTGTATATTTATTGCTACAAATTCATTCTGCTATGTTCCCTTGATTCACGTGAACAGAAAATGCAGAACACACAATTGAAGGGTGTATCCCGAAGCAACTTATCCTCGTTTGAACCCGTCCCGCTTGAACCCATTCCCGAAACGCCCTCCCCGTTTGGCCCGTCCCGTTTGTCCCCGTTCCCAAAACGCCCCTCCCCTTTCAACCCGCTCCCAAAACGCCCGCCTCAAATAGTTCAGATAAGTTTGTGGGCTCGCAGTGCGCTTTTAGGACTCCAAAATTGTGCTGGGCAAGGTAGTGTAGGTTACTGAGTTATGACTACAACACATTTTACTCATTTCTTTCATACATATTTAGCGCAGGGGCAAATTCTATTGTACCTTCTATTGTACTGTACTTTACTGCAATTGCAAATTCTATTGTACCTCATCTACCTACTCGGTAGATGGCGCCACCGATACGTTTTCTTTTTAAAGCTGTACAGATTATGGCTACAGTATTCTCAAAACTACAATTATTGTGGACGCTTCACCGGGAAAGTGAAATATTCAAGCTATTTTAAACGAAAGTAAATACATATGAGCAACAAATTTATGCGTGATTTGCTTTGAGACTAATTCATAAGATGTCGCTACTTGCGCCGCCCCGGCCGGAATACGCACCGCAAGCGGTGTGCTGCAATGTGTCCGACCGTTTTCAGCGGCACATGGAAACTCTGGCTCCCGATAACACGGTAAACGGTAACGCGAACACGGTAACGATATGCTAAAACTCTCTATGCTTTTGCGTTTCGACGTACTGCGTGCCCAACTATGTATTATCCGTAAGAAGTACACGCAAGAGAATACAGCTTGGGGCGTTCTGAACGCCCGGATAGAAAATGTGTGCGAACTATTTTCCCCATGGAAACATTTCAGCTTTAGACTTCAATGGCCATTCTTTTACAGACGTTTGCATATAAAGTGACCGTTAGGCACACATTAAAATGGACCGTACCACTGGCTTAGCCCATAATAGTTACCACTTTCATAAAATACGTTTTTTCTGTAGTTAGCTAGATCTGGTAATTATATTTCGCGAGATCTTTTTTCCTGCGTAGAAATAAAACAGTAGCCCTGTACCACCCCTAATAAATTTATAGTTGCATTTGTTAAAACACCCAACTTCATTCTCGGCAAGAGCTATGGACGGTACAAACTGGCATTGCGACCGCGGAAGGTTATATTTTATTAATTCTCGTCCTTTCTTTTTGTGTGTGTGTTGCATATGAGTGCACGTGCATTCGTATATGCAACCGTAGGGACTGGAACCATCACCGCTGCTGCGGAGTACGCTTGCGAGCAACACGTTCCAGACCACTCGACCAACGCAGAAGCCCACGGAAGGGTGTGGTTTCAGCTGTAATTCACCAACGCTGTACCGGGTCGGACGCAACGCAGCAACCTACGTGTTGTTTTTTAACTGGCGCCGCATATCGTAAAACGGACCATTGCAAAAAGGTTTCAGGTTAATAGGGAGTCTGCATACCTTGGTTTTTTTACGGTGAAATGCGTTTGACGTAACTTCAATTTAATTTTCAGGTTACAGCGGACGCATGTAATTTTTGACTTTCGGGTGCGTCGGACGTAACTCAAAACAGCAGGTTATAAATACAGTAGGATTAATTTTAAAAATCGGACGCCTCGGTCCGAATCACCCGAGTCGAAACTGGGTTTGCTATTCCGGGAAGGGGCTAATTGGGAAAATACAAAACAGGAAGGGCGTTCTGTAACGGGTTGAAGCGACAAAGACAAACGAGAAGGTTCAAATGGGAACGGGTTCGAATGGGAAGAGGCGAAATGGGAAAGGGCGAAAAGGGAAGGTCGTTTTGCACCGGGTTGAAACGGGAGGGAACACAGAGGAAGGATGAAATGGGAATGGGTTCAAACGGGAACCTCCCCAATTGAAACGCAATAAAATATTTTATGTAGTCACTACTTAGTTAGCATAGAGCTAACAACACGAAATGAACCTACGGACCCACCCTTTCAGTCATAAGTGTATGGGAGTTGTTTTCCTCCCAGCTGTGGACATAAATAGGCTGATAATAACTGATTGATTGATTGATTTTAGGGTTTAACGCGCCGACGCAACGCAGGCGATGAGGCGCGCCGTAGTGGAGGGCTCCGGATTAATTTTGACCACCTGGGGATCTTTACGTGCGCCGAAATCTCGTACACACGGGCGTTTTTGCTTTTCGCCTCCATCAGAAAAGCGGCCGCCGCGGCCGGGAATCGAACCCGCGACCTCGTGCTCAGCAGCGCAACGCCTTAGCCACTGAGCCACCGCGGCGGGTCAGGCTGATAATAACGAAAACAATAATACTGATAATAATTATAATAATAATAACAACAACGACGCATGCTACGAAAACAAACTATACGCAGGCAGTCAAAAGATAAAATTACGCCCATCTTCCCGCGAGGGAACCCTGGTGTGATGCGGCGCATCGGGGGGTTCAATTAGTGTTTTCGTTGGGTTAATTCTCTAAATCGGGTTAAACGTGTTGTGAATGCGTATGATGCATTTCTATCACATGCGAGTGTTCTCATACGCGGGAAGATGGACGTAATTTTACTTTAGCGTTTGGAGTGACGCTGGTATTGGATTGTGTCACACCACTCACTGAAGGGACCGTCGCTTCCATCACGTCTTCATCGGAAGAATCAAGTCAAGCACGCAGTCGTCAAGCTAAGTGACGCTAAGTCGAACGAGAGCGAGCGCTGACTGAACCGCCGCAGCGTGGTACCACTTTATGTTCACAGCGCCTGATGGAGAGGAGAGAGCGGAGGAGAGTCGCGCATGCGCGCACTTGCGCGACAGGAGCGGAGCGAAGCGAGCGAAGCGCGCGCACGCAGCTGTTGTTTATGATAATGAGACGGAGTAAGAGTGTTGCGCACAGCTGTCGGAGAGAAGAGCGGAGGAGAGTCGCGCATGCGCAGGTGGGGTGCGGACGCCGCCGACGACGACGCAGGAGGGACATGTCTCGGAGCATGAGATGGGAATAAAAAGAGTGCAGATAAGCTCAAACTGTTTCATTAGATATTGTATACGTTGCCTATATACATTTTGCTGCATACCGTGCATTCACTTGGGCTAAAATGCAAAACACACGATCGAAGCATATTAAATCAATAACGCACGTATAAACAAACGTGTGTAGCTAATGTAGACATTGCATTAATTACCAGATGCTCTGCCGCGCATTTCTTGCATAATTCAAGAGTCAAAGAAGACAATTAGAATGTAATGAATTACTAGTGCACGTGTATGCCCACTTACATTACAAAGCTACTGCTGCAACCGCATCCTGCTATCTCGTGCAAGTGTATAAAAGCAAAACGAGCAGCATGCAGATAGTACCTTTCGTTCGCCGGGATCCAAAGGAATTTTATGAAGCCTGGCGTGAAGAATTTTGACACTACTCAGTACAGAACCATCTGTGATGACGACGCGAATCCATTCATGCGTCTGCTTTGATGATACGAACTTTACGGTGGTAAAAACGGCCCTCGGAACACCATAGATTGTAGCATACCGGTGGGCGCGACACGAAACGCCCCCTTTCCAGCGGTGCGAAGTAGAAAGGCGCGGTTCCCGTTTTCCACTTTGGGTAGCGCTCGTATTTTCGCAATCTCGAACTGCACCTTTTAAGATAACTTGCATATTAAAAAAAATTGGCGCCAATCCACTCGGTGAATGTGGTTGGAAAGCAAAGCTGTAAACGGCACCCACAACGATTATCGATGCGACATCACAAATTCACTCGCGTCGCTCTACAAATCCTGAAACCAGAGAGAAGTGAAATATACTTAACCACACCCTGTATTACTTCAAAGAGATATTCTTTCGCAGGTAAAATTATTGCATGAGGAATGAACTGTGGTTGGTTGAGTTGTATTGGTGTAGCACATCAGTGCAAACTTTTTTTATAAAATAAAAGCTCAAACCCGGTGTCAGACGATCTCACTTCTCCGTCTTTGCCGTAGCGGACGGAGGCGATGAGATCGGTGGCATAGGCGGTGGAGGAGGAGGAGGAAGAAAGGAGAACGAGGAGGAGGAGGAGGAGGAGGAGGAGGACGAGGAGGAGGAGCTGGAGCTGGAGGAGTAAACACTTTATTAGGACATCTGAACGGCCCAGAGTGCGGTCCAGGAGAGTGGTTCCTTCTTCACTGTAGCCCATATTCAGTCCGCGCCGCCTGTCCACCAGTTGAAGTTGGGTAGGTAGAGAGGGGCTGGATAGCAGCATCTCCCATTGCTCTTGTTAGGTAGCTGACAGAAGGAGAGGAGGTGCTCAGGGCTAAAGTTGCACACCCCGATTATGTGGCAGAGTGTTCCTACTTATGAGCAAAATTTACATGCAGCGTCTTAGCGATTCGGATGCATTAAGTGAACACGCATCCGGTGTGGGAAGGAGCCGGATTATATGAGCCGTAGGGTAGTTAGTTCTTCTATGGAAAGGTCAGTGTAAGCCAAAGGTAGAGTCTGCCTCAGATAGCGATAATTCTGGTTTATGTCCCTGATTGAGACAAGCGGGTGACTGCCCTCGTGCAGCTCCTTAGCACTGGGGGTGAAAGTGCAGGCTTGGTGGGCGTATTCGTTGCCCTCCATAGAAACGTGAGCAGGTGTCCAGATAAGCTGAATGGAACCATTTGAGGAGTGGTTTTTTAACACACGCAGTGCAGGTCGGGACACCAAATCGGACAGGTAGTTCTGTTAGGCTTGTTGGGAATTTGTGACTACTTTACAAACCCTTGGTTGAGAGCCAAGGCGACGGCTGCCTCTTCTGTTGCCATCATGTCTTCGGTCTTGAGTGTGGCACAGCAAGGAGGTTGGTTCTGGAGGTAGACACGATGATGACGTACTGCTGCACTGTATGTTTGGAGGCGTCTGTGTAGATAACTGCATGATCTCCACCGCTGGTGGTGTTGAGTGCTTGAGCCCGTGCTTGTCGGTGACCCTCGTCGTCTGAGGGGTTCATATGTCTAAGCAAAGGGAGCATATTTTTTAAAGCAAAGCTTTCTACCTCTACCCCCCAAGGGTTCTTTCGCGACCGTTGGTGTCACCAGAAAACTTCCAGGAAGAAATAAAATAACTTACTGCACCGCCAGGGATCGAACCTGGAACTAACAGAGTAACAAACCAAGAGCCCGTAGTCTTACCGATTAAGCTACGAGCCCACACAGACACGGCAAAGACAAGTGGTGCACTTACCAAGCGCATCTACGGCTTAACGCCTGACTTTTCGCTAAATTCTACGCGATATCGATGAAAGGAAGCACACACTAACCCATGGCGTCTCACTTCTAGTACGACGCCAATGGGCCTGTGGCTTCCAGTGTTCGCGTAAAAAATATCAGTTCCTTGTCGTCCGCCCTCACGCCAGGCGATACCTCAAGAAACACATTAAAATACTCCTTGATAGCCAGGCCATCACTCCATGCCCCAGCATCAAAATCCTGGGCCTACATCTTCAGGACAACACCAAGAGTAACATATCCTTGCAGTGCGTCAAACACGACATTAATAAATTATAAACATGATCCGGCGAGTTACCACCAAGAAGCGAGGCCTCAAGGAATCCGACACCGTTCGATTAGCTTTCGTCTTCTCCAGAATCCCTTACGTCAACCCCCTGTCTTCTTCTCGGCAAGGAGGACATAAAGATGCTTTATATAATGATTAGAATGGCGGTTGAGCAAGCCATTTGTCTTCCCATGAGGGCGCCCAGAGAGGCTGCTTAGCACGGGGCTCTAAAAAGCTGAGAGGTGGTCATCTTTCTATCCAGAAGCTCCGAATGAGCAGTACTGCGGCGGTTTGCTGAATCTTTCACCAGATTGGCTGAGCAGCACAGAATATCACTCCGCTTGATGTACTCCTGGGCTTTTGGCGACAAGAAAAAAAATATGCTCCCTTTGCTTAGACATATGAACCCCTCAGACGACGAGGGTCACCGACAAGCACGGGCTCAAGCACTCAACACCACCAGCGGTGGAGATCATGCAGTTATCTACACAGACGCCTCCAAACATACAGTGCAGCAGTACGTCATCATCGTGTCTACCTCCAGAACCAACCTCCTTGCTGTGCCACACTCAAGACCGAAGACATGATGGCAACAGAAGAGGCAGCCGTCGCCTTGGCTCTCAACCAAGGGTTTGTAAAGTAGTCACAAATTCCCAACAAGCCTAACAGAACTACCTGTCCGATTTGGTGTCCCGACCTGCACTGCGTGTGTTAAAAAACCACTCCTCAAATGGTTCCATTCAGCTTATCTGGACACCTGCTCACGTTTCTATGGAGGGCAACGAATACGCCCACCAAGCCTGCACTTTCACCCCCAGTGCTAAGGAGCTGCACGAGGGCAGTCACCCGCTTGTCTCAATCAGGGACATAAACCAGAATTATCGCTATCTGAGGCAGACTCTACCTTTGGCTTACACTGACCTTTCCATAGAAGAACTAACTACCCTACGGCTCATATAATCCGGCTCCTTCCCACACCGGATGCGTGTTCACTTAATGCATCCGAATCGCTAAGACGCTGCATGTAAATTTTGCTCATAAGTAGGAACACTCTGCCACATAATCGGGGTGTGCAACTTTAGCCCTGAGCACCTCCTCTCCTTCTGTCAGCTACCTAACAAGAGCAATGGGAGATGCTGCTATCCAGCCCCTCTCTACCTACCCAACTTCAACTGGTGGACAGGCGGCGCGGACTGAATATGGGCTACAGTGAAGAAGGAACCACTCTCCTGGACCGCACTCTGGGCCGTTCAGATGTCCTAATAAAGTGTTTACTCCTCCAGCTCCAGCTCCTCCTCCTCGACCTCCTCCTCCTCCTCCTCCTCCTCCTCGTTCTCCTTTCTTCCTCCTCCTCCTCCACCGCCTATGCCACCGATCTCATCGCCTCCGTCCGCTACGGCAAAGACGGAGAAGTGAGATCGTCTGACACCGGGTTTGAGCTTTTATTTTATAAAAAAAGTTTGCACTGATGTGCTACACCAATACAACTCAACCAACCACAGTTCATTCCTCATGCAATAATTTTACCTGCGAAAGAATATCTCTTTGAAGTAATACAGGGTGTGGTTAAGTATATTTCACTTCTCTCTGGTTTCAGGATTTGTAGAGCGACGCGAGTGAATTTGTGATGTCGCATCGATAATCGTTGTGGGTGCCGTTTACAGCTTTGCTTTCCAACCACATTCACCGAGTGGATTGGCGCCAATTTTTTTTTCTTGTCGCCAAAAGCCCAGGAGTACATCAAGCGGAGTGATATTCTGTGCTGCTCAGCCAATCTGGTGAAAGATTCAGCAAACCGCCGCAGTACTGCTCATTCGGAGCTTCTGGATAGAAAGATGACCACCTCTCAGCTTTTTAGAGCCCCGTGCTAAGCAGCCTCTCTGGGCGCCCTCATGGGAAGACAAATGGCTTGCTCAACCGCCATTCTAATCATTATATAAAGCATCTTTATGTCCTCCTTGCCGAGAAGAAGACAGGGGGTTGACGTAAGGGATTCTGGAGAAGACGAAAGCTAATCGAACGGTGTCGGATTCCTTGAGGCCTCGCTTCTTGGTGGTAACTCGCCGGATCATGTTTATAATTTATTAATGTCGTGTTTGACGCACTGCAAGGATATGTTACTCTTGGTGTTGTCCTGAAGATGTAGGCCCAGGATTTTGATGCTGGGGCATGGAGTGATGGCCTGGCTATCAAGGAGTATTTTAATGTGTTTCTTGAGGTATCGCCTGGCGTGAGGGCGGACGACAAGGAACTGATATTTTTTACGCGAACACTGGAAGCCACAGGCCCATTGGCGTCGTACTAGAAGTGAGACGCCATGGGTTAGTGTGTGCTTCCTTTCATCGATATCGCGTAGAATTTAGCGAAAAGTCAGGCGTTAAGCCGTAGATGCGCTTGGTAAGTGCACCACTTGTCTTTGCCGTGTCTGTGTGGGCTCGTAGCTTAATCGGTAAGACTACGGGCTCTTGGTTTGTTACTCTGTTAGTTCCAGGTTCGATCCCTGGCGGTGCAGTAAGTTATTTTATTTCTTCCTGGAAGTTTTCTGGTGACACCAACGGTCGCGAAAGAACCCTTGGGGGGTAGAGGTAGAAAGCTTTGCTTTAAAACTCCGTAATTAATAAGTAACCTGGTAATAAATATAAAATGCAACAACAACGTTCATTTATGCTCGTATGTAGTACAACCCCCAAACGTCAGGATGGCTGCAGTCACGAACTCGGAATCTGGCATCTCAGTGCGGCTTGAATATGACGTGAGCATTACATTATGCATTATTTTGCTATTTTGGTGCCATCAATCAGCGGCTTCATTGTTTCCGCGTGCGCTCCGCGTCCTGTGTTCACAGTATGCGTGCGCGCGCACATCCACTCACGCACGCATTAGGTATGTCTGGCAGGCGCCTCGTAGGCTTTGTGAAATCCCCCCCTACCCCGAGACGGCCGCCGCGAGGGCAGTCTGTCTTGATTTTACCTAACCGGCCAAACCGCTTCCGCGCACTGACTAGCCAGAATCACTATCAATAATTAACAGTGACTCTGGCTAGTCTATGAGCGGAAGCGGTTTGGCCGGTTAGGTAAAATCAAGACAGACTGCTCTCGCGGCGGCCATCATGCGACGCTGTCTGGGCGCGTTCGCGAGCGGGTACGGCACGCTTATCAATGCATATCGCGGCCCGAAGACCCCGAGAGGGACGGTCGCGACGATGGCATCAGGTCTCGCGAGCGCAATAGCTGCGAAGCGCACTGCACGGAATTACCAGTCTCCGGTAGGGGGGCGGTGGGGAGATTTCACAACGCCTACGAGGCGCCAGCCGTATGTTGTTACAATTTGTACAGTATGTTATTGTACAGTTACACTTTGTATAGTAACTGCTTTTATTGCCTGTGCGTATGCTTAGTGAGTGTCATAGTTTTCCAGGGGAACTGGATGTGGCAGGCTACCGGGCCTGGACGGGCGGATCCTCGACATCATTGGGCCGAGCAGTGCGGTCGGCGTGACATCGCCTATTCTGGAACCGCCTAACGACGACGACGATGACAGTAGCCAGGTACAAGTGTAAACTGAGTATACGGAGATCCTCGTTTACATTTGACGGATTTCGTTGTGCACATATATGTAAAGTGCTCATGCGCGCACAGGAAACTCACCTTTTATTATTCTCTTTGCCGGATGGTTAGGTTCCGGCGTCCACCCTAACTGGCGCCCAGCGGCCGCCGTTATCAACGGGCGATGCAGCGGGCACCAGCGGGGCAGGTTTGTAAACGCACAGTTTGCACAATATTCACCGGTATAGATGTTGATTGCCTAATTATATTGCATAGCGCGCAAAATTGCATCCCGAACATTTGCAGTGGCTGTGGTCCAGGCTGCCGATTGCGTGTACGCCCCGCCGCAGTCAAGCTCACCGGAACACACCCCACCTTGGTTAAGTCCACCCGCGCCCAGGTCGGAGTCGGGCAGCAGTACGTCTTCTCTCGAGGCCACCCCTCCAATGCGTCCCAGCAGCAGCCATGCCAATGGTGTGTGTGCTCTTAGCCGTGCTGTGCTCTTAGCCGAGTAAAGCTTATTGGCGAACACGTCCTACATGCTCACTTCCTGCACAAGACAAGGTATTGGCATTGTCGCTGAATTCTTGAATTCTTTATTATTTCCAACGATGTGAAATACATAAAAATTATTATATAGACAAGGGTACCATAGTCAACAGACTGCAACGGGACCCTGGATGAATCAATACACAATAAAGAATGCACAGAAAGCAGCAAAACCAAAAAAACAGTAACTAAACAATAAACACAGTTTAGGCAGCGCTAAAGTAGAATACGAAAAAGCGAAGAAATCGGTTAAACAAAAAATGCGAAAAATACGTGATGCGCATTGCTAGCACAATACTAATTCAAACAAGGTAAAAAGGTTGACAGCAAAAAATACATTACGTATGCATTTGTATTACACATACAATCTCGCTGAACTCAGAAAACTTGGGCAATGAAATTAACAGTAATATAGCATTACAGATAATGAAAACAATACATTTATCGATTCAACAAAAACATTTTAGCAAGTGCTTGAAGGAACAGATTGATGATGAAGATTTTAGTTATGCCGAAAGACTATTCCAAAATGAGATAGCTGAAAAGGCGGATGTCATGTGACCACAGTTAGTACGGACTATGGATAATAAATAATTTTCGTTGGCTGCAATTACGGTGGAGTTGTTATTTTGTAATAGTTGCCTGGCAATAAATTGTTACGATAAATTATTAACATTCAGTTGAAACAAAAACGTGGCTATGTTGAATAGAATAAATTTTGAACCGATAAGGCATTATTCCACTGAAGCAAAACATAGGCGTTAGGACGGAATGAGCTGTTAGGAAAGATATGAAGAGCCTGAGTTTGGATATGCTGTAATGGGGCCAGAGGACAATCATAAGTGTTACCCCATGCAACAATACCATATGTGACATGACTATGAACGAACTATGACTACGACTATGAACACAACCTCTTGGCATCTTGCAGGGAGTCTTGGCGACCAACGCAACAAGCCCGTGGGGACTTCGTGCCTGGCATGGCTGCCAACTATGAACGCATTGTTCAGTTGGAGGAGGCCAAGAGAGAGGTTTGCATTTAGTGCATCGCTGTTAATGTGTAATGCATAATGTTTAAATTGAAGATAACTTGTATACACATGTTCAAAAGCGAAATATGAATGCTTTGTTTGCTCTTACTGTTAACAACGCTGCTGCATGAAAAGTGTAGGGCATATGTTGCTGAAAAATATTCAAACTGTGAAATTTAGTACTGGCGGAATAATTACGCGGGCACATGTATTTCACTCCAACAGCTTTATCTATTTATTTACTTATTCACAATGCGCGTAAACGCCCCGTGAGGGGGTATTACATAGGGGGTTCATAGCACACATTGTTTTAGCGTAGGAAAAGGGGAAAAAATAAAACAAAAAGCAGGAGTTCTCGAACTATAACCGCAAATAAATGCACATTGTAAACTTAAAAAACATGTTAACGCAACAATGAAAAGATCACAGCAACAAAAAAATACCGGAATATAAATCAGGTGCTTCAAATTCTAACACGACACGATGTACAACCTATCAGAACAACAAAAACAAAAAAGGTAAATACAGAGCAAGAACAAAAATGTTGAGTGCACATTTTGAAGGACGGAAAAGAAAAACCCCGAAAAAAACAGAGGGAAGTGTTTGGTTAGGTCTTGAATTAGTGCCTGGAATTTCGTGTTGTCTTTTTGAGAAGCGATACCCGATGGTAGATTATGCCATTCGACTACGGTTCGTGGAATGGAAGACCAGGCAAAAGCAGATGAGTGGCAATTTATGCGTTTAACTTTGTAGGAGTGGTATCGGCAAGGGGAAATGATGGAAGGTGGCTAGAGGAAATCATCGTGAAGTGACGCGTGGTGATAAAGCCTATGGAGTAGTGCTAGGCGGAAAAGTTGACAACGATGTTATAGATCAGGTCGTTCGGCGCGATGTTGTAGTTCTGTGGCGGTAGAACGAGGCGAGTAGTCTGAATATATGAAACGAGCAGCGCGGTTTTGCAGAGATCCAATAGCAGTTATGTTGTATGCTTGATGGGTATCCCAAATGGCTGATGCATATTTATTTTTAGGACGTATTGGTGCAGCAAATGCATTTTTGCGAATGTGAGAAGGTGCATGTTTAAGGATACGCGTCAGAAAACTCAAAGAGCGATTAGCGGAAGCAGGGGTGTGTTATGTGTGATAATGCCATGACAGATCGGGCTGTAGGGGAATTTCCAGATATTCATAAGGGGAGACGAGGTCGATGGCACGGTTATTAAGCAAGTAAGATATAGGAAAGTGGAAGGCGCAATTAGTGAACGATATAGGCTTAGATTTAGGACAGTTTAGGGTCATTAGCCAAGATGAGCACCATGCATTCATAGTGTTAGAATCAGTTTGCAAAGCTTCACGTTCACTGTCGCAAGAAATTCTGTAAATCACGCAGTCATCGGAAGAAAATTCTTATTCGGGAAGAGACAGGATGGTAAGTCATTAATATAGATTACAAACAGTAGCGGTCCTAGTAACCTGCCCTGGGGTACTCTGGAAGTAACAGGTTTGAAAGAAGGGCCGTGTTACTGGTCGCGTGTAAACCCTGCGTTCGTACTCTGCTCTGTACCACTCCTGCCCTGGCTGTCAAAGGGCAGCTGGCAGTATTGAATAAATAGAGAGGTACAAGTGTTAGTAGCTGCGAACTGTAGGCAGGATGAAAGAATATATTTTATCCACGATGAAATGTTAGAGTGAATATTAAGCCGAGGAAGCTTTGTGAGGAGCCTGTGACGAGGAACATGGTTGGAAGTTTTTGAAAAATCAAGAAAAACGGCGCCAACTTAGGATCCATCGTCCAGAGATGAATGAATGTCAAGAATTGAACCTGCGAGCTGTGTGGCGCAAAATATGCTCTGCAAAAATCGTTTTGGTTCTTATGTATGATGTTATGATCTTCCAGGTCGTTGATAATTTGTGTGTATTATATGTGCGAGGAGTTTACAAATGGTACTGGTCAACAAAATAGGACGATAGTGTAGGGGTGAAGAGCGTTCACCAGATTTGAAGATAGGAATTACTTTTGCAAGTCGCCAGTCGTGGGGGATGCAACCTGACGATAAGGATTGGGAAGAAATAGACACAGCATGAGAGAAATGCTACCTGATAAATGTTTCACTGTTTTGTTATTGCAGCCTGCATGATCCGCAACAGTAGAAATGTTGAGTCGATTGAGCAATGAAAATATTCCCGCTTCACTGATTATTAGTTCTGGCGCGGTGATGTCTGGAATGGAGTTAACTTTAGGGCATGATGTGTTGCCTTCACACGGGGATACCGATATGAACGCGCCATTCAAAACCTGTGCCCACTGGGACATGGGAATGGCATCATTATTACTGTCAGTGAGGACGATATCAGGATGGCTAAGAGGATTGATAACACGCCGAAATTTCCGACGGTTATTTTTTAGCATAACATGGATAAGTCATGGTTAGAAAAATGACGTCGAGTTGATGCAAGCCCTGACTGATATTAAGAAGTTTTAGCTAACCGTTTTCCACGGTCCGCTCCGGTATCGGCCGCCCGCTCAGTGCGACCGGAGCCAATGCCGTTCAAGGCCAAGCGCGCCACGCATGCGCAATGGCGCTCCCGCTTGCTATCGGAGCGGAGCGGACCGTGAAAGACGGTCAGCTAAAACTCGCGATTCTTTATGGCATGTTATGTAACGCAGGAAGCTATTGGAAAAGTTGTTTTTTTATTGGCGCGGCGGTAAACACATTTCTTTTTGTTATTGCCGGCTTGTAACCAGTCGTGACCAACTGAAGAAACGTGCAGAAAAAAACAGCACGTTTACCGGCAATAGCCTAATGTGGGCCAGTTGGTTCGACATGAGCGCGTGGGTAAAAAGCAAGTTTACCCACGCGAGTGCCAGAAAGTGTGCATAGTCCTTTGTTGCCTTTGTGCTACTTTGCAGATGGTTGCTCGAATCCTGGAGGCCCTCAGCGCTTGTCAGCGGCTCCTGACAGATGCGTTGCCGCGCGTGGTGGCCACACAAGAGCAGCAAGCTCTTGCGTACCACCAACAGGCTCTCGCCCAGGACCGTCAGGCTGCAGCTATTGAGGCCCTGGCACGCTCGATGGAACGCATGCTGCAGCAGCAGCGGGCCGTCTCTGCCTCCATGTTGATGATCCTGGCGCTACTATTCCAGCGACAACAGTGAGCTGCGTCATGGGCATGATTAGTGGCATGATGGACCCTGTCGGTATCATGTCAACACAGTACAACCTCGTTACAAGGGATACTTGGTTATAAGAAACCATCGTGAATTGTTTGATTGGTTTTCGTGTGGTCGTGACGTTAGTAACATTGCATACAAGAGGCATGGTTACAGGAGACACTCTCTAACAGAGGGCGACCTTTTAGCCACGCAGACTAATGTGCACTATGCAAAATGCAAAGGAGCACGATGAAAGAGGGACTGATATGCACGTTCCTATAGAAATGAGTCTCGGAGATGAAGCTTGGGCCTGCATCCAATGGACTGGAGAGGTTTCAGAATGTTTTGAGAAGTTTTAAGGCAGCACACCTGGACCTTGTGTGCTTCGAATAGCTGACAGATCATGTAATCCCAGCACAAGTAAATGGTGCCATACAGAACGAGCCAGAGGAGGAAGACGCGAATATTTCAGGGCATGAAGTGCCGGCAGTTGAGGTTGATGCACATTTCCAAGCCCTTTAAAGGAGTACAGACATTGTTAAAGAACCCAGGCGGGGAACGCGGGAAGTGGGTGATTCGTTTTAATGACGTATGGAACTTAACAATGATGGTGATACTAGGCAGCAGTTGCCAGTGGCCACCTCTTCTTCCTTTCAAATATTTGCAACATCCTCCCGGCCCCGCGATTTCCACAGGAAGAACTTGAACGTGACGAGGTGAACGTGTTTAGCGGTTATCTCGCATAGCTCTTTTTCGGTGCACCCATCAGTCCAAGTTCAAAATTATTACAGAGTCCGTAGCACAAATCGATGTCACGTCCGTGGTTGCCGCATCGTGTTAGTCCATAGTTTTCGTTTCCATCGATGCTTCGTGCGTCTGTGAACCCTGCGCATTACGGAATCTGAACAGGTTAATCGACTAGTTTTGACTGTCTTCCGTCCTGGATGACGACCTTGCAGACTTCGCACAAACTTTATGCGGCATGGGCGTCGGGTTGACTGTCGGGTTCTACGGAAATTCAAGTACCAGATGCGTCTCTTCAGGAGTATACAGGTCCTTCGACGTGGGGCTTTTTCTTGATTACTTGTTTTTAGGCTCCCTCTGTACTTGATCACGCGTTTCGGTTGAGCCTTATTTGTGCTTCTTGTACATGCTTGTCGTAGGGCTGTCAGGCTTCGCCATTTTCGCTGTCGTTGTTTTGGCTTCGGAGTTATCAAATCTTTACGTTTTGCCGTAGTCAGTAAAATCCACTCCGAAGTCGTGTTTCCGTGATGACAACATATACTTGAACGATCGATGGGTGCGCCTGTAACTGGGTCAATGTGTCGATGCTTCTGAAGTACTCTTTGGTTCACTTTCGGGGTTCCATGAAGTCGTTTGTTGTCCGCTGAACACTTTTTAATCTCTTCGAAATCTCCAGCAGAAGAATTCTTTTTTGGTACCTCCAATGTATTGTCGTTGCTTCTATCCCTCGTTATATTCGGTGCAGGTAATGACGCCGGTTGATCGTTTGCAGCGTCAACTGTGGAAAAAGCTTTTGTCAATTCATCCGAGCGAACCTTGGGAGCGGCTGCCTACACTTTGTCAATTGAGGCATTATGTTGTTCTTTGAATGTACCAGCTCGTTCGGCGAGATGGGGCTCCTGACGATCGTGCTTCGAAGGTGCCACCAAATCGCTGCTGTTTTTGTTAGGATGGCCACTGTTCTTCAGTGCTGACTCTTTGTTCTTTGTGGTGCTGTTGTCTTGTTCGGAGGCTATTGCTACAGTGTCATTGCTAGGATATTTTTGCAACTCCGGGAACAAACGCTCCATTCTAAATTTTGTCAGCAGGATTGAATCTTCGAATTCTCATGATGCTTCATATTCTTTCTCTAAATCGTCCAGTTCGACAAGCTCTTCAATTTCACCGTCCAGTTTCTTCAAGATTTCATATTTTTCTAATAAACTTTTTTTCAGGAACATTAGCTCACCGATTGATGATGTCTTGTCAGTCATGCGGGATTTAATGTCGTCGATCAGTGCTTTGACGTCCTGTCGGATTAAGCTTCTTGTTTGGCAAAGGCCTTGCAGGCCCATTCTCGACGTCGTTAATGTCTAGGTGGTCGTCGAGAAGGATCACGCTCGGTTGAATGTTGAAGCCGTTGTCGTTCATGTCGAAGCCGTTGTCATTGTCTTTCAGCGTCCGCGAGGCGTCCGCGAAGAATCGGTAAAATTTGTTGAGGGCGTGGTATCCGGCACACGTTTGGTGCGTCCTCAATTCCTTGGGTTTTCTTCGCAGACGCTTGCGGTCGATGGTCAGGAGCCGTAGTTCCCTCGCAGCCGTGTCACTCACGTCATCGTTGATGGCGGTCCGCACACTCCGTTCTTCAACTGTGTAGATCTTCTCATCCTGGTCACGGCACCATTTTGTTAAAGAACCGGGGCGGGGAACGCGGGACGTGGGTGATTCGTTTTAATGGCGTATGGAACTTAACAATCATGGTGATACTGGGCAGCAGTTGCCAGTGGCCACCTCTTCTTCCTTTCAAATATTTGCAACAGACATGAAAGCTTAGTGTTACTTTTTTAATGCTGTTATGGGTGCCTGTCAGCCCAGTAATCACAGACTGGCACATTGGACGTTCGGTCTCAATGTAAATACTTGAAAGCATCGTTTGTGTCAGTTTCGGTATAGACAAAACTAACACCAAGGTGGCCGCAATGACAGAGAGCGCTTGTGACGTCACCGATGTCACACCAGTGATGGTGTGGCCGCACACGTGTTAAGACCGGCAGTGGTTTCCACCATCCACATACACCTGGGCAGCTTGGCGGAAGTCCCAAAACCTTGACGATACACACGCCGAAACAGTGTGCGCCCACCGCACGCAGTGCGTTGGCCAAGCCATGGGAGCCCTCACATCTGTAGTTTATGGCCAGTTGGAGCAGGTGGTGTCATGCTGATGCCAATTCAGAAAGGGTATCCGTTCTGGGCTTTCTCCTGCAGGATAGATTAAATTGGATTCCAGATATGTTATACTTACCAGTTACTGTTGAAACTTGCGTTACCATATCCTCAAATACGAAGGAAGCAGCAGCTTTGAAATTTCGAGTCAGTACTCCCTTAATGGTACTGTGAGCAACAGGAAGGCTTGCAAAGTGAAGTGCTTTACTTTCGAACAGGAAGCCAACAGGGTCCTCAGTCACTAAAATTACCATGAATAATTTCTGTAAGCCTAACATCAATTTCTTGTCAACCCGTGCAAGTGCAATTTGATGCTGCTGTATTGTATCGTTGTCTAGTCTGCCTGCTGTGGTGGTGGAATTGTTTGTTTCAAGAGATGTTTTGGGGGTCCCTAGAGCGGCGTTTGTAACGACGTTGTACACACTTATTACCTACAGCGCCACGAAGGCATTACAGTGGCAGTAACTGTCATATCAGTAACGCAGTTGCAACAGTAGCACTTACGGCAAGCCATGCATTGGGCATGTTGTTAGTACTTACTATGTACGCTGTGTTTTCCCAAGTACTAGTCAGCATGTTTTGAATGGAGAGTGTAGAAACTTGTTGACTACGCCAAATTTGGGATGAAGGTGCAGAGCAATGCGTTTACTCGTTTTACTGAGGCATTTGTAATACAAGTTGGCTACATTTTTTCTGTACATTGTGCTGAGGCTGCTGCAACTTTTTTCTCTGCAACTCGTGGATCAGTTTTGTAGGCGTGGTATATGTCAGCACGACTTACCTGCTCAACGAACTGTGTTATTCATGGTACTTGTCCACATCAATTCTTTATGTACTATCCGCAGAGGCCACAAAAACATTTATGAGTACACATAGCACAATAATTTTGTGATATTGTGCACAGAAATAGTGTGGTTCTCACTTACTGAATTACATGTGGAGTGGTAACATTTTCTGCGTCCATTTATTGCCTCGTCCGGCACTCACGGCTAGCTTCAGTCTATGTTGAGGTAGTGCTGGTCTGTAATACCCTCACTGCATGTGAAAGGGGGCATATCTGCGACAGCGTTACCTCGCCACACAATGTGTTTCACAGTATTTGACTGACTACAAAAGTTTATACGGGGCACCCTATTGTGCTGGGGATAACAGGTGCTCCTTAACTGGTGGTGAAAAGCGTTGGCGTGTAGTTGTCTGCGAAGATTTTTTTTAACTGTGGCTGTGGTGCAGGGACTGTTGTTCTAGTGAACCTGTGCTGTTGTGCAATTTATTCGAGGGTTATGAATGGTGGGGTTTCTGGCATCTTCATGGCCTAGTGGGCGAGCTCTGAAGTCGTGCGATAAGCATGTTCAGTGCATCTCATGCAGGAGTGGACTGGGGTCTACATAAATTTGGCCTGCCTGTCCTCTGTTGTGCTTTCAAGAATACGTAGTAACACAGGTTCCGCCAAGCCCAACATTAGGTGCTGCATGCCTCGTGTGAGTTTGTGGCTATAGTGGCAGCTCTCATTTGCATAAAGGCGACAGTGATGGCAGGTTCCCGTTTCTTTACCTGTCGCTTGTAAATGGATGCACAGGTCAGGTGCCTCCGTCAGTCCATCACCGCAGCCACCATGGCTGTTCTGGCGTTATATTGGGCAGTGTTGGAGTATGCCACGGTGGCAATTCGGGATTGATCCTACACCTGCGCGTGCGTCCCTGGTAGTTTGCGTGCACTACTACGGAATCCCATCGCTATTTTAGGATTAACTGCAACTTTACTGCTCTCGTGGCACTCACTCGAGTTTATTTAGCCCGCTGGAACTCGTTCGTGTGCGTGCCCTTTGATACGATAAGTTGTCCTCGATGAGTTCATCCTCTGTATTTTGTAGCTCCATATGAAGTAATTTGTTTGTGAACGCGCCCACAGGTAGCCAGGGAGCACGTTTTAGTCACTTGCGAATGAGTATGTTAAGCTTGTGTTCGTTTTCCTCAATTGACAATCGCAACAGCAGAGGATGTGTGTGGGAGAATGAAAGCTTGCACTGTAATTGCATCACCCTCTAGAATGCCTGTGTGTACGTTTGCGACCATACATATGAAATGAAAAATTGCTCAGTTGACTTTGTTGTTACGCCTTCGGGATTCTTTTCACCTGTGCCTAGGACCTTGATAGACTTTCTTGTCTTCATGCTGTACCTGTTGACTGTGCCTTAGATGCTCTCTACATCCTTTGATTGGTGCTCCTAACCACCACGGTGGTCAGGCGTCTGTGGCAAGCATGACACCCCAGTTTTTCTCGCATTGACCAACCGCACCATGCGCCAACAAGTTGGAGAATGGCGCGTGTTTGGAATAACATATGTCAATTCGTTCTGAAGGTCCCATTGTCTGCAAATAGGGCATGGGGCAAGTGTGGTGCCACAGTACTAAGTGCTCTGTGAGTCTAAGGAGCACGTTGTGGAATATTCATATGTAGAGGCCCAAGCCTGAAGAAGTTGTTCTGCCTTCGGGGCGAGCACGCGCTTGCTTTACATGCGTACTTCATATTTTATAGTGCAATGAAATTGTTACTGCAGGGAACACAATATGCAATGTATTACAGCAATGCGGAATGAAATAGTTTTGCGCAATTCTGAGCATTGTGCCCTTTCACATTGACCAGGAGTATTTCTTGCCAAGAAGTTGAGTCTGTTTTGCAAATACTTTTGGCTCCCGCTGATTTATGCAATAGATGTACTTATGCTCTTTGCCAAAGAAGTATGTGCGTATTTATTATCAGTCCCAACTGTCTGTAATCCGAGAACGATGCAACATATGCATTTTCACTTTGGCAAAAGCGCAAATCTTTGTTATTTTGTGGCATATGCATTATGCCTATGGAGGTGAGCTATGCAAAGCATGTATTTCTTTGTGCGTTCAGTTCAAGTGTTGGATCTGACAATTGCTCACCACACATACAGCAGTGTCGTTTTCATGTCCACATTTATTTTCTTGCAGACACTGTAACCTGTGATACCACTTGCATTCTAATGAATTAATAAACAATATTGTGGATGAATTTTATTCGTTATCCAAATTATACCGGTTCACACAGGACTCTGCAAATGCATGGTAGCAAAGGCACACACTCACACTTCTAAGTATGCACATGTCTGGAAAGTCGCACTTCGTGTCCCGGTATACACAAGGGTGGCAACGGTAGCTTGATGCTGAACAGTAATTACACTGGGTGTCAGGGCACCGTGTCTTGCCTTAGCCAGCGCAGAGTCAACTGGCTTACAACCATCGGACGTGCGAAAGTTATGTGCATGTGATGTATGGAAACAATGGGAAAAAAGGACCGCACAAAAATGTCAAATTTATAGGGCTTCAATGGAAGTCCCTAACATCGCAACCAGAGGCTTCATGTCTAGACCACTGCTCAAAAAGTGCACTCCATACGGCACTTGCTCAACAGAACAGCAGGAATGTTCAAAGTGAAACATTACCAATCATAACCTGTACGACTGCAGTAAAATGACTACATATGCCAACAAGCCAAGAAAAACACCACAGCACACGTAAACCGGATGTCACCTGAAACTGTGTATGCCACATCCTTGATGGCACTGGCCACAGTATCTCGTAGCTGCCGGACACACCCTACACAGCAGCACCATGGACAATCATATGTACAACTGATCCAATAACAGCCTCAACATTAAAGGAAAAGGTAAGAGGCAAATTAACATCAAAGATGCTCCTGCCATCCTCGCAAGCTCTATCTACACTGACACATCCACAGCAGAATTGACCACATCTACACGGCACGAACTGGCACCTAACAGCAATTATGTCTATTGCCTGCCGCTAGAGCATCATTAAAGAGGAGAGCTCTAAAGTATCATTCTTTCACTTGGTCAAATTTCTTTAGCATCAGTTTTCACGTGAAAAATGTACAGCAGAATTTCGCTATCAACTGTCACATTGCAAAAAAATCAAGTGCAGCATTCACAGACAAAAAAATGCCACCGAGGTGTGGGTGCCTGGCGATGCCCGACCCATCGGAATTTAGCCAGCCCAAGTGACAGCGCGTGCACTAAACACACCTGTGCCTAAAGCCAGCTGTACCCTATAAAAGCATGGCCATGATTCTGACCAATACTGGACGGCGATTAGACAAATTTGGAAAGTATTTGTGGCCTTCATAGTTGCTTGCAGTCGAATTCCCATGCCTCAGTCCCACCTAGCCCAAAAGGCAGGCATACACAGTGCATATAGACCCGGACACCACTGAACAAAACATTGTGACTTGATCTAGGCAAAAACAAAATGCAGGCTTACATCCCAGACTAACTTCCGCTCGAACTTTTTCAATGGTCTCTCCCATCCCCTTATCCACAGTGCCAAGGATAGACTCCGGAATATAGCACGCAGACAGGGGGACGGGAACTTTTTTTTACAGCAGAAAATCGACCAATTTTTGGGGTCTAAGGAAACATTTTTCAGCTAAACATTGATTAGGCACATACTGCAGCAGCTCAAAATGCAGATTATTCGATTCTCTTTCCAATTAGAGAAGATTAGTAAATAACAAAAACAGTTTTTGTCCAAACGTTGAAAATACGGATAAGAAAAAGTTGCGTATACCAATTCAGCAATCGTTGAAAAAGTTTGGAGTATACATTTTTGCCAAACATTACAAAAACACATCCGAAAAAAATTTGTTGCCCGGTACAATTTGTCAGATATAAAAAAATGTTACCATGTGTGGTGCCCTCATTCTGCAGTGAAGCCCTACCTCTGTTTCAAAATGTACAATTTCGGATAGTTTTCTGGAAAAAAATCTGGTGGTTTGGCATTATTAGAGGCACTAATTTGTCCCCACATGTTTTGAAACATCTGTCAGTGGTTGACATCGCATGGATGGTCAGCTAAAAATGCGGGATGTGAAAAAACTGCTTGGGCCTGAAAACAAAAGTCGTTCACTGTCAGTTTACTATCACGCATCTGTTGGAGCTTTCACTTGCTGGTTATAATCTTCTGGCTTGCTTTTCTAACCCTGCTTTCAGAAATGACGTGCATTGCGCTGGAACAGTGCCCAGCTAGCTATCCCCGAGTAGCTGTCGCGTGACAAACGGAAAAGGCGTTCAGCCCTATGAGCCTCCTGCATTGCAACTCCACCTAACATTTGGGAAAACAAACAATACCAAATTTGTTGCAAACTCTTCCGTAATACGTAGTTCTACTGAGGAGCAACTCTAGACCTCCGAAAATATCCTCGTACAGAATCAAAACTCAAGCCAATTTGGAGGTCTCTCTCCTTGTCTTAATTGATGTCCGATTACCTGAGGTTACCTATCGAGTTTCAGCTGGAACTGTTATTGCACACGTAAGGCATGACTGAAGTGAAATCACAAACGGCATGCTTTTTTCCAGGAACAGTGGTGGGCGACGAAGGCGTTACTGCAAATCGGGTTGAAGTTCTGTAACTTTCTAGTTATTGCCAAATATGAATCGCACAACGCAGAAATAAAACAAATTAATGGAGAAGGGCTGAAAATGCAAAGTGCACTTGTTAGGCATGCGGAGACCTTCAAAAATTGTTTTTGACTGAAAAAAGCTACCCGTTCTCCATACCAAAGCTCACTAGTGAATATCTGGTGTCATTTTCTGGTAGTTCCCACCTTTAAATGCAGTCGGATTGCAAAGCTGATGACATCATTTGATACTTGACTTTCTGGGAGCCTTTTGATAGAAAAATCTAATGGCAGTGGTGGAGAACCTGCGCCATTTGTGCCATTGAGCGCCAAACTAGTTTACCTGCGCCATCCTGCGCCGAACCGCCCCTGTTGCGCCAAACCTGACTGAATTAAGAGGAACGCGGGACTTAGAATGGTCGAAAATCGCGAAAAAACGCACTTTGGGAAAGACACATTTTTGAAGTCTCCACACCTTCAAGCACCTAGGGCCTTATTCTCGACTGCACAAATTGCCGGCATTTCGCCCATGTTTTTTTGCGTAAGCACGACGTAAGCACTCAGTGACGTGCTGCACCTATAGCTATGACGACATGCAGTGTAATTTGACGAGTCACTCATAAAGATCGCTACCAAGGTATTAAATATTCTGCAAGAAAGATATAAACCCTTGGCATGTACTATAAAAATTAAGACGGTAGCTGAGGCTGACAAGAAAAACACATTTCTGGAGGTTAAATTTGGCGCCAACACCACAAGGCGATCGAGTAACGTTGATCCAAAAGTGAGCGAAAGGCGGATATCGAGCTAAAGAGCATCACACAATTTTTTTACCGCATCTATTTATTTGTTTCAATCGGTTTTATTAACACAGCTGGGCTCTCTGATTCAATGCAAGGTTTGTTGCATTATCACCTTCCCTGCCGCCACCGCCACCACGCCATCGTCTGCTGCTATGTTACAAGTTTATGGCGTGATCACAGAAAAAGACGGCCGCGGCCATCGCTTCTATGACACATAAGAGCAGCGAAGCGCTACGCCTGATAACCGCGGACACCCGCCGCGGTGGCTCAGTGGCTAAGGCGTTGCGCTGCTGAGCACGAGGTCGCGGGTTCGATTCCCGGCCGCGGCGGCCGCTTTTCTGATGGAGGCGAAAAGCAAAAACACCCGTGTGTTCGAGATTTCGGCGCACGTTAAAGATCCCCAGGTGGTCAAAATTAATCCGGAGCCCTCCACTACGGCACGCCTCATCGCCTGCGTTGCGTCGGCGCGTTAAACCCTACAATCATTACATCATCATCATCATGATAACCGCGGAGCGCACCGATGTCGCCGATTCACTCATTCGTCAAGTTCGACTGCAATCAGCGCTGTAATGAACTAAATAGTCACTTTTCATTGTTATTTTTCTCTTGAGTTCGATCATGTGACCCAACAGCTTATTAGGAGAAGTATGGACAAATGCCATGCATTGGGTTCTCTTTGTCATGGAGAGGCTTGTACTGCCCTCTTATGTTGCGGTTACGCCAAAGAAATAATTTTTATTTCATTGCCAAACATAAAAGCAAAATACTGCATGTTATTTGTATGTTCCATGATCGCTGACTTGGAAGCAGTTGAAACTGTAATTTGTTTCGGTAGGAAACAGGCTTTAAACAGGGCGCATGCAAAACTGCGCCTGCTGCGCCTGCTGTAAGCCGGGGCAATAGTTTGCCCTATTTTGCTTGTATTTTGCGACAAAAACAGCCGCCATTTTCAAGCTGTTACGTAGCATTACGTCACTTTTACGCAGGCTGAAGTTGCCAATGTATGACGTAATCGTTCCCGCCAAGTGTTTAAATTACGTCACGCCTTCTCAGCCAATCACAGAGGGGGTGTGTATTACTATGATGATGGTTTGATTTTATTGGCGCAAGGCCGACATGGGCAAAGAGCGCCAAACACAAAAGTTATTTGATGAGGAGAGAACACAAAATAAAATCAGTTAAAACACTATGAGCACGGCTGGTGCAAAGGGCCAGGGTGAAGAACAAAAGTGGTTAAAAGATAAATAAGGTGGCTGGTGTATAGGACCAGGGGTAAAACTATGAGTGGTATGAGATGAGTTGTAAAAAGTGAACTTCTGATAGGAACCTAAAGGTGCGCTGAACAGAAAACATGGCATCGTCTCCTAAGAAGTATGACGGGTGTGGTGGAATATGTCGTGTGTGTAGTTGTGGGAAGTGTTTGCGTCGTGTAATGTCGAGTGCCTTACATTGTATGAGGATGTGGATCACGGTTAGGGCCTCTCCGCACCTGCTGCGCAAAGGTCTTGGAGATCATGTGAGCAGGTGGGAGTGTGTTATATGAGTGTGGCCTATCCGTAACCTAGCAAGGGCAACTTCAGTGTGTCTGTTGTGTGTGTCAGTCGTGTATGGTCCCAAGAGTGGCTTTATTATGTGTAGTTTGTTGTCTGTCTGTTGATTCCAGAGTGCTTGCCATGTTTCGCGAAGGTGTTGTCTGATGTGTGGCTTGAGGTCAGTGAAGGGTACTGTTGCTATGTCCGGTGTATTTATATGTGCAACAGCAGCGGCCATCTGATCAGCGGTCTCATTTTCCTCAATCCCAGAGTGACCTGGAACCCAAAACATGATCACCTCGAGATTTAATGCATACGCTGACATAATGGTTTTATACACTACATTAAGAATATGGTTTTTAGAAGACGTGTTGGATGACAATGCATGTACAACACTCAGTGAATCTGTGAAAATGATAGACTTGGGTATTTCATGTTGCACTATGTGATTTAAAACAAGCAAAACTTCATAGGCTTCCGCCGTAAAAATGCTGGTCTTCGTGTTCAGGGCCTTAGAGACTCTTCAGGGCCTTAGAAACTGCCCTTACTGTGTCGTGTGCGACACAGTAACGGCAGTTTTTGATGCGTCACTGTAAAACTCTGCACATTCATACTTAGACTGCAGGGACAAGAAGTGCTGCAAAATAGCAGTTTGTGGTACCCTGGTTTTATCAATTTTCACGAAGGAGAAGTCACAACACACAGGTTGAAGCTGCCAGGGTGGTAAGACGTCAGTAAAAGAAGATGTGTAAATGTCTAAAAAGGAGATGTCGAAATTTGAAGCTTCCTGTCTCACTCTAAGTGAGAACGGCAAAGGAACAGACGGGCGATTTACAAACAGTGGCGATGTGGATTTATCATAAAAACAGGTTTAAAAGGATGGTTATTCAAAGATGAAATTTTAAAAGCGTAGAGAAAGTCCACATACGTTCATTGGTACTCAAGGCACCACTTATTACATTCAACATATAGACTCTAGGCCGGGCTAGTGCGGAAGGCACCCGACGCAAGGCGCAGACCCAAGTGGAGTACTGGATCAAGACTTTTTAGGGTTGTTTTCGATGCCGACCCATACACGACACTGCCGTAGTCTAATCGAGACCCGACTAACGCGGTAAAGACCCGGAGGAGCAGTTCTTTGTCTGCAGCATAGGATTGGTGGGAGAGGACCTTGAGAATGTTATGTGTTTTGCGGCATTTATGTTTAAGTGCTTTGATGTGTGGGATGAACGTGAGCTTTTCGTCAAATATGACACCTAAAAACTTGTGCTCCCGTTTAACAGGAATAGGTGCACGGTTAAGCGTATTCTCAGGGTCCGCGTTAATCCCGCGCTTGCGGGAAAACACAACACAAGTACTTTTGGCCGGGTTTAGTTTAAACCCGTTAAGGTCCGCCCAGCCAGCAAGTTTCTTAACACCGAGCTGTACTTGACGTTCGCATATTGACAGGTTACAGGATTTAAAAGATATTTGCATATCGTCTACATAGATGGAACAGGAAATGGTCGGAGGCAATGCCTTTCGGAGGGAGTTCATCTTAACTATAAACAACGTGCAGCTTAGAACTCTACCTTGCAGCACACCATTTTCCTGCAAATATACATTGGAAACTGCACGAAAGGTTCGTTCGGCCAAATAACTACAAAGAGTGTTCATACTGTTGCCGGAGACACCAAATGACTTAAGGTCCCTGAGGATGCCGTAGCGCCAGGCTGTATCATAAGCTTTTTTCAATATCAAAAAATACAGTAACGCAGAACTGGTTATGGACAAATGCATCTTTTATGTAGGATTACAGTGCAACAAGTTGATCATTGGTAGATCGCCCCACCCTGAAGCCTGCCTGGAAGCCCTCAAGAAGACCGTTGTACTCCAGAAAGTACACGAGCCTACGGTTTATCATCTTCTCGAGGAACTTACACAGGCAGCTTCTCAGGGTGATGGGGCAATAACATCGGGAGAGGATGGGTCCTTTCCCGCCTTCAGAAAGGCCACAACTATGGCCTCCTTCCAAGACCTTGGAAGCTGCCCCGAAAGTCATATTCTGTTGTAGAGATGTAGGAGTGTCTCAAGAGTGTCTGCGTGTAGGTGTTGTATCATGGTGTATGTAATGCTGTCTGCCCCGGGAGCTCAGTGCTCACAAGTGGAAAGAGAAACCTTAAGCTCATGAAGTGTGAATTCAGAGTTGTAAGCAGAATTCGACTTGTTCTTGTCTCGTAAGGGCTTCTTTTCTGCAGATGTTTTGTGTTGCATGAAAGTATTAGTGCAGTGTGCTGAGCTGGACACGTGTTGGCAGTGTTGTGCAAGTGTGTTAGCCTGGTCTTCCAGTGTGTCCCCTGTTGTACTAACCAGGGGCAGGCTGTGTGTCTGCTGTCCTTTTAGTTTTCGTATTCGTGTCCAGACTTTGTGTGTATCAGTGTATGAATTCATGGAAGTGAGGAAGGTGCACCAACTCTCCCTTTTCGCCTCACGACGCACTCGCTTCCCAAAAGCCTTTGCCCGTTTAAAAGAAATGAGGTTATCTGACGTGGGGTACCAGCGAAGGACACCCCACGCCTTGTTCTGGGCCTCTCGCGCCCGCCTGCAGTCCTCATTCCACCACGGCCTCCTTGGGCTGCGGGACCCACTGGAGGCCTGGGGAATGGACTTTTCGGCGGCGTCGAGGATGTGCGCCGTGACGAGTTGGGCGGCTTCCTCCACGTGTAGGTGTTTTATGGATGTGTGGTGTAGTTGAGATGTTTGTGTGAATGTGCTCCAGTTTGCTTTTGATTCATTAAACTTTTTATGGGAAGATGGACTGCTCGGGCCTATACCTATATACGTTAATGAAGTGGGGAAATGGTCACTACCGTACGGGTCTGTGCCCACACCCCAATCAAGACATGGAAAGAGAACTGCGGAACCAATAGCCAAGTCAAGATGCGAGTATGTATTGTGTCCTAAGTTATGGTATGTAGGCTGTTTTTTGTTGAAAAGGCATGCTCCGGAGGATGTAAAAAACGTCTCTATGAGGCGACCTCGGGCATCCGTTCTGGAGGAGCCCGAAAGAGAGTTGTGCGCATTAAGGTCGCCTGTTAGTGTGTATGGTTCGGGCAGCTGGTCAACCAGTGCCTCGAAATCAGAGCTCAGAAGTGCAAACTCAGGAGAGATGTAAATGGAGCATACCGTTATTAGACTATTAGATATTATCGTACGGATTGCTACAGCCTCAAGAACAGTGTGCAGAGTGACAGGGTGGCAGGCTAAGGATTTCGGGGCGACAATCGCCACACCTCCTCAAGAGTGTGTGCAGCCAACCCTGTCTTTTCTGAATACCATGTACCTATTTAAGAAATTTGTTTGTTTAGAATTGAGGTGGGTTTCCTGGAGACACATGATACTTGGCTGACTGGCATGCAGAACCTCATACACAACGTCAAGATTTTTAAGGAGGCCTCTGAAGTTCTATTGGATGATGTTTTCTGTTCCAATTATTTAAATTTAAGAATAACTGGAGTGTGTGTGTGTGTTTGTTCATGTGTCGTCTTTCGGGGCTCTTATTCTAGGATTTTTAGGCTTTTCTGTCGGCTTGGACATCGGAGGCCGCTCCTGGCGCTGCGTTGCAGGCAGGAACGGCGTGACATCCATCTCCTCGTCATATGGCAGAAGGGTGCCCGGCGGGCGAGGCCCCCCGGACTTGGCCCCCTTTCGGGAGCCCTTCGTTTGAGCCGCCACCGCCTAGGGCGTCCGGGGCACCAGAGGTGGCACGGGAGGTACGGTGGCGGTGGGAGCCGATGCGGGGCCCCAGGTGTTCATTCGGTCGGCACCCTCCAACGCACTGGAGGACGGGGAGGCAGAGGCGGTAGCGGCACCGGTCCCCATAGAAGAGGTTGTCACCACAACCGCTGCTGCTTCAGTAAGCGGCGTGGCAACGGATTGGGATGCCTGAGGCACCCCAGGGGGGTGGAGGAGGGACCAGGTCAGACTCGCTGAACTGGGTCCCTGTGGACACCAGACGCCGCTCCGCCCCCCGGTGAGACGCGTCGACGTACCTCCCCAGGGGGAAAGAGGTGAACCTTTTCCGCGCCTCTGGGAAGGTGATGTTCTCTGTTACTTTGACATTGATTATTTTCTTTTCTTGTTGGAATTTCTCACATTTGCGGGAGTACGCCGTTTGCGATCCCCCGCAGTTAACACAAGTGAAGGTGGTGGAGTTGCAGTTATCTGTCGGGTGGTCCTGTGCGGCGCATTTGGCACAGGTCGCTTTGCCGCGGCAAGAGTTGGTACCGTGCCCGAACCACTGGCTTTTGAAGCAGCGGCGCGGGTTTGGTATGTACGGTCGGACTAGACATCGTATGAAGCCTGCATTGACCGACTCGGGAAGCATTGAGCAGTCAAATGTCACGATCAAGTGTTTTGTACGAATTTCAGTGTCATTTCGACGCATGATTATCCTTCGCACTGCGTCACGCCCTGATCTCGAAGGCCATCGAGCAGATCTGTGTCTGTTTCGTTCATCAGGTCAGGATCGGAGATGACGCCCTGGGAACTGTTCAGCGTACGGTGGGGTGTGATATTTATGTCTGTATCTCCCATGCGGGTTTGTTTGAGGAGGTTGATAGATTGTTGCCTGTTAATTTCGATCAGAATTTCCCCTGTTCTGAGTTTCTTGGCTTTGTAGGATTTCCGTACAATGCCCTCAAGGAACTTGGAGATGAGAGAAACAGACTGTGCAGTGACGGGCTTTGACTTGTCAAGAGATTCCATTATTAGAAAGCGGGAAAAATTGTCTGGTTTTGGAAATGTCAACTCTGTCAAGGGAGGAAAGGAGACTTCGGTGCGGCCCCTTTTGGGGGGCCGATCACGTTTTTTTTTTGGGGGGGGGGGATGTTGAACTATCCATATAGCATAGGAAAAAGCAGGGGACGGGGGTACTTTCTTCGCTCGGATTACCCTGATGCCGAGAGAGGTCCCGGAGCTCCCTGCCTGGTAAACAGACAGAGAGCCCATCCGCCGGAGCTTGACCTGGGCTCCGACGGCCACCGTTCGTGGTTTCTAACCCTCCACCTATAAACACATCGCCACGGTTGGATCCAGCTTATGTTTGGGGGCTCGGGGTCCGCGGTGTCGCCAATACCGTCACCAAGATTGGGGGGGGGGGGGGCGGTGTATTACAAGCAGTATTGTTGTTGAATAGCAAAGACAGGCTTACGTTGTCATGTCCGCTGTATTTAGTGTGGTTTTTCATTGCGGGCCAAGAATTATGCACCTTTAGTAACGAGAAAAAAGGCAAACTTTAGAACTGGTGTCCGTAAACGACATGAAACGTCAAAATGACGACAGCACACACAACCGCTTTGTCAACCGGAAGCACGTGACCAAAATTTAAAGCCAATCAGAAAAGACTTCCGGAAAATTGCCTGAATTGCCGGCAATTTGTGCAGTCGAAAATAGGGCCCCGACTTTAAAAGTTTCACCGCTAAATTTTGTCGGGAAAATTCTTCAAATTGACTTTGTAAACGCAGCGGGAGCCGCAAAACGCCGAGAATCGGGCTAAAGAAGCTTGAATTTCGTGCTCGCGTCACACTCGAAGCAGTCTTCCGGCGGCGGCTATCTTGGGCTAGCCTGGTAGTTACTTTCTTTGTGGGTATTTTGCGCTATCTTAAAATGGCGTCGCATGAGGAGAACTCATCCTCCATGGGAGAACTATAGTGAACTAGAATTCTTAAGATAGTTCACTGTAAAGAGAAAGAGCGTTACCGCATTTTGTGACGATCGTTTACGAGCCGCTGATTGGCAGGACGCGAGCTTGAGGCAAGCCCCCCGTTCCGCGTCTCCGATTGTCTGGCGCGATTGAGCCGCCATTGTTCATTGTTTTCCCTTTGTTTTTGCAGGCGCGCGTTCGCAGCGCGCCGCAGTATTTTCAATGCGGGTGCGTTTTCTCCACCATAAGTGACTGCGATTTGTCATGACGTCTTTTTGTCTCGAGCCGCAATGCTTGGACACCTTTACCTCAACGAATTACGCCCTGCAAGCGCATGAAAAAAACAACGGAACACGCCATAAAAGGCGGTGCCGCGATCGCCTTTACGTACGAATCTAGTCGCAGAAGCTCCGCATGGAAACGTCCGGATTTAGGTAGCTGTTATGCTTTGGTCTTATTTGTGAAAAAAAACTTGTCAGCAGAATATGTTGGTGCTTTTCTTTAGTTTGCATAGACGTTGAATGAAGTGGAAGGTAGCAAGTCCTGTTTGTCAAGTTAAGCAAAAAACGTAGTTCTCCGGTGCCGTTTGCATAGTTTTTCATTGTTTGCATAGAGCTTTTCCGGTTATTTTTGTGGTACGATCACATTCTTCTTTTTTTTTTCTTTGAGGAACACAGTGACACGGTGCTTTTTATATTGTGGCTATGCTGTAGCAATAGAAACTACAGATGTATTTTTCTTTATCTTATTTTGCGACATCATGTTCTGCCTTACGGAGTGTTTCATTATGTGGCTTTTGGCCTAGGATGATAAGACTGCTATCATTTCATTTGCAATAATTAGATCTAGCAGGTGAGGCTGTTAATATCACTCTGACATTGATCGCCAAATTAAAATCCACTGTACCTCTGCAGTTCCTTATTTTGTGAGATCACGCTCTTCCTTACGGGATATTTCCTTATCTAAATTGATCTAGCAGGGGATGCTTTTTGTGTCACTGAAGCATTCTTCACCGAAGTGCATAAAACCGACAGCCTTGCTGTAGGTTTGAGATGCATTGCAGGGCAATCTCTAGTTCTGGGTGGCTGCTGTGCTTTAGTCTCATTGATAGCACAAAAATAAAACATGGTATTTGAGCCTTTCTGTATTCTGAAAAGACACTGAGAGAAAAAGTGAAAGACGTAATACAGTTTCTGAAGTTTAACAGTAGAAAATTTAATTTGCCTTCACAATTTGTACGGCAGTCGTGTAAATCTAGTCAGTCTTTTAGCCACATAATTGGTTTGCTTTTTCTCGTGAAGAACAGAGCTACAAAAATGATGCTAATTATACTGCTGGAGCTATGCCATAGCAAAAGTTACCATGATCGGAAACTTCAAATGAAATTTACTCAGTTTCTTTTTTCAAGACCCTGCTCTGCCATTCGGGGGGTTTTGTTATGTTGCTCTTAGGCAAGGATGACAATACTGGTACCATTGCATTTGTACTGAATTGATCTAGCAGGTGATGGTATTTTTATTACTCTGTCTATGCGCACCTATGTGAAAAACTGGGTAAAGGTTAGGCAATTTTATACGAATTGTTGATATAAATGTTCTCCTTCTTCATGCATTGCAAAAGTCTTCAAAATGAGTGAAAATAGCATAGCTGGCAGAGCAGACCTTTAACATTATATCAATACAAATCATTATTGAGTTTGATCAAGCGAAGTTGCTCTAAACCCCCGTAAGAAATGCGTCAATAAAGAAATTTTAAAAAGTGGTATTTCATGAAAAAATGAAGCTATGTTAAAACCAATTACATAATTGAAATCAGCACAGAAGCTCACCAACTGTGCTAATTTCATCTATCTGGCACAAAAAATTAAAAAAATGTCTAGATACCCACCTTCACGAAGTACGACCGCCATTAAGCCGAGCCTCCAAAAATTTAGCTGAAACATTGTATTTGCGGTTTTATCAATGCATTTATGGTTTCGGTTTCATCAAGACTATGAGCGGCTATCGAACCTGGCTTCGGCTTAGCCATTCAAATTTTGTTTGAAATTTTTGTGTCTTGCATTTGCATGGTTCTGTTTGCCGGAGCCGGCTGCTGCGCCACAATCAATGAAAAATGGCCGAAAGAAAAATGTTTTTGTGTCTCATCACAAATAGAATATTATCAGCATGAAAGGAGGTTTATGGGAGGTTAAAATCAATTTCTTCTGAATGTTCCCCGCATGTGTATCAAGTTGACCTGGCGTTTTCAGCCACTTTCCAGCAGTTTCCATTCCGTTTTTGTGTAGCAAACTTCATATTTCGTGCTACTACGCAGTTACCCAACTTCAAGTCGATTTTCCATAGCACCCCCGTCACCCTCTACTATGCCTCGAATAAAGAACGCCTTTCGTGATATCGCTTCAACTACTTTTGCGATAACAGCTCCAGCTGAAAGTCAAAAGATAACACTAAGTCATCAGATATCAGTTCGGACAAGGAGAGATTTCCAATGAGCCTTGAACACTGCCAGCTGTTCACTGGCCAGTTTTGTTACTACCAGGGTAATTTTGGAGGTCTAGTTTTGCTTCTTACTGGAACTGTCTAATCTGACAGTCTTCAAAAGGTTTGACATAGTGTCTTTTTGAAAATTTGAGGCAGCACTGCAATGTGAAAGGCTCATAAAGCTCAGTGTTAAATCTCCCGCTGGGTCTGCGTCATTAGTGACCATGATCATCATGGCTTAGAGCCCTGTCAGTAAAGTTATCGTCCCCGCTAAGGGCAGCCATGGCCCCGGTCTGCCTTGTGTCGTTCTTCTGCTTTATTTTCTGGCGCCGCTAAACCCGGGAGGATGACCGCACGCGACGACGAAGGAGACCACCTACGTCCCCTCCGGCTTGAGGTACCTAGAACCCCTTGATTTCGACTGTTGTTCCGCTGATCAGCCCCGCCCTCAGCCGGAGATCGGCATGGCTGGCCCTGACCGCCCACCTACGACTGACTGGTACCTTCAACGGGACGCAGATACGCCCCTTCACGTCCAGGTTACCATGCTTGGGAGCAACTGTACGTACTCCGAGTACCAAGCTGGTGACGACCAGGACGCCCTGCGTTCGTTGAGAAAGGTTCTTCGCGCTGCAGTTGCGAGGCTGCCTAAGGAAGCGACCGCGCTCCGGCAAGCTCCCTCGCCATCTGCGTTGGACTTGGAGTTGGCTATCAACGAGCTCGAACACAAGGACACCGAACTCAACAAGCTGAACGATATGGTGGGTGAGCTGCTGGAAGGAGACGAATTCGAACACGATTGCTACGAGATTTTGCACTACCAGGAGAGGATATGCGGGGCCCTCAGTCGGCGGCGATCGACTTTGAACTATCTGCTGGCAGCCGGAATTAAGTTTACCGGAAAGGGAACTTCACACCGTCCAGACGACCCCTCCCACGTCGGCTCGCACACGTCGACTTCGCTAGTTGTACGGTTGATGCTGCAGGTTTCAACTTTCAACGGTGAGCCACGTGGGTGCAAGAGTATCGGTGCCGTGTCGAGACGACGGCCCACAGCCACGTACCAGATTTCAACAACGCGAGAGACAGCAGCGAGGTGGCGTCGAGCGTTCAGGCAAAGAACAACTGTGAAGAACGCGAGGCCACGCCAGCCGCATACAAGGACAACTCCGCTACTCCCGTCCAAGTACATGACAGAACGCGTGAAGTAAACGGCATGAACGAAAGGATAGAGCAACTATCGTGTGAAGTTGAGTTCGAGTACATCTATTTTCCCAGCTTCATGAAGGGTGAACCGTTACCAGACATTTGTGTTGGCCGGCTAGCACCAAACGTTGCAGCAGCGCGCGAGGTCGCACCCATCCAGGAGTCTGAGCCGTTCCATGCACCTGAAGGCCTAGAAGCGGAATCACGCTGGCTGATTGCTTCGGCTGCGTATGACGAAACTGTAAAGCGGTATGCTAACCGGACCCCAAGCACAAAACTAAGTACGGCAGAATCGCAAACTACCGAAAAGCGAATCGGAGCCAGGCACAAGAGCCATTTGGGAACACCGCTAGACTCGCTGCTCAGGGGGGACCACCACACCGAAAAATGGATAATTTCCCGACACCGCTCCCACTACACGTTCTACAGATGACCTGTTGGATTTAAAAGTTTTCAGCGAGCTGGACGCCTAGTTTTCGCGCCGTCCCCCTCGGCTTGGCGATGCCAGGCTCTGCTGAAAGTTGTACGACGGCAGATGCACCGTTGGAAACGCAAGAAGGAAGAGCACTTCATGACAGATTTACACGGATTCAATTTGCGAAATGGAACCCAAACATTAAGATTGTGAAATTCTTGTTCATTCTCGCAGCAATTTCCTCGCGTGCGGAGGGAGACGTATGATCACCCGTTTTGAGCCGAGGAAGAATTCGGCGACCTTTGGGCACCGCCTTGATTGTATCAGCTTCCGCACCCAAAACAAGCATGCGTTCCCTGCAGGTTCGAGACACCGGAAATGGTTCAGTTCCCTTTCCGTCATACTCCGACCATCGCGACTTTCTATGGAGTCTGTTGGAAGCTGAGAAGCGAAAAGAGAAATATGAAGGAGACTCAACAAAAACTGCAAGTCTAGATAGGTGACTCAGCGTGGAGAAGTCGAAAACGTGTCAGGAGTGGAGCAACATGTCTCTGCAAGGAGCCCGAGGATTCACTGAAGCTTTAAATAGACGGCTGTACTCAGTTCATGCATCGTTCGACGGAATTTGGTTGAGACGCAGTAACGGTGTCACCTAGAGAAGCCAGTGACTAGCCAGCAAGTTTCATGTGCGGTGCAGCGTTTGTACAGTGGCGGACAGGAACGTTGCGTGCGCTGGAGGATGTTAAATCTCCCGCTGGGTATGCGTCATTAGTGACCATGATCATCATCCCTTAGAGCCCGGTCAGTAAAGTTATCGTCCCCGCTAAGCCATGGCCCAGGTCAGCCTTCTGTCGTTCTTCCGCTATACTGATCTCTTTTCGTCGCGCAATAGCTTGCTGGGCACAATTCTAGTGCATCGCAACTTATTCCTGCAAGCAGCGCTGCAATAACGAGTCAGAAGACGACAATAAAGCGCAAGTGAAAGTTCTGGTCGATAACTGATGATCGCAATGTCAGCAAAAATGCACCACTGAGCTTGGTTTTCAATTCCAAGCGGATTTCTTAGCATCGCTTGCTTGCCCTGAATCTGGTGCTTATGTAGTCAGTAATAAGGTGTATTTACATCACGTGGGGACTAAGTTGGGCCTCAAATAATATCAAACCATTCCAGAGAACCATCCAAAATTGTGTATTTTGGAATGAATGTTCGGCTTCACCACAAGACGCGGGCACAACGCAGGCACCACGCAGAAAAATTAATTTGCAGCACTGAATTTTTTCTTCGACAGGCTTCCGAAATGTGAACCTTCAAAATGTGTACTCTAAATTTTTTCCAATATTGGTCTTTTGTTATACACTTCTTTTTTTCATTTTTCTTCGCGTTGACGAAAATTTTGATTTCAATTTTTTTTTCAATCATTATTTATGCAAACATTACACAACTGGTGTTAGAAAGGTCGTTGAATCATCCTCATTTTTTGCCACTGCACTATGTGCCTAATCAACACATTTAGCAGAAAAAAATGTTTTCTTAGAGCCGTAACAACTGGTCAATTTTCTGCAGTAACAAAATAGTTGAGATCAACTCCCTTTGTCAGCTTTACTGCATCACTCTCAATTTGTGCAGAGAAGCCCCTGTAGTGCATGAGATACTCGAGAACAAGTTGGACATCTAAAGTAAATAAACTGGTATAGAGAAACTAATTATTATGGCATGTCCTATCAAGGCTGTAAAGTCAGCTTTACTGCATCGCTCACAATTTGTGCAGAAAATTCTGTCCAGTGCATCAGAAACTTTGGAACAAGTTTTTGTGCCAAAATCGAATGATATGAGAAGTAAAACATAGGGGTACGGAAAATAAACGCGTTGACATTATTTCAACTAGGCAAGTGGTCTAAAATTTTATTTTCTTGTGGCCACTAAAAACTTGAAGAAACCAAGGTACATACCAAGGCAGGGGTTCACTTTGTACTGACAACTTAGGTTTTTTTTTCATCAGTATTAAGTGTGACTAATTAAGGATATATGATATGTGAATAAATGTGTGATTAAGGATATCTACAATGGGTCTACAGCTACCATCATCCTCCACAGGGAGAGCAGTAAAATACCTATAAGGAAGGGTGTCAGACAAGGAGACACAATCTCTCCAATGTTATTCACAGCATGCTTACAAGAAGTATTCAGAACGTTGGATTGGGAACAGGTGGGAGTAAGGGTTAATGGAGAATACCTCAGTAACCTCAGATTTGCTGATGACGTTGCCTTGCTAAGTAACTCGGGGGACGAATTGCAAAGCATGCTTTCCGCACTGGGCGAACAGAGTAGAACCGTGGGCCTGAAAATTAATATGCAGAAAACTAAAGTAATGATCAATAACCTCGGGACAGCACCGCAGTTTGAGATATGTGGCGAGGCAGTGGAAGTGGTAAGCGAATATATCTACTTAGGCCAAGTTGTGACCCCAGATCCCAACCATGAGGCAGAGATAATTAGAAGGATCAGAATGGGGTTGGGTGCATATGGCAGACATTCTCAGATAATGAATAGCAGCCTACCATTGTCGCTGAAGAAGAAAGTGTATGACAGCTGCATCTTACCGGTACTCACCTACGGGGCAGAAACTTGGAGGCTCACTAAGAGGGTTCAACTTAAATTGAGAACGACTCAGCGGGCAATGGAGCGGAAAATGATAGGCGTAACATTAAGGGACAAGAAGAGAGCGGAGTGGGTCAGGGAGCAAACTGGTGTTAAAGATATATTAGTAGAGATTAAGAAAAAGAAATGGACGTGGGCAGGGCATGTAATGCGAAGGCAAGATAACCGCTGGTCAATAAGGGTAACAGAGTGGATCCCTAGAGAAGGCAAGCGCTGCAGGGGGCGACAGAAAGTTAGATGGGCAGATGAGATCAAGAAGTTTGCGGGGATAAATTGGTCACTGTTGGCACAGGACCGAGGTAATTGGAGAATAATGGGAGAGGCCTTTGCCCTGCAGTGGGCGTAGATAGACTGGTGATGATGATGATTATGATTAAGTGTGATCTCAATAACTATAACTGTACGCATTTTTTGGGGCTTCATGCTTTCACTTAAGCTAACAGCTGTTGAAAGAAAAGACTAAACGGGGTGCAGAAATTGCATGCAGAGTAGATAATATTGTCAGTCTTGTTGAATAACTTGAAAAAAGCGCGAAAATTAATCAGTGCCCAGGCAGCACAGGACTGTTCGGCTTTACTCAAGCCGGTGTACTTTGGCCCGTGATATTCTTCCCGGCCTTTCTCCGGCAACCATGTTCGGCCCGTGTCCAAATGTGGGCCTTTTGGCCGTATACGGCCGTTCTCCCACCACTGTCTAACGGCCAGTGTCCGTCAGAAAGTCGACCGCCTTACGTTCATACGGCCAGATTCCAGCCGTAGGGCTCTGGATATCCCAAAGCTACCCGTGTGCGGCCGAAGTACGGCCAACGGAGGAGAGCCGAAATGCGGTCGTCGGACTCCAGCGGACTAAAGCTGCCGGAAATTCGGCCGTGCTACGGGCATTGTAGTTCAGCCACAGTACGTTAACTGTACTGAGGCCGGTGGACGACCACTGCATGCAGCGCAAGCATATGACTCAATCGCGCTGTCCAGCAGCACAAACCCACCATTTTGGCTCCACTGCACCCACATCAAAATGAGCCCGCACGCAACCACCAGCCGTCCAGCCTTAAGCGCAGCCTGGCTTAATTATCAGCGTCAGTTTGCACCAAAATTAAGTTATTCAACAGTGCTCACAAATGGTCGTTCCATTAATGGCTGTGCCTCTTTTACTGCCGAATACAGGAAATATTCATTTTTTTGCAGAGCTGGAATAGATTTATTGTCCAGGTCCTGATATCTTCTCTGGGGCGTCTTACCTGTAATAAACAAGGAAGGATGGGGGCGGGCGGAAGGCGCATACTTTAGTGGGTTGAATTTCAGAAAGATGAAAGTGCCGCTTTTAGGCAATTTCTGTTAAGACAATACTTTGATGCTCTGACTAAATGAACTATTTTTACAACAGCTGCTTGACCAGTTTTTTTGTATTTAAAACCGGTGCGAATGCCTTTACGAAGCGGTTCGGTACTCCACAGAACACTCAGCAGCATTCAATATAATTTACTTCACACAAAGAGTATGTCGAGTATTTGCCCATTTTTTTGCAAGAAAATTTGCTACTCGATCAACTTTTCTAATGACCTTTCACAGGGCTGATCCTAGAAGAGATCAAATAAGTACTTTCAGTTTCAATATATTTTTTATGTTGTTTTCATGAGTTACGTGCACACTCTTTAATAGCCCAAAAGAACTTACTTTTCCTCTAAAGTCGTACTACGTTAAGAAAATTCTAGACGTGTAGCGAAGGACGCATTTCTTCAGATGGCTGCAGTTGTATCCCTCTGTGTTACGCAAGGAAAGGAGTAAGACAAGAGTTTCATATTTTCTTTCAAATAAATAACTTAGCACTTGTAGTATTCATACAGCAAACCTTGCATACTGCAACGAATAAAGCAATAAATATTTCATTGGTCAAGTTTGAATTCGTAGGGTTCTCAACCCGTCGGAGGCGAACTTGCGACTCGGCAAGTTTATTTATTTATTTATTTATTTGTTTATTTATTGATTTGTGCAGTTATTTATTTATTTATTTATTTGATACCTGCTTGCCCTTGCATGCATTACAGCAGAGAGATACATAACACTAAGCATCAAATATGAGACCAAATAACAAAATAATTCTACAAAGCGCGGTGAAAATCGTCAATATAAACAGTGGATAAAATAATACGTGGAAGATAATAACACTCTTATCTTGATCTAAAATAAAATGAATCGCGCAAGGCGTCACCCTAAAGGAAAGTTAATAATTTGCTTCAAGCTACCGATCCCACTTTGGGATATGTAGAATGGCGCTTGGATACACTTATCCCCTTCTATTCCAGTTTTCTAATGATAGATATTAGGAAAAAATTCCAATCTCAGGTTTCGTCTATGATCTTTCCCGTCTTACCATTTAAGTTTACTTTTACTTTCCCTCATCCTAAGTACACATTGCCAATACCTAATACGAATCGCTCTGCCCTATTCTCTATGTTTTCGAGCGTATCAACCAGCTCTTTGCTGTACGGATCCCAGAAAACACATGCGTACTCCTACATCGAGCGCACATGAGTGAAATACGGTTGTTCTTTTATGTTAGGTGGAGGTTCGCTGAAATTTTATCTCGGAAAGCCAAAAACACGTGCAGCCGTAACTTTTATGTTGTGAACTTGCCTATTTCTCTACAACTCGTTAAATAAACTCCCCGTTATTTATATTCCCCGGCCGTTCCTAAAAAGTGTAATTTACTGTATACGCATTCAATTGGAGTGAAGGTTTTTTTGTAAAGTTGGCGTTAACACACTTTTTAAGATTCAACGACTTTTCTGAATCAGCACACCAGGATGTTATTAATTTGAATTATGCTGCAAGTATTCGGAATCACGTTCATTCGCTATAGCCCTGTAAATTACACAGTCATTCGCGAACATTTTAACAAAGATTTGAGGCCTCACATACAAAAGAGGGCCCCCAACTGAGCCTTGGGGAATTCCTGAGGTCGCGGGATCATATCCGGACGAACAACCATTGAGAGCGACCAACTGCTGTCTTAGAGAGATATACTCGGCTATCCATGCAATAACCGATTCATTCAGTTTATTGCCGGCAATGTACTAACAAGAAGGTGATATGAAACACCGTCAAATGCTTTTTTGCCGCACAAGAAAATAGTCAGCTACTTTAATCTTATCTATTGCTAGAGGCAAATCGTGCGTGAACTCAACAAGCTGCGTTGAGCAAGAAAAACCCGACGAAATCCGCGTTTGCTAGGATGCTGGCGATTATGTTTAACCAAATGAGTCATATCCCAAGTGCAGCTAATCTCAATTTCAAACACCGCAACTAAATTAACATCCAGGCTTCGTCATTCACAAGGCTGTGTTGTTATGGCAAATTCAAAATAACACTTGTTTCTAAACAGGCAGTCATAAAATCCCATGAACTAACATAGTGCAGGGTACGAAGTTGAGCCTACCAATGCACGAGCATAGCCTCTTCTACGTTTATCACAAACAATGTAGTGCACATTGTTTTTCGTAGTATTATTGTGAGAAGAATAGCCGGAAACTTGCGCTTTTGCGCGCCCTTGCCATTCTTTGGAGAGGAGTCCTTGACATGGCGCCGGTTGAGCTCCTGCGTGGTGTCCGCTTGCTGGACATCCTTTAAGGCCACTTCTTTTGGTGAACCACCGCCATCTCAGGTCAGACATCGCTGCCGGGTCGATGTCTCCAATGGTCTCCATTTCTTGAGGGGGCGAACAGCCTCGAGCTGATGCGTCGACGAAGCCGACGGGCGAGGCGTTGTAGCGGCTATGACTGGCGAGGCTTAGCTCACCCGTCGGTGTGGCACAGTCTTCTTCTGGCAATAAATGGCATTTCGATGGCCTAAACGCTTCCCTGGTAATGTCCAGTGAGTCCTTGCACCTTGCCCGTTCACCTAGAACACTGATTACTGTTTCACAAACGTAGTTCGTTCATTTAAAACGCAGAAACACCGAGCGGAGGAAAAACATGTCTGCGCCATTGGACTCCCTAACGGCTCTTTCTTCACCCAGAGAAAAACCGGTCCTACATCGGCGGGTCTTCTTCCAAGCACGTCTGTGCATGAATTCTCGGCGCCCAGACGCGCGCCGTAGTTCGCATAATGACGTACAACCTGATACCTTATGAAGGCCGGTCTCCTCTTGAACACCGGTTGCCGAAAACTCTGCGGCCGTTCGCTTGCCGTAATTCGGCCGAGCACCGCGAACTAAAAAAAAATACATTCTGAGGCCGTAAGTCGCCCGGTCTCCTTTATAACACCGGCTGCCCGAAGAAAACGAATATTCTGCTGCCGGACGCGCGGTTCACCGTTGAAAGAGCGGATGCGCGGCAGCCGCGCTACGGCCGGTCTCCTTTCGAACACCAACTGCCACAAGAATATGGATATCCTGTGGCCGGTCGGTTGCCGTGGTTGATCTGGGATGTGTCGTTCTCATCTGAAGAATACGATATCCCATGTGTCTCTTGGCAATATGGCTTTTGGCATGTACCCACTCATTGCAAATCATGCAAGTACAAGCCTTGCTTGGGCCAAGTTTGACTTCTGGAAAGAAGCTGAAGCACTCTAGGATGTTTATTATATCAAGAAAAGGAGCACAGTGAACTTGTATGGCAATAAACTTGAATATTTAGAAACTTCGCATTGATTCCTTTGTTACCATTGTGCGGCCCACTATTAAAGGGTGTTATTTGAGACGATGCGTTCAATAAACTTAGTTGCAAGCAAGTGCTTGTCCCATTATCTTCTTTGACATGTGCTTTGGACTGAATTTCTTAAGAACTATGTACCAACTTGCCTAATGCTTTTTACTAAACAGGTTGAACTAGACTTTGTACCTCTCCCCTGTTTCGCAGTATGGAGCATGCGCTTTGTGCAGCAGGTGTCTCAGCGCACTTACTGTTTTTTTTTACTTGTGCTGCCGTTAAGCTTTACATAGATATTTTCATACCATTAAAAGTGGGGAGTAGCAGCCTTTTGCACTCCTAAATTCTTAGTCTCCATCCCTGGAGCTGTAAGATCCTATTCACGGATGCAATAATTTTTATAGCCTTTGCATTTCCGGGGTGTCCATATGTAACTTGATACATTATACATATTTTTCCCCATACAAAACATTTCATAACAAAAGGAGAATGGGGAAGTAAGGAAATCTAATGGCAAGAGGTGTGTTCCTCGCCCTCTTTTTTGTCAGGCACTGGGCAGTTAGCCTGTTGATGATTTTACTGTGCTCCCTACAATTTCACCTTGCTTTTGCCTTATTGTTCAATTTCATTTCGTTGATAATTTTGGCAGGTCCGAGACGGGAGGACCCGAGAACACCTTGCAGTGCTTGTGCACGGCCTGTGAAGATTTCTGGATTGACTTCCTGGACTTCTTCCGTAAGAAGTCTGCCTTAGAAAAACAGCAAACAGAAAAGGAAGCCTTTAAAAATTATTGCAATTCATTTTCACACCAGTTTAGCCTTGCAACAGCAGGTATGCAAACCCGGTTAACACAAAACTTGTTGTGATTTAATATTCCTATTATTCTAGCAAACCTGCGTTGCGACAAGCCATAGCAAACAGCGAAGCATGCTTTGTGTATCTGTATTATTTTTAAGCGATTTGCTGTTTATTTTGTAATTTAAAACAGCTGTGATATCCTAAGCAGGGTTTTCATTCAAATATGTTTCACATTCATCTTTATTAATATAATTTTCAAATTCTTTTAGTTTGCTTTGCTGTACTTGTTTGAAACAGCTCATGAAGCTGCATGCATGTGGGCTAAAATTGCAGTTATGTGAGCAAAGTCAATGTTTCCCACAAAAAACAGAGAAATCTCTTAATGATTACAATGACTCGTTTGTTTGACAAAGCCACAAACTTACTTGACTGGCTGCCATGAGATTTGTACCTCCTCAAGATGGAGAAGTGGTTATAAAGCAAGAATCACTTGACTATCATACAATAGGGGCAACAAGGGGGTCTGTGTTGATCACCTACGTCAGAGTTGCCCATATACTGCAATGATTCCACTGGCAGTAGCACTGACGATCTCTTGGAGGGTCACCCATACACATTCACGACTCTTTCGCCATAAGCCTCACGGGACTCTTCATAAAAGGGGCGTCCTCACAACTCTTGTTACAGTGTCGCGATGATCATCAGGAAGGAGTCCTGTGACTCTCTTTTGTCATTAGATTAGGGTCGTGGCAGTCAGTGCTGACTCTAAGAAGGTAATCACCCATACTCTACTGTGACTACTGTGATGGGGTCCGCATGACCCCCTTTCAATAAGAGTACCGTTACTCTGCGAAAAGGGGTCTAAGAAGAGTCAATTCTGTGGCGAGTAAATACCCCCCGAAGATAGTCACAGGAACTCCCTTTTTTCTTAATGTGAAGCTTCACCTGCAGCTCCACTGGTTGCCATGTCTGGTCAGAATCACCGGCAATGAGGTGGCTGACGCCCTGGAAACAGGTGTTGCTTGCCAGGATGGGGTCCCTGCCTCCAGCGACCTGAGGGCCTTCAGCGCCGCACAACCCATCCTGACGCGGGAAGTTGAGACGATGCACCCGGACACCACACTCATCAGCGGCCAAGCTCCACAGGTCCTTATTGGTAACATCAGTAGAGACGCCCGCTCCATACTCCCCCGCATGCGGCTCGATTGCTGCAACGTGGCAACCCGCTTGCACCCACAAGGCCACCGGTCGTCGCCCACGAGTGCTGACTGAACCAGAGCCCGAGACCCTGGAGCACCTGCTCTGCTCCTGCCCCCTGCACAATGCGTGCGAGCACAGCTTCGGGCCGCACTCCAGCGTCTGGATCTGCCAAGCGACTCTCTGATGGACCTGCTTTTCCCGACAGACCTCAGTTTCCATCCGGCAGAAAGAATTCCGACCAGTCCTGGCCTTCCTCGTGGAGACCAACCCCATACAACGGCTGTAGCCCACTGCATACCGGCAAGCCTTACGCCCTCCTTATCTCGTTTTTTCTCTCCCACTTTCTCTGTCCCCATTTGTTATCATGTATGCCCTTTCATTTCCCCTGTCCCCATCCCCCAGACTGGGTTGTAGGGTGGTGAACTCCCAAATGAGTTCTAAATATCCCCAGTCCACTTCTTTTCCACTTTCTATATCAATAAAGCACTGAAGTCACTGGTCCTTCGTGTGATTGTCCTTGTTGCGCGGCTCAACTGAAGCACGTGACATTTGCGCAGAAGGTTCAAACAAGATTGATAAAGACAGGTTCGGCAGCGGCGACGCGCGGCGAGATTACGACAGGGTAGCGCGCGCCGCCGTGCGTTCCCTGATCACATTATCACTGTCTAAGACGCAGCAGCCATGCGCCGTGACCGGGAAGACAGAAGTTTGCGCTGCACACAAATTTAACATTAAAGAGTACAGTAACCGTCAACAGTGTATCACCACACTCACTACGTCACGAATATTGCACAGAATGTAAAGGCTGGGTGGAAAAAGCACACATTCTGGCCTTGTGACAGCGAGTAATTTATATCCTTTTCCCCTCCACGAAGTCAGGTGGCAGAGCACTGGAAACTGAGCAAGCGCAAGCCGTTCGCCTTCCTGTCACGTCCTGTGGCCACCAACGAGCTCCTTCAGGTCAAGGTCGTGAGCTGGGAGGAGGCGCTGCACGGGTTGCTGTCCTTCGTAATGACCACCTGCGACCCCTCGTCGCTCTCTGGGAAGACGGAAGAGCATTGAGGTTGAGTTTGATAAAATTTGAGGTTGATTTCGCCGTATGCAAAAAAGTCGTCTTTGTTGCTGGAATAAAGAAATTATTATTGAAACGGCCAAATTGGGACTTAAATTCAAAGGGAAACAAGCTAGCGTACTGTACGCTATGTACCCATTTTTGGGGGATAACGTTTGTTGCTGATTTTTCCGTATGCAAAAAAGTCGTTCTTGTTGCTGGCATAAAGAAATTTTTATCGAAACGGCCAAATCTAGATTTAAATTCAAAGGAACAGGCCAGCTTGTTGTACGCTGTGTATACTCGGGAACAAGTTAAGGACGGCAATGGCTCATGTACGGGATCACTCCGCCTAAGCGACGGAACGGGATGTCAACGGAGAGCGCATTTTGAAAGGACGTTGCTATGAATGCGTGACACCATCTGCCTTATCTCACGTAGCTTGTCATCGCTGCAGTAATTTATAGGCATATCAAGTTCAAAAAATCACGGAAACGGCTCGTGCCATGTTCAAAATATTCCTAGTAACGCACTACTTGCGCCGCGCCGAGTAACGTCCGGCTGCAGTGATGACGCACGGCGGACACTTCCGTTATCGTTCTTAAGTTGTACCCAGGTATAAGCATTTTTGGGGGATAATGTTTGCAGTGGATTTTGCCATATGCAAAAAAGTGTCCTTGTTGCCGGCATAAAGACATTTTTATTGATACGGCCAAATCCGGATTTACATTAAAAGGGGAAAGAGCCAGGTTGTTGTACGCTGTGTAAATATTTTAGGGGGATGAAGTTTGAGGTGGATTTTGCCATATGTAAAAAAAGTCGTCCTTTTTGCCGGCACAAAAAAACCATGTTGCGATTGGTTGGGTGCAATGACACTGCACTGCGTGCCTGTTGAATGTTTTGGCTTTTGGTTTGCAAGAAATATTTTGTTCAACAAAAATGGTATTATTGGTTATGAGGATTTTTTTATCGCACCGATGCTACACAGACGATGAGGCGCGCCTCAGTGCAGGGCTCCAGTATAATCACAAGCAGGGATCTTTAACGCACCCCAAAATCTCGAACATCTGGGCGTTTTCGCTCTTCCCCTCCATCAGAAAAGCGGCCGCTGTGGCCGGGACTCCAACCCGCGTCCTTGTTCAACAGAAATGATGGTACAGACTAGAGTACAAGTGCTCACTCCAGGGACACTCATTGCTGTGGGTGTACGTCGTACAGTACATGGGGGAAGGGGCAACGGTTCATTGTTCGGATTCAAGTTTTTTACGCCCTGGAGGGTTTTCCCGTGCCTCCACGCTTTTAGGGCAAGTTCTCGCGCAGCGGTGGCTCTTTCAGCACCGAACCTCACATAGACGGCGCGGATACTTTTGCGTTTTTCGACAATGCTGGCCACGTGACGCGGCTGCGGCTCGTTGGTATGTGTACCTCCTACATTTCCCTACTGTCACATAGCTTTTCTTTCCAAATTTTTATTACGGCGGAAGCCTTGTGTGTCTCATTACACGCGGAAAGTTAACGCGAAAAGTGGACTTCGTTGGTGTCAATGCCGGTGGTACGAAAGGTCACGTGACCGCAGCGGCACCCACTGCTCACTGGAAGAGAGAGACAAAAACTGTTATTTCTGGCGAGGCATAGTCTTAGCGACTGGCGCGTAAATGAGGAAGGCACGCCAGGTAATCTTGAGCCCTTGTGGTGGTCATCAGCAGGAGCTCGTGTGAGGAGCTCCCGGTCACCTCCAACCAGGTAGTTGGACGCACTCACCTCCAACCAGGTAGAGGTAGCGTCAATGCCTATGGTACGAAAGATCATGTGACCGCAGCGGCGGCCTCTTCGAAGTGGAGGAGGGAGGTGCTGCTTTAAGGGCCCGGTTTGTCGTCGTAGCTCGTTCGGGGTCACGGTATCTAACTACCGCAGTCAGCGGCGCCATGCCCCCAAACAGGGGCTTTGAAAAGATCACCGATTCCACTGGTTCTGGATCGAACCCGGGCAGTACGAAGCCGATGTCAATCCCTTTGCGCAACACAGGCACACGATACTCGAATGGAGTGCTTTACGCCGGTCCCCCCAGGCAAATTGTATCTTTCTTGTTATATGAAATAAACTTAATTCTATCCTATCTAAATGGAAACTATCGTCGGTGGTCTTTGCACTGCAAGGAGGCTGCCATTTCTAAGCCGCATGTAAGTGCAAAGCAATGAAAGCAAGAAAAAAATTACTAATTAACGTAACCCAAATAATTTAAAACTCGACGCAGTGTTCTTATAAGCCTTTCCAGTGGCTTCCGCACCCTTTCCTGACTACTTTCGGTATAAACGCCAGGAGGATACTGCAATTTGTCGAAAGAGCACGCCACAGCCCCTTGGGAAAATCACTTCTCCGCATTTGAAATCTTTCACATCGAGAGGACCGGCCTTATCATTTAATGTTCTGCATGCACGACTCCATTGATAATTCAGTGTTATCTTCCATCACCGAGAAATTAATATGGAGCAGAGGTATGGTAACGGGTGGTGGGGTGTACTCATGCGTTCGTGAACACTGCTCGGCCTCTCACAAACGTGGCGAGCGGATGCCACGCCCTCGTTTCTCGTGGGGAGAAAGATGCAGCTAGATGGTAAAAATGATCGTCCACTCTGCAACAGGCGCGATGACGTCATTTTACTCTGGTACTCAGTGTGTAGGGTTTGCGTTCTGGTAACGTAGCCGGCTCGTGCGCTGGCGACCGGGGTTCGAATCCCAGAAACCTTAAATATATTTTGTTTATTTTAGAACAGCGGCGATTTTCCTACTACACTAGAACCCCGTTCATACGTTTTTCACCGGACCGGGAAAACAAAACGTAACAACCAGGAAAACACAGCAGTAAGGAAACCTTCGAAAATTGACGAACACAGTGCAGCTTTGTCTTGCAACCATGTATTTCTGCAACTTTGGCTCTTGATCCTTACAAAACTCGAGAATATAGCATTGCCACTTTTGCGATCGCTGGAAAATACCCCGCCTGGCAATGCAAGGTCCCTAACGATGTTGACTTTCTTTCCCGCGCTGGCTGCTTGTCTACTGCGTTTAGCACGTCAAGCTTTTCCTGAAGGGTATGGGTACATGTTCGTGTGGAGTTGACAAATACAACACCCTACGGGGCTGCACACTATATGGCGCACTCTTTACGATCCCCTGTGCAGACACGGCGGCGTCCCTGCCATGCTGTACCGCATGGTATGGGAATGCCAATTTAACCTCTATCCTCCACATTGACCCTATTCCAAACCCCTCCTGAGAACAGTGAAGAGAGAAATCGCTAGCTCTTGCTTCAGCAGACAGCTGCAGCTGATCGAACGGGTGAAGACTGCGGGTTGCTCCAATGGTGCCCTGTACTGAGGGCTTAACCTACAAGACTGCGAAACAATGAATGTTGTATTGCTCCTACGTTTTCTGGGAGAAAGCACCTCCTGTTTTCGCGAAGCAATCAAAGCACGACAATTTTCATGGGTGCAAGTTGAACGGTGCTCTCAAAGCTTGAAGCGCAGGATGACGACGAGGACACGTGCTATCGTAGCTGTGCTGATTTTTGGGAAACACGCACATGCAGCATTCCAAAGTGAAACTTCCGTTCTAAACACAGTGATGATGGTGATAGCATAGACTAACTGGGCTAACTAGTGGTGACGAATCACACCCACGCGCGGCATCAGGCAGTCAGTTCCTTAGCTATGCCTGGCCAATGCTCGTCAAACGCCAAGATGGCGGTCCTCGCATGTTTACCGGGCGTCTTCGGAGTCTCAGATTGCGGCGAATGATCCTGGAACGTACTCTGATCGACAACGTAACAGTGAGGATTTTAATACATGGGACTCCATGTGAGCTGCTCCGGAACTAGACAAAAACAACGTAGCAGCCGGGAAAACGCAGCACAGAGGAACGTAAGAGCAGTGTTCTACGGTATTCGTATTGGCGCCGACGACGGCTACAGTCGCTTTCCCTCTGCGCATTTTATAAGGCATCTAAGGCTTTCGCCTTAATAAAAATGTCAGTTCGACCTGGCAGCAAAAGTCACGAACCCGTAGAATGTAACACGGGCTGTAACGTTCAGTTGGAACGGAATCTAGAGAGTGTAATGTAGAAAGCCACATAATAAAAAAATAGCGTACCAAATGTTCTGAGAAAGTTTTGGAGCATACAAGAAGAACTTTTAGAGGTGGATTCATCTGGCGCGGAGTCGAAATGCTTTCTGAAAGTGCTCCACTGGGTAGGCCATAACATGTCTGATAAGAAGCCCCTTTTTATTCCGCTTCATTTTTCCTCAGCGATCAGTACGATGCCGCTTTGCCTCATACGTCTGTTTAAAGTTGTGAGCACTGTTGTGAGAGAGAGAAGGCTCTTTATTGGAAGAGAAAGCCGATATGTTTCCGAAATTTAGGCACCGACATGCTACTATGCGGGGGAAGAGGGAGGGGGAAAGAAAGAGCCCCATAGATTACAGGGCAGAAGAAAGAAGAAAAAAGAGAAAAATTAAAAAAAGACAGAAAAAAATGATGTTAAGTTTGTGAGAAAATAAAAGACAGAAAACAATGACGTTCAGTTTGTGAGTCGTGAAATTGAATAGACTGTTTTTTAAACTCTAAATCACAGCAATCCCGCCAATTTCGTCCAGATAGTCGAACAACGCCTCCAGTACTTTGCGTTGAGCTAGTGGAGATGGCCGCGGACCAAAAAGTACTTTCAAGCTCATTGGTCCTGCGCTGAGGGGCTTTAGTTTCTGCACAAGACTGCACCTTGCCTGTATGTATGCGGAGCATTCCAGCAGCAGATGCTTCACGGTTTCCGGAGACCCGCAGTTGGCGCAGCAAGGGTTGGTGGCGACACCAAGTCGAAAAAGGTATGACTTCGTAAGCGCTGCATTGAGATGAAGTCGGTGGTATAACGTCTCTAATTGGTGCGGAAGTACCTCTGGCAGCCTGATCCTAAGCTCAGGGTCTATGTTGCGTAGAAAGGCATGGCGGTGATCGGGAAGGGACCAGAGACGGTTCTGTTTCATTTAAATAAAAGCCTTAGCCATAGTTGTGGCATCACGCCCATTAAAAAAAATCTTCCTCACATTGCCCATTTACAGGCCCCTGCGAGCAGCTTCATCTGCCTTCTCATTTTTTAGAACACCACAGTGACTGTCCAGCGTCGTTGGCAAAGTGCTGCAGGTATGTGATGTCACGAGAGGCATGTTCATGAATGGTGAACCAGTCGCTGCGTTGCAGGCTTTGGACAGCCGCCTTCTAGTCTGTGAAAACACTCCATTTCTTCGGCGGCTGGTGTAAAATGTAGCTTATAGCTTCCTTGATGGAGGGAAGCTCGGCGGCCATAGAGGATGTCGCACGCTCGAGGCGATAGCAAAACGTCTGGCCGGTAGAGGGAATAAATATTCCGGAAGAACTGCGCTCAGGTGAGCAGGAGCCATCTGTGAAGATGTGGTTTGCTTGAGAATACAGCCGGCTGATGTAGTGAAGTGTGAATTGTAGGAGTTCACTTTGAGGCATGCTCTTTTTGGAGTCAATTCCAGGGATGCTTCATCTGATATGTAGGGGCGAAAAGGTTCCAGTGTGGAAATTTCGATGGCATTGCTTTTGTCGCCTGGGAGGGAACAGAAACATTTAACGTACTGAGTATTTGCCCGAAACTCGAATTACCATTTTCCACCATGCGTGTTAGCATGTGGCTTTTGGTGTGCACACGATGACGTAGATGTATTCGCAGTCTCCTTGAGTCGAATCACGCCCAGAGGCAGACAGCCAGCTCCAGCGATCGTACCTAAGCCCGACGACCCTTTCGGGAGGCCGAGGCAGATGCTGAGGCAGTTGTTTCTGGCCGAATCAAGCTGCTTTCTGCTTGTGGGCGGGAGCTTCTGGAGGACAGAGAGGCTGTAACGCAGTAGACTGTCGACATAGGCTTTGCAGAGCAGTACCATAGAGCGACAGTCACTGCCCAGCGACTGCCGGCTAGATACCCCAGGATTTCTGAGATTGCGGTTATTTTTGTACGGAGTTTCTTCACTTCAGGAGCCCAGGAAAAATTCCGGTCAATTAAGATCCCGAGGAATCTTGGGGTTCGCACATATTGTAGGGTGCGGCGTCCGAGTACCAGTGGAAATCATTTCATGTGCTTGCGAGCGAAAGCAATGGCGACACTTTTCTCGGATGATAGGTGGTGTCCTCTGGAGGAAAGATACGCAGATATTTGCGCCAGAGCTTTCTGCAGCCTTTGCTACGTGGTACGATGCGATCACGATGTCTTCCAGGGGTCGAATTCTCCAAACCGGCGGGGTGTCGCTTTGAAACGACGGGGTAGCGCCATGCAAATGCGTGTGTTCTGGAGTTGGGGCCGTCGCTTTGAGGAGCTGTACAAGGCGTGTGAGCCGCAGGAAAGCACTGTGGCAAGGGGGCGAACCGACAAACCTGTGCCCACTGTCAAGGATGCAAAGCGACACCCAATGCCCCCCAATGTTTCACGTGTCGCTTCGCGCCCTTGTCGCTTCGCGCCCTTGCCACAGTGCTTTTCTGCGGCTCACACTCCTTGCACAGCTCCTCAAAGCGACGGCCCCAACCGCAGAACACACGCATTTGCATGGCGCTACCCCGCCATTTCAAAGCGACGCCCCGTCGTTTTGGAGAATTCGGCCACAGATGCAGATGTCGTCCGCATGAAGTATGACATGGACGCCAGTTGGGAGTACTCGCTTTAGGTAGACAAAAGTAAGGTTAAAGAGCAGAGGGCTCAAGACGGCTCCTCGAGGTACTCCTTTTGTATAGTATAGTAAGAAGTCGGGCCATCTGGCGTTGACATGAAAAGTTGTCGCCTAGCAGGTAACTTGAAATCCAAACGTAAAGTTTTCAACCAAACCCAAGAGCAGCAAGGTATGTCAGAATGGCATCATGAAAAACTGAATCAAATTCCGACTGAATGATACGACGATAGGAACATATCTTTTATGTAATTCTTCTTCCCGAGATGAAACTAGAGCAATCACGTTGTCAATGGCTGCTCTATTTTCGCGAAAACCGTTCATCTGAGGCGGATAGAGGTTTTTGCTCTCAAGGTAACAGACCATTCTTATGAATATTATTCACTCCATAATTTTGCCGACACAGCTTAGGAAAGTTCTTGAACGGAAAGAGCCATAAGTTGTTGGTGACTTACCGGGTTTTAGGATGGCCACTAGCTTAGCTACTTTTCATAGGGAAGGTACTGCGCCACAGAGCCAGGCTGAATTACAATATTCTAAGATACGCAATCGAGACTGATGGGAAAGGTGACTTCGCATTACCATATAGCTTGTTAATAAAAACACATTTGACTGCTAAGCGATACTCTTCTATGATCTCAAATGTACTGAAAGTGCTTCTATTTCGACCCTAGCTAAATTCTTTTCGGATTCGTCTAGAAAGCCAGAAGCTGGAGATACCTTTTCGACATTTCAGGTACCAAGATCAACCAAGTTAACAGCAGCGAAGCAAAGACGGGAATTTGACTCTGCATTGCGTGAGGCTGTTCAGTAGCACATTTAAACATTGCTTTGCCGCCGTTTTTCTACGAATCAAATTTCAATCTGCAGTCGTTGTGAAAATATACTAGGCCACGCGAAAGATTTATGGGCCACAACACAGTAATCACTTGTTACAAGGAAGTCAGTGGGACGGCAAAAACTTTTGTTATAAGCGGTATTGCGACATAAGCGACCACTCGTAAAAAGATAATTTAGTTGACCTTTAACTACGCCACAGCTACGAGGGATCAAAGCACAATGTATTCATTGAAGCAAAACCTTATTCAGGAGCAAAAGAAAAGCAGTTAACTTCGGCTGTTTCAAGTTTCTTCCGAGCGCAAGCAACGCTGCTTCATTTTGACCAAGCATTACTCGGTAGTCATTGCCGCCCACAAAAAGTGACTGTAGTAGTAGCCCCTTTTATTGGGCGCGCGGGTGTCACACAACGCTGCGAGAGTTTCGCGCTCCAAAGCGCCCCGTATGCAGCGGCTCGAGACTAAGGTTGTATTTGTTGAGCTCAAAAAAAACGATTAAGCGCTAATTGCGCGTACACAGCGCTATCATAAAAAAAATGGCGACAATCCACTCTGTGAAGGTGATTGGAAAGCAAAGTTGTACACGCACCCACAACGATTACCCATGCCACGTCACTTAAATTCACTCACGTCGCTCTACGAATAGTGCAACAAGAGAGAAGTGAAATGCGCTTATCCACACCCTCTAATACTTCAACGAGATATTCTTGCTAAGGTTAAATTAATGCATGATGCATGAACAGTGGTTGGTTGAGTTGTATTGGTGTAGCATATGAGTGGAAACTTTTTTTATAAAATGTAAGCTCAAACCCGGTGTCAGACGATCTCACTTCTCCGTCTCTTCCGTCGCAGACGAAGGCGGCGAGATCGGCGGCAGAGACGGAGCAGGAGCAGGAGCAGGAGGAAGAGGTGCAGGCGGAGGAATACGTATATTCACATTTTGAACGGCCCAGAGTACAGCCCAGGGGAGTGGTTCCTTCCTCACTGTAGCCCGTATACAGTGCGCGCCGCCTGTCTTCTGTCCACGAGCTGAAGCTTGGTACGCAGAGAGGGGCTGGACAGTAGGATCTCCCATTGCTTTTCTTCGGTAGATGAAGGAAAGAGAGGAAGGTGCCCAGGGCTAAAGTCGCACACCCCGATTATGTGGCAGCGTGCTCCTACTTCTAAGCAAAATTTACATTCAGCGTCATAGAGATTCGGGTACATTAAGTGAAGACGCGTCGGGTGTGGGAAGGAGCCGGATTGTATGAGCCGTATTACGACGCTGAATGTTGTTCTATGGGAAGGCCAGGGCAAGGCGATGGTAGGGTCTGTCTCTGAAGGCGATAATGCTGGGTTATGTCCCTGAACGAGACAAGCGGGTGACTGTCCTCGTGCAGCTGCATAGCACTGGGGGTAAAAGTGCAGGCTTGGGGGGCGTATTCATTGTCCTCAATGGAAGCGTGAGCGGGTGTCTAGATGAGCTGAGTGGAACCATTTGGGGAGGGGTTTTTATCACACGCAGTGCAGGTCGGGACACCGAACCCGACAGGTAATTCCGGTAGGCTTGTTGGGAATTGGTGACTACCTTACGAACCCCTGCTTGAGTGAGAGCCAAGGTGATGGCTGCCTCTTCTGCTGCAAATCACGTCTTGGGTCTTGAGTAAGGCACAAGCGAGGAGGTTGGTTCTGGAGGTAGCCACGATGATGGCGTACTGCTGTCCTCGATGTTGGGAGGCGTCTGTGTAGATAACTGCATGATCCACAACGAGGGTGGTGTTGAGCGCTTGAGCCCGTGCTTGTCGGCGAGCCTCGTCATCTGAGGGGTAGGGAGCATCTTTATTTCTTGTCGCCAAAAGTCCAGGAGGACATCAAGCGGAGAGACCTTCTGTGCTGACCAGTCAATCTGGTGAAAGATGCGGCGACCCACCGCAGTTCTACTTATTCGGGGCTTCTGGATAGAAGGATGGCCCTCTATCAGCTCTTCCAGCGTGTTGTAGAGCTTTGTGCTAAGCAGCCTCTCTTTGGACGCACTCATGGGAAGACGAATGGCTTGCTCAACCGCCTTTCTAATCATCATATAAAGTATCTTTGTGTCCTCCTTGTCGAGAAGGAGACCGGGGGTTTTTCGTAAGTGATTCTCGAGAGGGCAAAAACTTTAACTAATCGAAAGGTATCGGATTTCTTGAGGCCTCGCTTCTTAGTGGCAACACGCCTGATTACGTGTATGATTTATTGATGCTGTGTTTGATGCGCTACAAGGATACGTCACTCTTGGTTTTGGCCTGAAGATGTGGACCCAGGATCTTGATGCTAAGGCTTGGAGTGATGGCTTGGCGATCAAGGAGTATTTGAATGTGTTCCTTGAGGTATCGCTTGGCGTGATGGCAGACGACAAGGAGCTGAGATTTTTTCGTGAACACTGGAAGCCACATGCCCATTGCCGTACCAGACGTGAGATGCCATGGGTTTGTGTGAGCTTCCTTTATTCGCTATCACGTGGCATTTAGCGAGAATGCAGTGTTTAAACCCGTAAATGTGCTTGGTGAGTGCACCACTTGTCTTCCCCGTCTCCACGTGGGCTCGTAGCTAAATCGGTAACACAACGGGCTCTTGCTTTGTTAATATGTTAGTTCTAGGTTCGATTCCTGGCAGTGCGGTAAATTCTTTTATTTGTTTGCGGGAGTTTTCTGATGACACCAACCGTTGGGAAAGATCATTTGGGGGGTAGAGGTAAAAAGCTTTCCTTTAAAACTTACCGGTTTTGCCGTAGGAAGTTTGCATGATCACTGGGTAATTTTCTTCCCGAGGTGTGCACCGCGAAGTTTACAGCACGAAATTTTTTTGGCGCCCCCGTTGTCGACGATACTGCTAATTCTGCGGTTCCAGTGTCGGTGCTCGCACACCACCGTGCCTGCGTCATGGACCAATGTTTATGTCATTGTCTTTGACCATTGAACAACAAAATTCAATGACCGTACCACGCATTTGGCTCGTTTCTCTCAAGTGGGATGGCACGAATCAAACCTGATTGGCTGCAGAAAATCGCTGGGAAAACACAGCGCTCGTTGACCCGCCATGTTCACAGCTTGACTCACCGCTGGACCGCCGCCACCCGGCGACGCCTCCGCTAGCCACTTCGCTCTAAGCGGGTTGAGCTGTTCATGGGCTTCGAGTAATGCGGCCTAAAATGCATGCACTTGGGTTGGGACCAAAAGAAATTTTGCATAACGCGATATTTCGAGTAAAGCGATTTCGTTATGGCGAGGGATTACTGTAATTCAAATCGTAATTCTTAACGTTTAACTGTTCACAAAATATATTATGGCACTAAGAAAGAAGGGTGTTTTCTCTAGCTTTCCGGCAGAAAGAATTTCATCCTCGCTGGTAAGGTGTACTTTCAGGTTTCTGCGGCCTGAGTACTTTCTTCATGACCTAGGAAATTTTGACAAAGGCTGTACATAAAAAATTCTAATGTATGGGCATATGATGCGGATGGTACTAAAATCGCACTTACCAAAGAGAAAATCACCTAAAAACTTCCAGATCAGTAGTGGGGCCAACTTAAAAGTGTTATGTCTTACTGGACACACTTCTGTTCTCTATTGCACGGCCTCCGTCCCCCTACGCCGCGCGGGTGGTGCCTAACCATGACTGTGCAGGGCCCCGCACGGGGCACCTTGAGCAATCTTGGTGACGGTACTGGCGATACCGCGGACCCCGAGCCCCCAAACATAAGCTGGATCCAACCGTGGTGATGTGTTTTTAAGGTGAAGGGTAGAAACCTCTAACGGTGGCCGTCGGAGCCCAGGTCAAGCTCCGGCGGATGGGCTCCCTGTCTGTCTACCAGGCAGGGAGCTCCGGGACCTCTTTGGCTACCAGGGTAAGGTCAAAGAAGAAAGTACCCCAGTCTCCCTGCTTTTATACTATGCTCTATGGCATTTTCAAAACCCCCCCCCCCCAAACGTGATCGGTCCCTGAAAAGGGGCCGCACCGAAGTATCTTTTCCCCAATTGCCATCTTTAACATTTCCTGAACCGGATAATTTCTCTCGATTTCTTGTGATGGAATCGCTCAATCCAACACACCCTCTAGCATCTCAGTCAGTCTTCTTGATCGCCAAGTATCTTGAAGCAATAATAGGAAAATCATATAAGTGCAAAAAACAAAGGTCTGGTGAACTCCTCATCGAAATAAATGACAAGCAGCAGTCTGCAAAGCTTCTAGCTCAGAGTAGACTGGCTGATCTCGACATCAGGGTCACACCCCATCGGAGCCTCAACAGCTCGCAGGGTGTGATATCCGAAACAGATCTCCTGAACGAAACGGATGCGGATCTCCTTGCCGGCTTGAAGGATCAGGGCGTCACTGCCGTGAGACGCATCACTATCCGCAGAGACGACAAGGAGATTCCCACCAAGCACATCATCTTGACCTTTGACCGCGCAGTACTCCCACAACACATAAATGCAGGTTTTATCCGTTGCTCCATCCGTCCGTACATCCCGAACCCGCGGCGCTGTTTTAAGTGCCAGCGGTTCGGGCACGGTACAAACTCTTGCCGTGGCCGAACGACGTGTGCGAAATGCGCGGCGCACGATCATCCGAGCGAGAACTGCGCATCCGAAACCCTCACTTGTGTAAACTGCGGGGGGCCGCATGCAGCATACTCCCGCAAGTGCGAAAAATTCCAACTAGAAAAAAAAGATCATAAACATTAAGGTCACTGAGAACATCACCTTTCCAGAGGCGAGAAAGAGGTTCGCCTCTTTCCCTCTGGGGAGGTACGCCGACGCAGCTCGCCGGGGGGCGGAGCGGCGTCTGGTTTCCACAGGGACCCAGTTCAGCGAGTCTGACCTGGTCCCTCGCCCGCCCCCCCCCTGGGTTGCCTCGGGCAGCCCAACCTGCCACCACGCCGCCTGCTGAGGCAGCAGCGGTTGTGGTGGCCACGTCTTCCGTCGGGACCGGTGCCGCTCCCGCCTCTGTCTCCCCGTCCTCCAGTCCGTTGGAGGGTACCGAGGTGATGGACACCACGGGCCCCGCACCGGTTCCCACCGCCACCGCACCGCCCGTGCCACTTTTGGCGTTCCCGACGCCCGCGGCGGTGGCGGCTCAAGCGAAGGGCTCCCGAAGGGGGGCCAAGTCCGGGGGGCCCGGTCCGTCTGGCACCCCTCGGACATCTGACGACGAGATGGACGTCGGGCCGTTCCTGCCTGCAACGCAGCGCAAGGAGCGGCCACCGACTTCCAAGCCTACAGAAAGGCCCAAAAAGCCCAATCCAAGAGTAACAGCCCCGAAAGACGACACATGAACACACACGAACACACACATTCCAGTCATTCTTAAATTTAAATAATGGGAACAGAAAATATTATCCAATGGAACTGCAGAGGCCTCCTTAAAAATCTTGACGATGTGTATGAGATTCTGCATGCCAGTCAGCCAAGTATTGTGTGTCTCCAGGAAACCCACCTCAACTCTAAACAAACAAATTTCTTAAATAGGTACATGGTATTCAGAAAGGACAGGGTTGGCTGCACCCACTCTTCAGGAGGTGTGGCCATTATCGCCCGGAAATCATTAGCATGCCACCCTGTCCCTTTAAACACTGTCCTCGAGGCTGTAGCGATCCGTACCATAATATTTAATAGGTTGATAACGGTATGCTCTATTTACATCTCTCCTGATTTTGCACTTCTGAGCTCTGATTTCGAGGCACTGGTTGACCAGCTGCCGGAACCATACATACTAACAGGCGACCTTAATGCGCACAACTCTCTTTGGGGCTCCACCAGAACGGATGCCCGAGGTCGCCTGATAGAGAAGTTCCTTACATCCTCCGGAGCATGCCTTTTCAACAAAAAACAGCCTACATACCATAACTTAGGACACAATACATACTCGCATCTTGACTTGGCTATTGGTTCCGCCGTTCTCTTTCCATGTCTTGATTGGGGTGTGGGAACAGACCCATATGGTAGTGACCATTTCCCCACCTCATTAACGTATATAGGTATAGGCCCGAGCAGTCCATCTTCCCATAAAAGGTTTAATGAATCACAAGCAAACTGGAGCACATTCACACAAACATCTCAACTACACCACACATCCATAAAACACCTACACGTGGAGGAAGCCGCCCAACTCGTCACGGCGCACATCCTCGACGCCGCCGAAAAGTCCATTCCCCAGGCCTCCAGTGGGTCCCGCTGCCCAAGGAGGCCCTGGTGGAACGAGGACTGCAGGCGGGCGCGAGAGGCCCAGAACAAGGCGTGGGGTGTCCTTCGCCGGTACCCCACGTCGGACAACCTCATTTCTTTTAAACGGGCAAAGGCTCTTGGGAAGCGAGTGCGTCGTGAGGCGAAAAGGGAGAGTTGGCGCACCTTCCTCACTTCCATCAATTCATACACTGATACACACAAAGTCTGGACACGAATACGAAAACTAAAAGGACAACAGACACACAGCCTGCCCCTGGTTAGTACAACAGGGGACACACTGGAATACCAGGCTAACACACTTGCACAACACTTCGAACACGTGTCCAGTTCAGCACACTACACAAACACTTTCATGAAACACAAAACATCTGTAGAAAAGAAGTCCCTGCGTGATAACAACAAGTCGCACACTTCTTACAATTCTTGTTTTTCAATTCATGAGCTGAAGGTTGCTCTGAGCACATGTAAGCCTTCAGCTCCAGGTGCAGACAAAATCACATACACCATGATACAACACCTACACCCAGACACTCTTGAAACACTCTTACACCTATACAATAAAATATGGCTTTCGGGGCACATTCCTCGCTCTTGGAGGGAGGCCATAGTAGTGGCTGTCCTAAAGGAAGGGAAGGACCCTTCCTCTCCTGCCAGTTATCGCCCTATTGCTCTGACAAGCTGCCTGTGTAAGCTCCTCGAGAAGATGATAAACAGGAGACTTGTGTACTTCTTAGAGTACAATGGTCTTCTCGAGAGCTGCCAGGCGGGCTTCAGGGCGGGGCGATCTACCAACGATCAACTCGTTGCGTTAGAGTCTTATATCAAAGATGCTTTCCTCCACAAGCAGTACTGCATGACGGTCTTCTTTGATCTTGAAAAGGCGTACGATACTGCTTGGCGGTACGGCATCCTTAGCGACTTGAAGTCCTTTGGCATGTCGGGTAACATGATGAACACGCTTGCAAGTTACCTGTCTGAAAGAACATTTCGCGTGCGAGTTGGAACGGCACTTTCTAGGGTTCATGTGCAGGAAAACGGCGTGCCGCAAGGTGGAGTTTTAAGTTGCACCCTTTTTATTGTAAAAATGAATTCCCTCAGGAAGGCGTTGCCACCGTCGATTTCCTGCTCCGTTTATGTAGACGACGTACAATTATCCTTTAAGTCTTGTAACCTGTCTGTCTGCGAGCGCCAAATCCAGCTTGGTGTTAACAAGCTAGCTGGTTGGGCAGACAGCAACGGTTTTAAATTTAATCCAGGGAAGTGCACTTGTGTCTTGTTTTCCAAGAGGCGTGGCATCCGGCCGGATCCAGACATTCATCTCAATGGTGTCTCGATTCCTGTCAAGAAAGAACACAAGTTTTTAGGTATAATCTTTGACGAAAAGCTCACGTTTATCCCACATATAAAACAACTAAAACATAAATGCTTAAAAACGATGAATATCCTGAAGGTTCTGTCGCACATTTCTTTTGGTGCTGACAAACAACTTCTTTTACGTGTTTTTACCAGCTTGATAGGCTCACGACTGGACTATGGTAGCGTTGTCTATGGGTCAGCCACTAAAACATCCCTCAGAATGCTGGACCCTGTGCTTCATCTAGGGCTCCGCTTGTCGTGTGGTGCTTTTCGGACTAGTCCAGTCGAAAGTCTGTATGTAGAGTGCAACAAATGGAGCCTAGAACGTCAGCGAGCCTACACAGACCTGCTTTATGCTTTTAAAATCTCATCAATGCCTCACCATCCTTTTACGTCAGTTTTTTATGATACATCAATATCTCAACTTCTTGCAAATCGCCCATCAGTCTCTGCTCCCTTCGCTTTCAGAGTAAGAGAAGAAGCGTCACAACTTGATGTCATGTTCTCAGACACCATCAAAACCTCCGCTACTGAACTTCTAGTACCGTGGCAGCTTCGCCCGATATCATGTGATGTATCTTTTACAAGTGTCGAGAAAAACAGAGTGCCTAGAAGCGCGATCGTGCAACATTTCTTGTCCCTTCAGCACAAATACAAGTGTGCTGAATTTTACACAGATGCTTCTAAAACTGCCACAACTGTTTCCTGTGCTGCGCATGGTGGTGGTACCTTTAATGTCTGTAGAACTATGAATAGAAATACAAGTATCTTTACGGCAGAGGCCTATGGCATACTTCTTGTAGTTAAGCATATTGTTCTAAGTCGAATTCCGAAATCTGTAATTTATACTGATTCTTTAAGTGTTGTGCGTGCATTATCCTCACAGAAGTCTAAAAACCATGTGGTCAGTGCTCTCATTAGTACTATTATGTCTGTGCATGCGTTAAACCTTGAGGTGACCGTGTGCTGGGTGCCAGGGCACTCTGGAATTCCAGGTAATGAGACCGCAGACGGAATGGCGGCCGCTGCTGCCCTTACAACAACAGTTGACATAACAACAATACCCTACACCGACCTCAAATCACACATCAGACAACACCTTCGCACAACATGGCAAGCGCACTGGAATCAACAGACTGACAACAAACTACACATTATAAAGCCACTCTTGGGAGCATACACCACTGATACTCACAACAGACACAACGAAGTTACCCTGGCTCGATTACGGATAGGCCACACGCATGCAACACACTCCCACCTGCTCACGGGATCTCCAAGACCCCTGTGTAGCAGGTGCGGGGAGGGCCTATCCGTAGTCCACATACTAATAACATGCAAGGCACTTCACACAACACGACACAAACACTTCAGAGAACTCTACAGACAACATATCCCACTACACCCATCGCTGTTTCTAGGTGACGATGCCAGTGTTTCTATGAAACGTGTGTTTGATTATTTGTCAGATGTTAAGTTTTTAAACCTTATCTCATATCACGCATAATCAAATCTGGCCCTATACACCAGCCATCACCATTACCTTTAATTGATTTTACAATGTCCGATTTACATGTTTTTATACCTACCTTTTTATGGTAATCACTTCGCTTCATTATATAACTTTTCTTCTGGCGCTCTTTGCCCTCGCTGGCCTTGCGCCATGAAACACCAACCATCATCATCATCATGACTGTGCAGGGGATCTCTTCTGGGCTACCAAAAGTGCAACGAAGACGCACAAATACATGAAGCCCTCGTAACAAAATCGCTTTAATCAAATTCTCATTTTGTTCCAACCTTTTAGGGATGCCAACTACGATGCAAGACAGAACAAACTACCGCTTACAATGAAGCCAAGTTCTTCTCCCTAGTAGTTTGCTACAATGAAGGCTTACTGTATGTCGATGCGTGTCGTATTGTGAAATAATTTGCTTCGGAGCCAAACCTGCCCGTCCCACTATTCAATGTTTCCCTTTTGTAAGTCTTACATCTGCCTTCACAGCAATGTGGTGCAAGAAGACAATTCCGCAGCAAGTGTTCTGCAAAAGAAAATCAAATACACTTAAAATGCAGCCAAGCCTCTGTTTACGTGTTGACTGCCAGATTTGGAATAAAAGAAGGTGGGAGGGTTTGGCAAGTGACGTTAAGGGACTCAGAATAATTCTCGCGGTCTGCTAGGGGCGTAGTGACACCCGTTTGAGGGCCGGTGCACTAACACAAATCAGACCTTAAACGAAGCGGAGTCTACTGAAACAAGGTAATTTGGCTTAGCTCTTTTAAAGGAGGTAATTTTTCCGGAGGTAATCGGGTGGACTACATAGAAAAAAAGTAACTGTCACAGAGCATCGGAAACTCCATAGACCCGCAAGTGATATTCGGCACTGAACACAGGTACAGTTATCATAATGTCAAGATGGTAAGACTGCAATGCCCGGTACATTTTTTTAATCGCAAATAATTTCTTTCTGATAGACATCGCTAGTGTTCAATTATAGAAGGATTACTTAAAACTTTATTCGCGTTCCTTAAAAATACTCAGTGTTCTGGTGCTCCGTATTCGGGAAGCCCATCTCTCATACCTCAATCGTGCTTTGTACACAACCTGCGGCATCCTACTGCGTTCCCCATACAAATTCCAATAGGCCTTCAGGATTCTAGACCAACAGCTAATTCGGTATTTCGGGGACTTGCTTTAGGTGAATCGTCGTTACTGGCGAAATCAAGAATGGCATGGTCATAATGAGAAGGAAAAAATATTCCACGCTTTTACATAAACCTCAGGTGTGCGGCTACCCAGTGCTGGAAGCGTTACGTGAACAAGGAACAATCCCAATCTTTATTTTCCACGTAACATTTCCGGTTTACGAAACAAAAGTCATAAACGGTAAAGAACCTACGACTAAACGCAAACACACATCTACCCTTCGCCTACCCCGCATACCATGGGTGCAAATCAGTAGAGTCGTTTGACGTGAATAAAAAGGCCGCGAAGAGAAAATGCAAGTTTGGTTCTTTCAAAAGACCGCTTTGTCTTGAAAACAGTGGGGCTTTGTTTGTGGTAAACTTGAGAGAAATAATCGAGATTATAAAGAAAACGGATGAGGCAGTGGACACTCTCCCCAGCCACTTTCCGGCGATTCTTCTATGGCGTCACAGAATCTGGTTCGTGCTGCTGGCAGCCGCCCAACAAACCTGTTGCCAAGAATCACGAACTGGGCGATTGTACTGGTACTTCTACATTCATTTGAGCATACCGCTTGAATGCTAACGTACTGGTAATACACTCATAGCTTTTTATATTACTGGCCGTTGTTGCATCATTCTGGCCCGTGAGACGTAATTATAGCGCAAATTCCGAAATTTTGCAATATTTACAGCGAACCAGTTCCGCAATTCTAGGTTTCCGGCATTTGACAAGACTCAGCATAACAGTATAAAGAAAAGAATTTACCGGCACTGGCAAGATTCAAACCTGTGGCTGATGAATCGACAGAGTTAGTGTTTTACACTCGGCCACGACCATGAGTTAGTACCCGAGATAGATGGAGAATGAGCTTTTATTGAGCCCAATAAATCTATAGTGCACGCAGGCACCGTATGGGGTGTAACCATATGCGTCTAGCAGCTCCTGGCCTCTGGCTGCCAGCGCGAACTGGATCGTCAGGTCAGGACCAGACAACAAGGTCTCCTATCGCTCTCGGGGGTCTGGTGTAGGTATAGGGGTGGGGGGCGGGTGGATTTAAAGATACTCGCAGGCTTTAGGGCGGGGCGATCGACGAACGATCAACTCGTAGCTCTTGAATCGTATATAAAGGATGCCTTCGTGCATGAACAGTACTTTTAACTGTGTTTTTTGACCTCGAGAAGGCCTACGACACCGCTTGGCGTTATGGGATCCTTAGTGACCTCAGGTCAATCGGTGTTTCGGGTAATATGTTGAACACCCTTGTTAGTTATTTGTCAGAGAGACCGTTCAGAGTAAGAGTTGGTTGTGCACTTTCAAAGGTTCACGTGCAAGAAAATGGCTTGACGCAAGGTGGCGTGTTGAGTTGCACTCTCTTTATAGTAAAGATGAACTCTCTTGGAAAGGCACTGCCACCAACAATCTCTTATTCTATGTATGTACACGACGTGCAAATATCTTTTAAATCATGCTATATGTCAATATGCGAACATCAAGTCCAGCTTGGTGTCAAGAAGCTTGCCGGCTGGGCAGACAAGAATGGGTTTAAATTGAATCCTGCAAAAAGCTCCTGCGTTGTATTCTCCAGGAAGCGCGGTATCCATCCGGACCCAGACATTACTCTTAATGGGGTGTCGCTTCCTGTGAACAAGGAGCACAAGTTCTTAGGTGTTGTATTTTACCACAAACTCGCATTCATTCCACACATCAAGGAACTTAAACATAAATGTCTAAAAACAATGCATATACTTAAGGTTCTCTCCCATCAATCGTATGGTTCCGACAAAGAACTCCTACTACGGCTCTATACTGCTTTGGTTGGGTCTCGTTTAGACTATGGCAGTGTGGTATATGGGTCGGCGTTTAAAACAGCGTTGCGAATGCTTGACCCAGTGCTACACTTGGGGCTACGGCTTGCGTCGGGTGCTTTTCGCACTAGCCCTGTTGAGAGTCTGTATGCCGAGTATAATAAGTGGAGCCTTGAGAACCAACGGACGTACATGGACTTACTTTATGCTTTTAAAATTTCATCGCTGAATAACCATCCTTTTTATCCTGTCTTTAACGACACATCCACATCTGTGCTTTTTGTAAATCGCCCATCCGTTCCTTTGCCCTTTTCACTTAGAGTGAGCGAGCGAGCCTCGGATCTGAGCGCTTCGTTTTTAGATGTGTACAGATCATCCTTTTCAGACATTTTACCTCCTTGGAAAGTTCGTCCTGTGTCCTCCGACCTTTCTTTTATGAAACTTGACAAAAATCGGGTACCGCGAGCTGCAATACTGCAGCACTTCCTGTCTTTGCAGTATAAATACCCACTTGCAGAATTTTACAGTGACGCGTCTAAAACCTCCACTATGGTCTCCTGCGCGGCTCATGGTCCGAATTTCAGTGCAGCCAGAACCATGAGCGTCCACACAACAATTTTTTCAGCAGAAGCATATAGAATTTTATTGATTGTACGACACATACTTGAAAATCAAATTCCGAAGTCTATCATCTATACAGATTCCTTGAGTGTTGTTCGCGCACTGTCATCGCATACACCCCCCAAAAACCACATAGTTAATCTTGTATTTAACACTATCATGTCTGTGTATGCGCAGAAGCATCAGCTGCTCCTCTGCTGGGTCCTATGACACGCTGGGATCGCTGGGAACGAGTTGGCAGACGAGAGGGCCGCTGCTGCTGCACTCAGGAACACTGTAGACATAACAACCGTACCATATACAGACCTCAAGCCACACATAAGACAACACTTGCGTAGAACATAGGAAACACACTGGAGTGAACAGACAGATAACAAGTTACACGTTGTAAAACCACGCTTGGGACCATACACCACTGACACACGCAACAGACACAGAGAAGTCGCCTTGGGTAGGCTGCGGATAGGGCACACCCATGCAACGCACTCGTATCTGCTGACGGGATCTTCTAGACCCAAGTGCAGCAGGTGCGGTGAGGCCCTATCCATAGTTCACATACTAATCACACGCAAGGCACTTCACGCAACACGACAGAAACACTTCAGAGAACTCTACAGACAACATATTCCCCTACATCCATCGTTTTTTCTAGGTGATGATGCCATTGTTTCCGTGAAACGTGTGTTTGAGTATTTGTCAGACGTCAAGTTTTTAAACCTCATTTCCTATCACGCATAATGAATATCTGGCCCTGTACACCAGCCATGCTCATTATCGTTTCGTGATTTTACTTTTGTTTTTGCTGACTTTACTTAGTGTTTAAGGTTTCACCCCTCATATGACTATTGTTTTGGCGCTCTTTGCCCCAGTTGGCCTTGCGCCATAAACATCCAACCATCATCATGACCAACCCGGGAGGCAAGCCGCTTACTCAATCGTCCGTAACTGTGGGTAGGGGATACCTGCCACCTGATCGACAGAGAACACGTGATAGAGTTCATGTTGCCCGTGCGGGCGCTTAATTTAAGTGTGCGTGTTTCGTTCGTTCGTTCGTTCTGCTTGTTCGATGTGCTTCTTGTTCGCCGTTATACCAACAAAAATAGAGTATAAGAGTCTAAGTGGTTGCGGCAGGGAAGAAGAAGCAAATCGGCTGCAATCGTGGACTTAAACCATCGTGATGGTCGTGAAGGTTGCCTACAGCTTCGCCACCTTCAAGTCGTATGCGTTAGATGACCTTTCCTCATTTTTTGTAGTTCTTTTTCGGTAAGGAGTCTTTCGGGAATGGGTGGAAGCTTGAGTGAGTTACCAAACTGTAGTTATCACAAACAGAACACGTTTGCGTTCTGTCTGCATGGGCCCTTTGAGAAGGCCAGTTTCATGGCATCAGCTCATCCAAGTACCTAAAAATCGGATACCTCTGCCATGTGATTTTTACGCAGCGTCATCTGTGCTTCAAGAGCATCTGGTTGTGCTCCCAAGCTGATGACCTTCGGGGGCATTGCCTGCTGAGATCGGCCGGTGAACCTATTCTGCCTTGTCAACGCCGGAGTGCCCTTTAGTCCTGACGGCGATAGAAAATGTGGTTTCCCCAATAGAATACAAAATTTCACGTGTACCCTCATCACAGTCCCACCCATTGCGATGCTATGATTTTGTAATTGCACGTTATTTGCAGCACCTTGATGGTCTTATTGAACGGAAGCAGCATAGGGCATTGCGCATTGTGCAGCCGTACAAGTAATTGCAGTGCTAATATTTGTATAGCTTTCTATTTATTGTTTTGTGAACATCTGAAACGTTTTGTTAAATAACCAAAACATAGTGAATGAGCAAAATTGTTCTGTCAAAGGCCTACATTGTGCACAACAAATACACACTAGTCACTCACCGCTCCAGCATATTGTGATCAATTACCTCCAATGGTGTAGTTTTTCAAAATTGGAGGCAACTAGCGCAACAGACGAGGAGAGGGTACGAAAGGACTGTAATGTCGGTTTTCGGTAAGCTAACTTCCCAACGCCCAAGTATTGTCATTTGCTGGGCGCCGTAGCCAGATCAGGTAAGTCCGGAATGAAAGGAAAGGAAAATCGGTCATAATGACGACTATGATGATGCTTCTTAGTGTACTGTTTACGCGGGCATCTATCCTGTTATCGATGTGATGATCATTGTTGGGAGTTTTTGGCGCAAGGCCAGCTAGGCCAAAGAGTGCCAAACAAAAGTGGTTACCACAAAAATGTAGGTGTTCAAACGTGTAAGCCAGACGAATGGTCAAATCAATAAAAGGCGATGGTGATTCCTGGGAAGGACGTACACATTTTATAAATTAAAATATTTTTCCCACGAACGTATATAGCAGCAGCGTAACAGAGGTATGTAAGCTGATCGTGTAGCAGCAACACTGGGAACATTTAATGCTTCATGACATCAGCTGCTTGGTCGAGGTTGTAACAAGATATACATTTAACTTGGGTGTACGTGCTTCGTAATTCACCTCGGTGCATTCAGGACAATTGCAATTGGCGTTAGTTGGAAGGTGCGATGTCATAGGCAGGACATTCGGACCTTTGTGCACCAGACATCTTCACGTGACACGGCTGACAGCTTATATGCGTTAGGCGGCATATCTTCTCACTTATAAAAAAAGCACAAAATTATTTTAGGGGCGAAGCTCCTTAAGGCGTGAGTCTGTCCATCCTCGACGTATGTAAGTAGCCACCTCTAGTTTAGTTCTTGGATTGTTTACTAGATGGCGTGGCTACCTCTAGTTTAGTTATTCGATTGTTTACTAGATGGCGGTACTTGTATATGATGAAAAGATGCGCTTGGATTGTTTACTAGATGGCGTGGCTACCTCTAGTTTAGTTCTTGGATTGTTTACTAGATGGCGGGGAGCGTTGTAATAAAATCCGTTCGCTGTTGGCGCGCGCTCGGAGTCACCCGATGGATAAGGCTGCAGATGTGCGAGCCCGCGAGGCAGAAGCGCTCCGTGAAGCTGCGCGACGCCACCGCCAAGATCCTGCCGTACGAGAGCGGGAGGCCGAAGCGTGTCGTCTGGCTGCGCGACGACGCCGCCAAGATCCCAGCGTTCGTGAACGAGAGGCCCAAGCGTCACGGCAACGGCGCGAGGACCCTGCCGTACGCGAAGCCGCACGGCTGCGGCGCGAAGAGGATCTCCAAAACGTCAGAGAACGGGAAGCGGCGAGAAAGCGCGCGTATCGGCAGGCAGACCCCGATGCAGCGAGAGCTCGTGAGGCGTCTGCAAAAGGCATGAGGCGAGCTCAGCCCCAAGGTGCCGACGCGCGGTTTAAGCCAGACTTTCTAGACGTTACGTTCGGACACAGATGTAGTGGGCGAAGCTTCACTGAAGAGTCACGGTTTTACCGATGATTTCCCCTCAGGAGCTTCGCCCACTCATCATCATTCACCCCGTGGATATGCTGTGACTTATTTTTTTAGCAGAAATCCCTCGGCACACACTAGGAGGAATGTATATAAAAATTGAAAGCCCCTTTGTCTTACGAGAAAGATCTGTCTTCAGCCGCAGACCGAATCGAGAGACAGGGAAAGAGAGAGATAACTTGGTTGGTTGGTTGGTTCCAAAAAAAAAATGGCTCGTACCCACTCAGGGGGATTGGCCAGGAAATGGGCGCTAACTGAGAGAAGAGGAAAAACAGGAGTTTTGATTAAAAGAAATAAAGTGAATAAATACAGGGAAAAGGTGAGTATAAACGGGAATAAAAAGATAATAAGTACACTGCCAGAAAATGACGTTTGGTAGCAGATAGAGCAAACCAACTACAAAATCAACACAAATGAATGAGGAAAGGATAGGCCGAAGGACAATCGTGGAAAGTGCGTAAAAAATGAAGAAAGAAGGTTCGGCAGAGAAGGAGAGGCAGTGAGCGGGAAGGCAGAGGATACAGGCTCAGACATGTTTTTAAGAGCAGCCCGCCATCCTGAATTAGCGGCAAGCACGGAAGACGGCGTGATCCAAAGATGAATGAATGTACAGCGTGGCAAAGATCCCCGCAGCAAAAACCCAGTACTGTCGCCTCAAATGATAATATTAGAGGAACAGTGATTAATTCGAATGAAGTCTCGTGAGCGAATCGTTCGTTGTCGTCCGGGCTGGGACTTCCAAATCGGGGGAATCGGCCAGTGCTAAAGTGTTGACTGTTCACCCACGCTTTGTGGGACTCTGTGGAAACCCATTGTGTAAGTTGACTTTCCTGCAGTGCATTTTGAGCGTCACAATTGGGATTTTGAACTTCGAGCTTTTCGACCATAGAAGGCTTCGCGTTTCAACCATCCTTTACATCACGCACTATCCTCATCATAAGCAGTGAAAGTTGAATTTTCTGCAGTGAGTTTTTGGCGTAACGATTGGTGTTTTGAACTTTCTGAACTTTGAAGACGTCGGCTTTCGACCAGGCTTCGCGCATCAACCATGTCTCATTTCACCCACGTTCATCATCACCGTCAGAGAAAGTTCGCTTTCCTCCAGTGCGTTTTGGTCAGAGAAGTGTTGCCATAGTATGCTTTTGTGCCGCCGCGCCACCGCCGCAAGCTGTTTTGCTCGTGCCCCTTTCCTCCGCCGCCAAAGACCCCAGACTTCGCGGACAGCCTGTTCTTACACAGGAGGCTCGACTTCAGTTTCCCGTAGTCCTCCACCTCCTTATTTGGCAAGTGGGCCGTGACGTCGGATGCCTCACCCAGCAAAAGCGTAACCAAACTTTGCGGCCATTACCCATGACTAAACTGGGCCTTCTCGCAAGTACGCTCGAAATTGATCAGAAAAGGCAGATGTCTTCTCTGTACCTTGTAGGGTCGCATAGGTCGCTCAGTCACCGCAGACTGCGCGCTGCTGTCACCCTGAACCTGAGGTTGGGGCATTTCGAGCTCCAGCCGCTTCAGCACTATATCTGCTGTTTTCTTTCCTTCTGCCAGAGTCTCTCTCGCTCGAGCTCGTTGTCGTTTTTTTTTTCGCCCCTTTGGAGTTTCTTCCCTTCCTGCTGAAGCAGTACTCTCTCCAGCTGGATTTTCTGTTCTCCCTTTTCCCGCTGGCATTCTGTCTCTACAGCCTGACATTTAGCGGTCTCCCTGTCATCGATAAGCTGAATGCATTCCGAAAGCTTCTCATCGTCAACTCCATCAGCGAGTATAGCCTGTATTAGCTATAGCGTTCTGAGCGCGTCCGCAACATCCAGCGCAACTCTTTTGCAAGTTCCAACAACTGGATTTTTTTCCCAGCATTCATATGTTCATGGCTCTCTAAAGCACTACTTCCCAACTGTATCAACATAGTCCAGTGCGAATAATACATGTGACAAAGTCACACGCCCTACCAGATATCCTGTGAAGCCTGGGAAAACTCAGTGAAGAAAGGTGCCGCACGCACCATTGACCGCCGTGAATTCTACGATGCCCGAGCCGCCGTAACGGGCTTACAGCCCGACTCGGAAAGAGCAGAACTCTAAACTTAGCCCTATGCAGTCACTGAATGCGCTTGATTTATCCACAGAAGCGTTGACGGTTGCGCCGCCTCCCAGGGCTTCCCACACAGCTCGGCGAAAGTACGGACGCACACGAACACTCTTTCCCGGGCTCGCGAAAGCCGGCGCACGTTGATTCTGAGGAAGGGCAAACGAGATCTCGGCGACGGGACTCTGTGGCAGATTCAAGGCTCTACATGACTCCGGTAGAATAGTGTATTTTGCGATTGCCGCGGGCCTGATCCACCGACAGCAAGCGCCCGCGCGGCGTACGCACTCCGGCTTGTCGCAGCATGTTGGAGGAGGGCGGGTTTACCGCAGTACATAAATCTTCCCCGCATTACACTAAACTTGTAGCATGCGCGCACAGGGCAGCGGCGCGATGAATTAGCACATCCCACATCCATCATCTTCATCAGCCCACTCAGGTCCACTGCAGGACGAAGGCCTTTCCCATTGACCTTCAACCACTCCTGCCCTGCGCTGCTAGGGCCACAGTTTACCCCCGATTTTCCTTATTTCATCCCTCGAACGGATTACTGGCCTTCCGCTCCTTTTAAACCCATCAGAAGTAACTCTCAGGGACCGGAAACGAGCTACCTGGATCAGAAAAGAACTAGAGTACAAGAGAGAATAGTTGCACTAAAGAAAGAAATGGGCTTGGGATGACCATGTTATGAGGCGAACCATCAGCCGGTGAACACTCATTCACTCATGCCTGAATATTGTTACATGGTGGAAGAGCAGATAACATGAACCATGAGAAAGGAGAACAATCCATTTACTCTATTTACATGGCGGCAATCAGAGAGAAAGTGCAAGATACGCCAGTCCCGTCTTTGTCGTGATCGTAATCGCTGGTCTCTGGTCATGGCGCTGTGAGGGTCATGGTGTTGCGGTCCTCTGATATGCCCCGTGACAAGAAATGATGTGCCGCGGAATATTCCCCCGAACATCACACAGCCAGGAAAAAGAAAGGGGCTGAAGTACTTCACAATATAAACAGAAACAACGCGAACATCGTCTATGTAGACGCAGCAGAATACAAGCATAGCGATGCATACGCAGTCGCTATAACAGACCTCTCTAAAAGACTTGTGAACTCGGCGAGAATACGAGCCACTTTCTAAGAAATGGTGGAAGAAGTGGCCATAGCCTTCGCCATTATACCGAATCTTAGCCCCAGAAAATCATTTATGATTCAAAGACTGCAATTAAAAATGTCGCCTATGATCGGTTAGCACGAGTGGCACTCATGATTCTGGAAAAATGTCCACTCAAATCCCAAGGCCAGATAATTCATTTAATCTTTGGCACCCGCACACTCCGGCTTCGAGGGATACGCGAAGCCCTGCGAACCCGCCCAAAGGGTCACGATCCAGTCAGGGCCTAATCTCTATCCCAGTCACGGGACACGTTCTGCGAGGGATCGCCTGGTCACATTTATTGTCTTTACGACCCACTACCTCCTCTCCCACAGGACGTATACCCACCGGTAGACCAGCAATCATATAACAGCAAAGATCACATTTGTCGTTTACTGCAAACTCCCTAACCCTGCCCGTCTTACCAACGTACTCCCAAGCCTGTACACAACCGCAGCCTGCCACGAAGCACGCCGCACTATCTGACATAATATGGACATGTCCCCAGGATTTGTTACCACTAAACACCTCTAAGCAGCACTGGGAAGCCACGCTCCGCATAACCGATCCGGACCTTCAGATCCAGATAACCGAGGGGGCTGTAGAGTTCACTGGTGAATGCATGCTACTAAGGCTCCAAAAATAACTTGGATGCCTCCGGTTACAAGAACTACCTGAATAGCTTCAACCACAATAATGTTTTTGCATGAAACCACAGCTGATCTAGTCTGGACGTGCCCCACCAACCCTCCACCACCCAGATCCCGTACCCTTCAAGTGTGAGAGTGCGCGTTGCAGAGCTGCCAGCTCCAAGACCAGGAGTACTGGTCTCTCGGGCGAGGATGGCAGCCGCGGTACGCGTCCTTCCGGACTAAGGTGGCCACCCTCCGCTTCTAACGCTTTTCTCCCTACCCGTCCCTGTTGCTTCAGTAAACGTTCTCTCTCTCGCTCTCTCTCTCTCTCTCTCTCTCTCTCTCTCTCTGTCTGCCTGCCTGTCTGTCTGTAGGCTCGGCTCAATGGCGAGGAAACATGCCCTCGGCCCCCACAGGCCACAATGACGCCACACAGTTGACATAAATCGACTGATTATATTTGTTATATTTATTTTATATTCTAATGATTAAATTCGGAGACAAAGAATGAACTAGGGTAGCGCAGTACTGGAAACCGGTCGGTGGGAGAGGCCTCTTTGCAGTGGACCTAGTAGGCTGTTGTTGATGATGATGAATATTGCTATTTGTAAAAGGAAAAAAACAAAAAAACAATAGGTTATTTCATTTTCACTTCTACGTGCTTTCCTAGGGCGCAAGGGAAGTTTGGGACAGTCTAGGTCACTTTATCAGGGGATGCCAGTGGAAGACGCAACTAGTTGTTATTGCGGCTAGACGAGACGTGCGACCAGTTGATTCTCTGCCGTGGAGAGAAATTTATAATTCTCCCAGTGGAGGGTAATAGCCTGGCTAAGCTCTGGTCACCACCTCGTTTCAACCACCAATCCGGAATGTGACGTCCTTCTCCGCTGCACTATCAGTATCATCACCATGGCGGTCATTATCATCATTTCCAGACAACGAAGGAGCTGCTCGTGCCTGTTTGCCACGGGAAGGCTGCGCAGGTCCAAATAAGATCACGCACCTGGATCCGTTGGTCAAACAATTAGGTCACGTTCCACTCCTCCGACGTCGCGTCAGTACAGCGTGGGACAAGCAGCCGGCATGATCACCGGGAAGCAACTTATCGCCTGGATCAACGGGCTCCTGGAGTCAAACTACGCGAGCTTCGAAAACCTCAGCTCGGGCGAGGCCTATTGCAAGCTCTTATGCAAGCTTGCCCCCGGTAGCCTGCCTCTCGCCAAGGTGAGACGAAGCGCGAAGAGCGAGAACGGCCGTGTGTTCAATTATAAGCTTTTGCAGCACGGTATGGACAAGGCGTGCCTGCGCAGAGCGTTCCGCATAGAAGATCTCATTAGCGGACGCTTCAGAAACCACTACGAACTCATAAAGTGGCTCAGGCAGCTCTTTGACGGCACGCACGCCGACCGTGACATCGGCGCTACTGGCAGCCATCCGCAGCGCCGACTTCGGAAGATGGCGAAACGGGGCGCACGTCACCCGGGCATGCGGCTCCGCTGGAGCAGCAGCCGGACGCGGCACGACGTCCGGGTTCCGAGCCGAATGACCAAGTAGAGAAGGTCGTGGATCTGACCGATGATGCGTCCGAAGCGTCTGACAGTTACCGCGTAGCTTTGTGGTCTATCGAAAACCTGTGTCGTGCCAGTGAGGCGGCAGGAAGCGCGGATGAACGAAGCCTAGCCCACAAGATCATTGAAGTAATAGAGCCCCTAAACTTGCTGGAGCCGCCTGCCGGCGAAGGCCTGCGCGTAAACTAAGTGGAAGTCTGCTGGCCCCCTTTTTGGGAAGTGAATAAAAAATCCTGGCCAGACGCCGACTACTCTACTGATCTTACTGCAAGTGCATGTGTAACCCGCAAACCATTTTTTTAAACGTGGCGTTCTGCTTTTCGGGAGCGGAATTCTAGTTTGCGCATTTCATTTCCGTTTTGAAGTGTCAATTATGAGTGATCGTGATTGACTGAAAGCAGACGCCCACGATGTGACGCAGAATGCAAGGCATTGCTTCTGTTTATCAGCATGTCATCAATCAGAGGTCTCGTATGCATGCCACTCAAGTGCGAATGCGTCACTTCGGCTCGCGCCACCGGCATGCCTGGGACCATAAAGCTTTATATTTATGTACACCATGAAGAAATGTGTCGCTGCAGTCGCGTGCCGTCGTGAGCACTGCCGCCATAGTGGCTAGCAATGCTTGTCTCTTGCTTGGCTTGCCACATGGCTTATTATTTTTCTTTGTTGCTCTTCTTAAATTAAGCTTCTGTATAGTGCCTGACAAATATTTTTTTAGAGCGACCGCTATTCTATTGGTACAACAAGTTGTAATGATATATTACTATAATATTGTTTGTCTGTGTTCTTTCTGCCACTTTTCGGCCTGCTCATGAACCATGTCAAGCACAAGTGAAACGTTACTACTCGATAAATCACGGCATGGCCGCTGAAGCGTGGCTGGCCTGCACTGCTTGCTCCACATTTCCTTCTGATATATATTAGTACGAAACTCTTAACGGCGTGGACACCTACCAAGCTCGAACACTGGCGTTGCTGCGAAACGCATCTGCGTGACGTCATCATCGTCGTCGTCATCGGTCGGTTCTCGCTTTTGCCTACGGTGTTTTGTCGTCTGCTTTACTCGGGCTCGGTCTCACCGCCGTTCCTTTGCGCTGGGTTGACATTTGGTGCTTGCACGCGCACGATTTCGCGAGCCGTGACGATATATCGGATCTAGTAAGCACGCTCAAGGCATGGTCACGTATGGCTTATAATAAGGTTGGTAGTTTGTTACCGCTACGGGCGAAACACTGCTGGCTTCACACCGTCCCTTGCGAAGCCGATTTCCTCTATATGATGCGAAACGCGAAAAGTCACAGCTAGGAGTTTTCTACGAATATCATATGTCGTATTCATACGAATATTTGGGGCTTTGGCTTCTCCGACCTGCAATCTTTCAAACAAGGAGAACAAGCCTGCTGCTACTATTCACAACCAAGAAACGGCGAGAAAAAAATGAATTCGAAGCTTTTTTTGTAATGGGTTGCCGGCTTCACCAGACGAAATCACAAATCTGCTCTGACCGTTTGCAAGCACAGTTTAAAAGAGTTGTTTATAACCCCACGGAACGCTGGAAAGTATTGTTCCACATTACTGGAGGATGTCATGGCATGTGAGCCTTCCAGCATACACCAGCTATAGGGTCGCAAGAAATATCAACAGAGTTCACTGTACTCTACTGTTTGCGAAGCCGACTGCCATTTTTAGATGGCGTTTCCAACCAATATTGACGTTTGCTGAGCTCAGCCTTAGCGCTTGAAGATGATGCCAATAGCGCTGTCGTTTGAATCTCGGATTCTAGCGATATTCTGTAGCAAGATAGGCACAAGCCCGGCACTTTCGGTATGATGCCGAAGGTCGATTGAATGCGAAACATGGTTAAGAGAGAGAGAGAGAGAGATACTTTATTTATGGCCAGCAGGAAGTGGGAGGTCGGGACGCGCAGAGCCTCCACATCCCACCCACGTTCACGACGTCTTCGGGACTAGGCCCCGCTGGCGTCCGCGTGAGCGGTGCGCGAAAGGTACTCGGGAGTTCGTCACTTTCCCCTCCGTCTGCGATTCGCTCCGCTTCTGCCTGGTGAGAGCAGCCTCCAGCTGCTGGACGGCTAGATTTTGTGCGTCCAGGTCCGCCGAATATACGGCACTCGTTATGGTGTCCGGCAGCCGGCCGTCGCGGTCGGCAGCTTCCACGGGGCGCACTGCACAGTCCCACAGGATGTGGGCCAGAGTTGCGCGATGTTGTCCGCACACACTACGTCACTGGCGTACACGTCCGGGCACACGTGATGCGCGAGCGCCGGCGTGATCACTGACTGTGTTTGTAGTTGGCGTAGTAGCACTGCCTGCTCTCGTGTTAGTTCCGGGTGGGGCGCCGGAGCGGTGCGCGGACTGAGCCGGTACCACTCCAGCACCTCCCCGTACGTGAGGAGGGGCTCCGGGTTCCACTCCACGTCGTCGTTGTCGTCTTCGCCGTCGTTGTCTTCGCGTTGGCCTCCCTCTGTCGCGGAGCTCGGCAGAGGGGAAGAGACCGCCGCCGCGCGGTTGGTCAGTCCTCGCGCGGCTGCATCCGCCGTCTCGTTGCGGTTGGGGAGACCGTCGGCCACGTTGCCTCTGATGTTGGTGTGCGCCGGAAACCACCGAAGGTGGGTGGCCGGCACCGCTGCACTGATCACCGCACTGCACTTCACCGCGCGCACTGCACTTTCACATGCGTTGTTCTTGGCGTAGTTCGCGATGGCCGACCGCGAGTCACTGAGCACTGTGGTGCACTGCGGATCCGTCAGCGCCAGCGCGATCGCCGTCTCCTCCGCCTGGCTTGCGGACGGCACGCGGACGCTGCAGGCGCTGTATATTGCTCCCGGTTAAGTTAAGTAGCGCGGTATGGTTAAGTAGCGCGGTATGGTTAAGTTAAGTTAGGTAGCGCGGTATGGTTAAGTTAAGTATGGTTAAGTTAAGTTAAGTAGCGCAATATGGTTAAGTTAAGTAGCGCGGTATGGTAGTGTTAAGTTAAGTACGGTTACGTTACGGTTAAGTTAAGTTACGGTTAAGTTAAGTTAAGTAGCGCGGTATGGTTAAGGTAAGTATGGTTAAGTTAAGTATGGTTAAGTTAAGTTAAGTATGTTAAGTTAAGTTAGGTATAATTAAGTTAAGTTAAGTATGGCTAAGGTAAGTTAAGTATGTTAAGTTAAGTTGAGTATGGTTAAGTTAAGTTAAGTATGTTAAGTTAAGTTAAGTATGGTTAAGTTAAGTTAAGTATGGCTAAGTTAGGTTAAGTATGCTAAGTTAAGTATGGTTAAGTCAAGTATGGCTAAGTTAAGTTAAGTATGTCAAGTTAAGTTAAGTATGGTTAAGTTAAGTTATGTTAAGTTAAGTATGGTTAAGTTAAGTATGTTAAGTTAAGTTAAGTATGGTAAAGTTAAGTACGGTTAAGTTAAGTATGGTTAAGTTAAGTACGGTTAAGTTACGGTTAAGTTAAGGTAAGTAGTGCGGTATGGTTAAGTATGGTTAAGTTAAGTAGCGCGGTATGGTTAAGTTAAGTAGCGTGGTATGGTTAAGTTAAGTTAAGTAGCGCGGTATGGTTAAGTAGCGCGTTATGGACGGGACAAAAGTAGAGAGCACACAGGACTAGCGCTCGAACCAACTAGCCCACATTTACGTGTTGACGATTAAATGCGTTGACATGCCGTGTCTAGCGCTTCAACTTACCTAAACCTTCCTAACCTCGCTTATTGACTGAGCCAAGACAACATTTTACTCTTAAAGGAGACTCATCGGTGAACATTCGTATGGGACTTAGTTCTCCATGACCCACGGGGTAAAAAACCATCGTGCGCGAATACGATAAGTTTTACAAATACCTACAAACGTTCCCAACGGCACAGTTCGCTTATTCGAAAGATGTGTGGCTTATGTACCGAAATAAATACACAAAACGCGTACTTGCTTGCTAGGTAGCTAATACCATCTAATGAAAACTAGATGAACCAATATGTGTTTTTGTTCATTTTTTATTTTATTAGAGGAGTGGTATATTTCTGAAATAAGCAAACTAGGTGGTTGGGAACATATCAATGAATTCGTAAACCTTTCTGTATAGGTACACGACGCTTTTAGACGCGAGGGACATGAATTAGTAAGTCCCGTATGAATGTGATTTGGTGAGTCGCAATTCGAGAAATCTGTTCTGCTGAAAAAAAACAGCATTGTCGGGGCTCTAACCTAGGCTGTTCGCTTCAAACCCTGTGACTACATACTCCTGTGCTGCTGAGGCCAATCATCGGTACACTTTTTCTACCAGATGGCTAAAAGAACATAAAGGGGGCTCTAAGCGAACCGGTAGGTGGCACTGGGTACGTGCGGCTAGTTTTATTTTTTTAGTCTTTTTTTGGCGAGGTGATTGTACAGTGGTGTTCCGACTAAGGTTGCTGTGCAACGCCACCCCGTTCCAAAGGGGAAGACGTGAAGCATCATAATCGTCATCATTAAGTGCTGTGCCCGCACTTATCTATGAACGAAATGTCGCTGGAAGCTGCTCTCGCACACTCGGTTCGGACCGCTGTAACAGCTTCGTTCCCGAAACACTCATGCTTTTAACCTCTTCTGATATTAGGGGTGAAGCACCTTAGGGACTCGGGCTGCCGGCGTCTCCTGTCGTCGTCATCTCAGGTAAATCAAGTTGTCAAACGATGGTCAGAAAACAAGTGTATAATGGCTAAAAACTGGTTTAAAACAAAACTAACATGATTTAACCTAATTGAAAATACAGGAATGATCAGAATATAATTGCATTAATAACAAACATTTGTTAAATTCCCTCTGAAAATTGCTTTCAAACACCGAGTTTTCTCCTGTAAAGCAGACTTCTGACCATGCTGCGTGTGACACGATTACGAAGACAACTCACGGCCAGTCTGTGTCTCATTTAATTGCAACAAAAGCAGAAATAAAAGCTGCACAAGCAGGTCCTGAAACAAAAGCATACGTTTTATAGCGTACATCAGGAAGCAGAACAAGCCTGAGGTCGCTGGGTTACATTTAACAATTCTTAACTGCTGAGGAATTGGCATCGTATACCCACTCAAAAAATGTAGCGTAGCAGAAATGTCCCCACAGACCTCCTCGACCCCCGCCCTGTACAACTTTAGTCCCTTGATCACTATGTTGCTGACGAGCTGGAAAGCTGGTTACGCCCTCTGGACCTCGAAGTTGTTGGGATCTGTGAGACTAGACGTGATTTCATGCTGGGTTCCCACAGCAACATTTTTGATATACAAGGCCACCCCTTGGCGTAGAGTCTGAAGAGACACCTAAAATATGAAAAAAAAATTTATTCATATATCACTTCGAAGAGATTAAATAAATATTTTCATGATGAATGCTGTTCAACCTGCCTAAACAACACTTAGACGACCCTCTGGAAGTATGTAGTCAGAAGTCAGCCGGCCATTGCGGAGTCACGTGATCAAATAGGGAAAGTCCGATAGGAAGTGGAGACGGCGGTCTGGATCGAGTATAGGCTTTCCTAGTCAGCACAGCCAAGCGACGCATGGCGCCATCTAGGGGCATGTTCGAAGCTATGTCCACGTGCTTGTGGCCCTCAATTTAACCCCTCAGAACCGCTTGCTCAGTACTTTAGTAGTTCCGCTCCTGCGAAGTAAATCCTAACCTGGCACGAGGTCGCGGGTTCGATTCCCGGCCGCGGCGGCCGCTTTTCTGATGGAGGCGAAAAGCAAAAACGCCCGTATGTACGAGATTTCGGCGCACGTTAAAGATCCCCAGGTGGTCAAAATTAATCCGGAGCCCTCCACTACGGCGCGCCTCATCGCCTGCGTTGCGTCGGCGCGTTAAACCCTACAATCAATCAAATCCTAACCTGGGGGCAAATCCCGTTACCGCTTCTTTTTTGTTATTTTCAAGGGTTTGTCATATTTGAATATTAAAATTTGTTACCACGCATATAGTCTATTTATAATATATTTATGCATTATAAATGGGATTTCGGGTTTTTGCGTTGCCTTTTTGTCAGTTTCAGTTACTGCTCCTTGTATGTTTTTGTGGGTTTGTCCTTTTTAGGTCGGTTTCGGCTATATCTGTTGAGTATTTTCCAACACCGTGGTTTTTAACCATTGTAAGTCCGTTTCGGCTGTTATTTTTTTTCACTTCGGGTGGTTTCGCATGCTTTAAGATGATGTTTCGATTTTTATGGCGCAAGGCTGACTGAGGGCAAAGAGCGCCAAAGGATGGTTAGTTTATTGCAGTGGCGTGAAAGTAGATGTGAAGTATTTCAGTAAAAATAACCGGATTAAAACACAAGCTAATGAAGATGACTGGTGTAAAGGGCAAGGTTGTCATGATGCATGATAAGAGATAAGATGTAAAAAATTAACATCAGTGAGATGCTTAAAAATACGCTTGATGGAAAACATGGGCTCATCTCCTAAAAAATACGATGGGTGAAACGGGATGTGTTGTCTCTATAGTTGTGGGAAGTGTTTGTGTCGTGCTGTGTGGAGTCCTTTGCATTGAAGTAGCACATGGATCACGGATAGGCCGTCTCAACACCTGCTACACAGGGGATTTGGAGATCCCGTGAGCAGGTGGGAATGTGTTGCATGCGTGTGGCCTATCCGTAATCGAGCCAGGGTAACTTCGTTGTGTCTGTTGTGTGTGTCAGTGGTGTATGCTCCCAAGAGTGGCTTTATAATAGGTTGTTTGTTGTCAGTCTGTTGATTCCAGTGTGCTGGCCATGTTGTGCGAAGGTGTTGTCTGATGTATGATTTCAGGTCGGCGTAGGGTATTGTTGTTATGTACACTGTAGTTGTAAGGGAAGCAGCTGCCGCCATTCGGTCTGCGGTCTCATTACCTGGAATTCCCGAGTGCCCTGGCACCCAGCACACGGTCACTTCAAGGTTTAACGCATACACAGACACAATAGTACTAATGAGAGCATTGACCACATGGTTTTTAGACTTCTGTGAGGGTAATGTACGCACAACACTTAAAAAAGAATTAGTATAAATTACAGATTTCGGAATTCGACTTAGAACAATATGTTTAACTACAAGAAGTATGCCATAGGCCTCTGCCGTAAAGATACTTGTATTTCTATTCATAGTTCTACAGACATTAAAGGTGCCACCATGCGCAGCACAGATAACAGTTGTGGCAGTTTTTGAAGCATCCATGTAAAATTCAGCACACTTATATTTGTGCTGCAGGGACAAGAAATGTTGCACGATCGCGCTCCTAGGCACTCTGTTTTTCTCGACACTTGTAAAAGATACATCACATGATATCGGGCGAAGCTTGCACGATACTAGAAGTTCAGTAGCGCAGGTTTTGATAGTGTCTGAGAACATGACATCAAGTTGCGACGCTTCTTCTCTTACTCTGAAAGCGAAGGGACAAGAGACTGATGGACGATTAGTAAGAAGTTGAGATATGGATGTATCATAAAAAACTGGTGTAAAAGGATGGTGAGGCATTGATGAGATTTTAAAAGCATAAAGCAGGTCTGTGTAAGCTCGCCGACGTTCTAGGCTCCATTTGTTGCACTCTACATACAGACTTTCGACTGGACTAGTCCGAAAGGCACCACACGACAAGCGGAGCCCTAGATGAAGCACAGGGTCCAGCATTCTGAGGAATGTTTTAGTGGCTGACCCATAGACAACGCTACCATAGTCCAATCGTGAACCTATCAAGCTGGTAAAAGCACGTAAAAGAAGTTGTTTGTCAGCACCAAAAGAAATGTGCGACAGAACCTTCAGGATAGTCAGTGTTTTTAAGCATTTATGTTTTAGTTGTTTTATGTGTGGGATAAATGTGAGCTTTTCGTCAAAGATTATACCTAAAACCTTGTGTTCCTTTTTGACAGGAATCGAGACACCATTGAGATGAATGTCTGGATCCAGCCGGATGCCACGCCTCTTGGAAAACAAGACACAAGTGCACTTCCCTAGATTAAATTTAAAACCGTTGCTGTCTGCCCAACCAGCTAACTTGTTAACACCAAGCTGGACTTGGCGCTCGCAGACAGACAGGTTACAAGACTTAAAGGATAATTGTACGTCGTCTACATTAATTTAGCAGGAAATCGATGGTGACAATGCCTTCCTAAGGGAATTCATTTTCACAATAAAAAGGGTGCAACTTAAAACTCCACCTTGTGGCACTCCATTTTCCTGCACATGAACCCTAGAGAGTGTGGTTCCAACTCGCACGCGAAACGTTTTTTCGGACATCTAACTGGCAAGCGTGTTCATCATGTTACCCGTTCTGCCATAAGACTTGACATCGATGAGGATGCCATACCTCCAAGCAATATCATACGCCTTTTCTAGATCAAATATACTGTCACACAGTACTGCTTATGGAGGAAAGCATCTTTTATATACGCCTCTAATGCAACGAGTTGATCGTTGGTAGATCACCCGCCCTGAAGACTGCCTGGCCGCTCTCGAGAAGACCATTGTGCTCTAAGAAGTACACGAGTCTCCTGTTAAACATCTTCTCAAAGAACTTACACTGGCAGCTTGTCAGGGCAATGGGACGATAACTGGCAGGAGAGGAAGAGTCCTTCCCTTCCTTTAAGACAGCCACTACTATGGCCTCCCTCCAAGAGCGCGGAATGTCTCCCCGAAAGACATTTTGTTGGATAGGTGTAGGAGTGTTTCAAGGGTGTCTGAGTGTAAGTGTTGTATCATGGTGTATGTAATCTCATCTGCACCTGGAGCTGAAGGTTTACTTATTGTCAAAGCAGACTTCAGCTCATAAATTGAAAAAGGAGAATTGTAAGAAGTGTGCGACTTGTTATCGCGCAGGGACTTCTTTTCTACAGATGTTTTGTGTTTCATGAAAGTGTTTGGGTAATGTGCTGAGCTGGACACGTGTTGGAAGTGTTCTGCAAGTGTGTTAGCCTGGTCTTCGAGTGTGTCCCCTGTTGTGCTAACCCGGGGCAGGCTATGTGCATGTTGTCCTATAAGTTTGCGTATTCTAGTCCATACCTTGTGTGCGTCTGTGTATGAGTTAATGGATGTAAGGAAGCTGCGCCAACTCTCACGTTTTGCCTCACGGTGCACACGTTTTCCGAACGCCTTGGCCCGTTTGAACAAAATGAGGTTACCCGACGTGGGGTACCGACGGAGGATACCCCACGCCTTGTTCGGGGCCTCCCGCGCCCGCCTACAGACAGTCCTCATTCCACCACGGCTTCCGCTGGTTGCGCGGGGAACCAGAGGCGTGGGGAATGGACTTTTCGGCGGCGTCGAGGATGTGCGCCGTGAAGAATTGAGCGGCTTCATCCATGTGTAGGTGTCTTATGGTTGTGTAGTGTAGTTTCGATGTCTCTGTAAATGTGTTCCAGTTATCTCGTGCTTCATTGAACCTATTATGGGAAGATGGACTGCATGGGCCTTCACCTATGTATGTTAGTGAGGTGGGGAAGTGGTCACTGCCATATGGGTCAGTGCCCACAGCCTACTCGAGAAGAGGAAAGAGAACTGCAGAGCGAATAGCCAAGTCAAGATATGAGTATGTTTTGTGTCCTATGTTAGTATGTAGGCTGTTTATTGTTGAAAAGGCATGCTCCAGAGGATGTTAAAAACTTCTTTATCAGGCGACCTCGGGCTTCCGTGCGAGAAGAGCCCCAAAGAGAATTTTGTGCATTGAAGTCGCCTGTTAGGATGTATGGTTCAGGCAGCTGGTCGACCAGCGCCTCAAAGTCAGAGCTCAGAAGTTGCAGATCAGGAGAGATGTAGATGGAGCCTACCGTTATCAACCTATTAAATATTATTGTGCGGACGGCTACAGCCTCAAGGACGGTGTTCAAGGTGACAGGGTGGCATGCTAAGGATTTGCGGGCAATTATGGCCACTCCGCCAGAAGAGTGTGTGCAGCCAACCCTGGCCTTTCAGATCTGAATGTGTGCGCTTGGAATTCAGATGTGCTTCCTGGACACACATTAAACTTGGCTGATTGGCATGCAGAATCTCATGCACGTCGTCAAGATTATTCAGAAGGCCTCTGCAGTTCCATTGAACTATGTTTTCTCTTCCCATTATTTAGTGTGAGAGCTACTGGAGTGTGTATGTTTGTGTCGTCTTCCGGGGCTGTGACTCTTGGATTGGGCTTTTTGGGCCTTTCTGTAGGCTTGGACGTCGAAGGCTGCTCCTTGCGCTGCGTTGCAGGCAAGAACGGCACGACGTCCATCTCGTCGTCCGATGTCCTGGGTGTGCTCGTCGAACCGGGCCCCCCGGACTTGGCCCCTTTCGGGCGCCCTTCGTTTGAGCCGCCACCTCCGCGGCTGTCGGGGGCACCAGAAGTGGCACGAGCGGTGCGGTGGCGGTGGGAGCCGGTGCGGGGCTCGTGGTATCCATCCTTTCGGCACCCTTCAAAGTACTGGAGTACGGGGAGGGAGGGACGGGAGCGGCACCGGTCCCAACGGAAGAGGTTGCCACCACAACCGCTGCTGGCTCAGCGAGCGGTGCGGAGGCGGGTTGGGCTGCCAGAGGCAACCCAGGGGCGGGCCGGGGGTGGGACAAGTCCGACTCGCAGAACTGGGTCCCCGCCGAAACCCGGCGCCGCTCCGCCCCCCGGCCGGCGAGCTGCGTCGGCGTACCTCCCCAGAGGGAAAGAGGCGAATCTCTTCCGCGCCTCTGGGTAGGTGATGTTCTCTGTCACTTTTATGTTGATTGCTTTCTTTTCCAGTTGAAATTTCTCGCACTTCCTGGAGTAAGCCGCGTGTGCGCCTCCGCAGTTAGCACAAGTGAAGGCAGCAGAGTTGCAATTATCGGCAGGGTGGTCCTGTGCGGCACATTTGGCACAGGTTGTTTTACCGCGGCAGGCGTTTGTGCCATGCCCGAACCGCAGGCACTTGAAGCAGCGGCGCTGGTTTGGAATGTAGGGACGAACTGCCCATCAGATAAAGCCTGCATTGATGCGTTCAGGAAGTTTGGATCGATTGATTGTCAAGAATATGTGCTTGGTTGGGATTTCCTTATCGTCTCTGCGGATATTGACGCGGTGCACGGCCGTGACGGCCTCATCCTTCAATCCCTCAAGGAGGTCTGCATCTGTTTCATTCAGCAGATCTGGATCAGAGATCACACCCTGGGAGCTGTTGAGACTCCGGTGGGGTGTGACCCTGATGTCCAGATCACCCATTCGTGTCTGAACAAGAAGCCTTATGGCCTGCTGCTTGTTGTTTACCTCGACAAGGACCTCAGCAGTTCTTTGTTTTTTAGCCTTGTAAGATTTTCCAATTATGCCTTCAAGGTATTTAGCACTCAAGAAAACTGATGTCGTTGCAAGAGATTGGGCTGTATCGCGAGATTCCATAACAAGAAATCGAGAGTAGTTTTCCGGTTCAGGAAAGGTTAAGGCTGGCAATGGGGGAAAAGATACTTCGGTGCGGCCCCTTCTCAGGGACCGATCACGTTTGGAGGGGGGTTTTGAATTTTCCATACAGCATAGAAAAAAGCAGGGGATGGGGGTACTTTCTTCTTTGATCTTACCCTGGTAGTGAAAGAGGTCCCGGAGCTCCCTGTCTGGTAGACAGGCAGGGAGCCCATCGGCCGGACCTTGACCAAGGCTCCGACGGCCACCGCTCACGGCTTCTAACCCTTCACCTTTCAACTTCTCGTCACGGTAGGTAACAGCTTAAGTATGGGGGGCTCGGGGTACGCGGTTTCGCCACTCACGGTCACCAAGATTACTCAAGGTGCCCCGTGCGGGGTTTTGCGTGCTTTAGGTACGTTTATACTGTGATATGACCCCCGTTGCAAGCTCAGGTGACGGCTGGCTGTACTGACTAGGAAACGCCTACACGCGCATGGGGGTTCACGAGTTGCGCTTCCGTTTATCCCCCACGTCCAGGCTGGCCACCCGACCCACCCGCCCCTCCGACCGAGCAAAGGAAGGCACAGCCACGGCCGGACTGGAGGAGCGGTGAGCGCGCACTTTCATACGGCCTGCACACCCAAGAAGGAAACGATACAGCAGATTCTTGACAGAGTGAGGTCGCTTCGAACCAACCCTCTACCCTCCCAACCCTCCTTTTTCTTAGTCGACGCATCGCCTCTGGACGAGTAAGCCGACGACACTTGCCGGCGTGTTTTGAATCTGCCGCGGAATATCACCGATACCAATGAATACCTTCGCTGCTATATCTCACCAAGAAAGAAGACTCGTTGTGCGCTCCAGTTGCATGATTAAGAGTTTTAGCTGTATGTTTTTGACAGTGCGCTCCGCTCAGCCCGACCGGAGCGTGAATAACGTAATCACTTTTAGCTAAGCGATAACCGTATCTCTATGGTCCCTAGACATATTTGCTAGTCTGCCGTCCGCGCGCCTTCTCAATGGGGATGCGTGTCCGCGCCGCTGATGCACGCACAGCGATGCCCAGAGGGCGCTGCAAGCAATCGGAGCGCCCGAGCCGCCGGAGCGAGAGCGGCCGCCGGCCGGCCTGCGCCGCGCGCTGTGCCGCGGAGAGCGAGCGCGCATGGGGCTTTGACGGCTAGTTAAAGCGGTGAAATCCAACGGCTCGAGGTACATCAGCTCACAATTGAAGCTGCGATAGAACTACCGTGAGTCCTTTTAATTTCGCCGCCCGAATTTTTTTGCGAATCGGGCTACGGAGCCGATTGCGGCCGCTTACCTTCGCGAGTGAGACCGAAGGATGAAACCGCAGCAGCGAGAGTAGCCGTTTTGCTACCGCCGCTGCAACCATTATTTGGCGCATTGTTGCGACTGTGAGATCACATTCAAAGAGAGCATGGCGGCGCCAGACGCAGTGTTTGTTCTAACTGTGAATTATCCCCGAACGGTATCCCCAGTGAACTTCCATTCCTTTCCACCCGAACCACCATCTCTCTATGCCCGAACGTTATGTATTGAAGGTGGTCGGCATGTATCCGGCCTGGCTGACTGTAGAAAAAAGGGAAAAAAAAGGTGTGGTGAAATGCTTTACCAAAAATAAACCGTTCCTAAATACTTCGGGCCCAGCCCTCCCACTTCCCCTTAGGAGAGGGGGGCGGGAGGGGGGCTATGTAGCGCAGTGGAAGCATACAGCTCTGAATCATAGAGCATAATGAAGCATAGAGCTCTGTGGGGGTATAACAAATATGAAGTAGTAAGAGGAATGTGGAAGGAGTAATGGTTCCGGGTCTCACGTTTGCGAATGCTGTACTCTGCTTATAATCAGACGTTCATCAGGCCTTGAAGTAAACCAGAGAACGGTAGGACGTTTGGCCTTAGGCGCGCATAGAAAAACCACTAACGAAGCAGTTCAGGGAGATATGGGCTGGGCGTCGTTAGAAGTTAGAGAAGCTCAAAGTAAAATATGCTTTGAGATGAGGTTGAGGGCAATGGATCAACGAAGATGGGCAGGTAAGGTTTTTAGGTACCTATACTTGAAAAGCGTGGACACGCAGTGGTTAAGAAAGACAACAAGGCTAACGATGAAATACGGAAAGAATAGCGGAGAACCCAAAACAGCCAAGGTAACCAAAAAAGAGGCAAGGCAGATTGAAACGAATAAATGGAGGGAAAAAATGGAAGCTTAAACGTCGTTAGAGATGTACAGAGCTGAGAAGATGAACATCAGAAAGGAAAATTTCTACGATAATTCCCAGGGCAGTGCTTTGCTTTTTGAGGCTAGAGCAGGTTGCCTGCGAACTAAGAGTTTTGTGAGGAAGTATTCACAAAATGATGGGCTATGTGTGGTCTGCGGAAAAGAAACAGAAACTATGCGGCACATAGTGTTAGAATGTGAGGGTATCCATCCAAATCTACATGAAGGGAATATTGGGCTTCCAGAAGCCCTAGGTTTTAAGGGTATCAGAGAGGAAGTTAACTTCAAGGCTAACGAGGGGACGAAAAGAAGATTAGAATGCTGGTGGACGAAAAGCAGAGAGGGGAACATTGCCTAGGACCGTTACCACCTGTAACAGGGAAAAGAAAGTATTTCGGGCCTAATAAGCTTTAGTGCCTGCCCTAAGCGGCGCTTGTATTAAACCAAGAGTGTAAAACATGGTTATATTAGTCCTTTTTGGTAAGATGACATGTCATCACCCCGCTTCAAACGAGAAACCAATAGGAATCATCATCATCATCATCAGTGGGAAGATCGCCACGTACCTCCCGTTGCGGCCAGAGAATCATAAAGCAAGGCATATGTATGGCCATTAGAATAAATAGGCCTTAAGAACTGATCCTAATTTCAAAGAGCCGCAAATAAAGCGATTGGCCATAATACAAATATTCCCCGTTGTTGCTTTCCCTGCGTCTGTCTCACGATTCACTCCGAGTATGCGGGCGATCAAACAAAAAAATCCCTGTGCAATAAAGAATGCAAGCGCAGTTGCTGCTTGGCAGCCTGATTCTAATAAAACTAAGTCTCGTGCACCCCCCAAGTTAGCGAATTTTCCAAATCGTGGAATTCACAAAACCTAGAGGCGCGCAAACTATAAGTTAGTACCACAGTTTCTGCCTGTTGAGTGAAAGTGCCAAAAACATCGTATGCGTGCGTACACTCGTGTTATTTTTATTCGGCATTTAGAATTAACAGATATTCCCAACTGAGGAAGCAGCGTTCGACGTGCGATGGGGCCTAATTAATGAACGATGCGAATTGGTCAGAGCCCGGCCGTTCAAGCTTCAACCTAAGAGAAGTCGGGATGGTTCCAAAGCGCCACAAAAAAAAAAAAATTATGAAGCACCCACACACCGCGCAAATTTTTTCACACGCTTATATATCCACGAGGTCGCGGGTTCGATTCCCGGCCGCGGCAGGCGCTTTTCTCATGGGGGCGAAAAGCAAAAACGCCCGTTTGTAGGAGATTTTGGCGCATAATAAAGATCCCAGATGGTAAACATTAATCCGGAGGCCTCCACTACGGCGTGCCTCGTCGCCTGCGTTGCGTCGGCGCGTTAAACCCTACAATCAATAAATTATATATCCACGGCAGTGTGTAACGCTTCTTTGTTAGGTAACGTAGTCAAAATTCCGCGTGATGTGCCCCAGTTAGCAAAAGATGCCGTGCCGACAGTGTTTCCGATGCCCCGAGAATGTGTCGAAATCTTTTCCCTGGAAGAGGATATCGAGGATAGAGCGCAGCGACTCGATTCCATGGTTTGGCTCGGTCGTTCTTAATTCGCGAGAACGTACTGTCATCAATTATGCTTTCCGTAACAAATTCTTCGTACTCGTAGGAACCAATTTATTTGCCCAATCTGCTTTGTACACAGAAACGAAGACAGAACAAAAAATTGCCCCCACCTCCCCGAAGGGAATCGTGAGGAAGTACGAATGCATTTCTTGCGCCGAGAGTACACGGCGTAGTAATTCTGACATCGCCTTGAGAGGCGCCCAGCCAGCGAACGGTCTAAACTGGAGCAGAGCGAGCAGGAGACTAGCGAGCGAGCGCGCGCGAGCCGACCCACGGAGGTCTGGCGGTTTATCGCTGCATATATAGGGGGGTACGCCGCGCCGAGCGCGCCGAGCCAGGTGGCTGAGAGAGAAGGCGGGCGCGCGAGAGAGAGGGGTGCGCGCGCAGCTGCAGCCAGCGAGGAGAGAGGAGGAGCGAGCGAAGGGGGAGGGGGACGCGCGCAGCGGCGCACGGCAGCTGCCGGGAGAGGAGGTGGTGCGTGACGTCACGGCGCGGGTGAGGAGAGGGATGCGCGCGGCGCACACTTCCGCGCCGCGAGGGAGCGGTGAGGGCGTGGCGTCACGTGGTGAGTGACGTCACTGCGCCGTTGCTACCGACGCTCCTCTCCGCTCTGCGCCGTTGCTAGGGAGAGCAGGGCTGCGGACGCCGCCGCCGCCGGCGGTGGATGGTTTGGGGTCGCTTATAAAGTGCATCGCACTTAAAACGCGCAGTTAAAATCGGCTGAAAGCGCCCATACCTACGAATGCAGCACAGCGAAGCGCCGTCCGCTGCAATGCTCCCCACCCCGACACTGGCCGGCCGCACTCCGACTGCGTGCAGCGCCGCCGCTGCATGCATCACGGAGGAGCCCCCTTCGCGTTCAGCGGACGGCAGACTATAGTTGATGACAGCTTAACTCTGCAGCGGCTTTTCAAGATCAAAGGGATTTTGTGTTCATCCGCAACCAATGGCGTCTCGCCGTTTGTGTGACGCCTGCGACGTACGTTTGAGAGGAGAACTACTTCCAAATTTCAGGGATGCAAGGTTGGGATATAAATAGCCAAATTGGGCTACTTGATTTTGTAGTGTGCGGGAAAAATTGGTCGTTGGCTATTTGGCTATTGGTCGTTGGCTATATTGGAAGTTCTAATATGGCCGTGCTCGGTTGGCGACCGCTGCTGCGCCGTCGAGCGACAACGAGGTTGCCGAGAACCAAAAGCTCTATATGCGATTTGTGTTACGAATGCGCTGTAGTGCATCAAGAAGCCGCTATCGCCATGTGTCCCGTGTGTGTCTTGCCGCGTCGTGGTTTGTACGTACGTGAGGAAATCGTGGTGGCTGTTTTTACGCGGAACGTCGCCACCGAACTCGATCTGAGAACGGCGAAGCGTCGAAGCTGCATCTGTTGCTGGTGTGATTGTGGAAATTGTGTCGGTGTAATGCAACCTGTGTGTAGAACTAATACGATTTGCTTTCGTCTACGGCAGTCGTGCTGACAAGTTGCAAGCGTTTTCGTTTGTTGCTATGAGTGTATACGTTGCGCCACATGTTGAGCGGAGGCCTACGTGGTGTCCGTCTGGCCCGACGCGGATTGTCCTAACGTGTGTGACGTGTTTTTTGGCCGGATACGGCCGCTCGTACAGCCTTGCACATTATTAAGACAATTGCCAAATCTTACAATGTAAAGTATCTTTCCTTACTCATTCGCGCATTGCTTTAGCTTACCGGGGTACGAACGGAGCAGCGGTGTGGCGTTTTTTTTTTTTGTTTTTGCCCTGGCCCTAACAGGTATGATAACGCATTATTGCAGAGAATCGCGAAGAATTAAATGTTCGTGCACAATTATCCGAGACCGGGTAGCTTTAAGAAAATCAGTATGAGCCTGCCTTCCTGCGAAAGACGGGTGCTTATGGTGTTATGTTCATGCCAATGGGCATATCGCACATACAAAAGTATGAACGAGTGCGAGTATTGTTGAGGTAATCAAATGTGGTGGCGTTTCGTTTCTTGGCTGTCATTGGTTGGTCGTAATAATCAGTAGCATTTTTAAAGCGTATAATAGGGGTAAATAAACATACAAATTTCGAAACTGTATGACTGCTGGATTTTGAACCACGCCGTTGAAGAAAGCCGGAAGTGTGTGGCCGCGCGAAATGACCACGTATTTTTTTATACATTGCCAAAAATGCACATGCGCGCAGCCTATTATTGTGCCTGCTAAGCTTATGGTGCGTATGTTCTTATCGCTTCACAAAGTGGCATCAGAGAAAGATAACTACGCGTGGACTGAGGCTGCATATTTTGTGTGCATGTGGACTTTCTCAGAAGTGTGGTGAACTGTTAAAGTTTTTTTGGAATAGCTGAATGCGTTTCGTAGAAATGAACCTACAGTTTATCTTCCCTTTACCTTCATGCAAAGTTTGTGTGATGGGCTTTAGGAGTTATAAAAATTTGTCGATTAGCAGCTGTGTTTTATAGTGATGGTTGTAGTTTAATGATTGCATTCTGGTGCTTGTGCAGTTTAAGTTTCAACAAAGGGGTTACGTAGTTAAGAGGTTACGCAGGCATTCAGATTTAGAATGACTATGTCATGATAGACTGTTGTTATTATACAGAGTGGAGGACATGTTTGAGCGTCTTCCCATGGGGCATACTTTAAATTATTCCCACTTTTAGATGTTTTTATTGTTCCAGCAACTGTGGCAAGAGTTGGAGAGCCTTCAAACAGTGACTCAAGGTGGTTCAGATTGAAGAGCTGCAGTAATAATTGCTAACACTTGTGTATCAGGGAGAAATGGGGTGTCACCCCTTCAGAATGCTATGTTCATACTTTTCAAGCATGCACTGTTGCTTCTGGTTATACAGCTGCAAGAATAATAGAAAACGGCGATGCGGAATATCAAAACGGTTTAACTTCCGGCCTCCAGAGTGTCATGTCCCTGCTTTGTGAGCACACTGTTGCTTCCGGCTGTTTCAGATGCAGTAAAAATTGGAAAAATTTGCTCAGCAGGTTGCAATGATTTTACGTCACTTCTTCAATATGATATGTAATTCCTTTGCAAGGTTGAACTGTTGCTTCTGACTATAAAGCTAATGTAAGAAGTGAAAATTCTAATAAAATACGTTTAAATGTGTTTATGCCAGGCCTTCAAGCTGTGATGTCACTGCTTTTTATGCACACATTGTAGCTTGTAGCCATGAAGTTGCGGTGAGAGTTGAAGACACTAACATAGTACGTTAGAATAAATTCATGCCACACTTTCAGGCTATGAAGTCGCTGCATCTCTCAGGCACACATTCTAGTTTCTGGCCATGAAGTCGTTGTGAGAGTTGAAGATGCTATGTAATACGTTAGAATGAATTCATGCCACACCTTCACGCTGTGAAGGAACTGCTTTTCACGTACACACTGTTGCTTTTGGATTTAAACCTCCATTAGGCATTGAAAACATTGGTGCAGCAAATCAAAATGGATTCGTCAGGCTTTCACGGTGCCAATTTTCTGCTGCTGGCTGGAAAGTGTGGTAAGAATAGAAAATGCTTGTGCAGCAGCCTATGGCACCTTGCGAAGAGGCATCCAGAATTAAATATTTACTCTCCCTGTTCCAGTTCGGTGCTCTGATTGGTTGCAGAAGTGGACAAAATTGAAATGCTTGCATAGAGATGCCGGCACATTTTTAAATAAGTTAATTAGATCTCGTGTTCATACCCATATTATTGGGCCTGTTGAGTGTAGTTGTCTAAATAGGTGCAGTAAGAATTGAATACATTTGTATAGCCGTTCGTTCAAGTTTCGTATGGGGCAGTCAGTGTTCAACGTCAGTGTTTGGTGTACATAGGGGAAGGTTAGTGGCTTCGGGAAGATTATCAGAAACGAAAATGCTTCCACAAAAGCTTGAGATGGCTGCAAAGGAACTACGTGTTGAACCGAATATTTTCTTTGTGTATGTTATTTCAAAAGCCTCATCATCAATAAAAATATCTTCACGGTAGGCTGCTGCATCAGTGTAAAGCCAATGAAAGATTAATGTAGCACAACTTGAAAAGTATAACTTCGCAAGGATGCATTTGTAGTGTACTATTCATTTCTTCGATAAAAGCTCGCAACAGTAATTTTTTAGGCGGCTGCTAGTGTTTAAGTGTGTTTTTCTATCAATTTTCACCGCCAGTCAGGGTTCTCTTCCCTATCATTCCACTGTAAACTGCGGGGTGGTGATATGGCAGTAAAGAAACGGCAGCAGCTGTGTTATTACATCGCCGGGAAATACCTCGGAAAGCGTCGCAAGGATTGAAAACATGCCACCGTACACCGTCAATCTAACCAACTGACGTAGAGCGTCTTGCCACTTGCGTGTCTCTTGAAGTTGTAACCTTTCACATCCCGCTGTTCTCTGGTCGCGCCATACGGTGTTGTCGCCTCATTTAAGCGCAATAAAATAACGCTTGTTTTTTGCACGTAGAGCTGATTTTGTAAGGCAGGACACCTTATGCGGCATCGCGACCTCCACCATTGCGTGCGTAGCTGCGATAGGTGTTTGCAGGGCATCACTACGTTCTAAACGGTCGCATAGAACAGTACGTGGCCCGTTGATAACGCGGCCGAGTTCTCAAAGACACCGATGGATTTTCGCTGCTGGTTTCCTTTTCATCCTGGGCTTGCACAGTCCGTGCACTGCATCCAGCCATTTCGTCGACGAACCGCCCCTTTATTTCACCCTGCGTTTACGACGCTTGATTTAACGGTGATGATGGCTGTGGAAGATATTGTACCGACTACATTTCTTGACAATGAGTGCACACGCAAAGTGAAGAAATTGTCGCACTGCGAGGAGCCCGACCAAATATAACGACGACCATTATGTTGATTATTTTTCTCCACGCAGACGACGGCTAAGCGACGTAAAGCGGTCGAAATTCGAACTATTAAGACCCAAAAATTGTGTGCGTGTTGTTTATTTGTTTATTTCTGTTATCTAACAGTACAACGATCACAGATAGCCTTGATTGAAGTATAGAATACACCGGGAATAGTTTATATCAAGAATAACCTGTGTTTCAGTGAGCAATTTTTTTTCTCCTAAGCCAGTTTTCAATGAGGATGGTATTTTCTTTTTTCCTGTGAAAATCATTCATTCTTAGGAATGAAACATATATAAACAACTTCATATACAGATAGTTATCCTGTCAGCCGCTCATATTAGTAATCATGGGTATAAACACCTGCATAATAACGAACTATTTTTTCTAACCGCGGAGCAGCGGCCACACAACGCTTGTGGGGGGAGCTCCTGCTGCACTCTTACCATGTCATCAACTATAGCAAATCTTTCTAGGGACCATAGTATATCCCTCGACTGGAAATCATTCGCGTCACTGGTGGTGCCCTGTGCGTGTGCAAAGTAAGACATCATTCTAAATGAAAAATAACAATTCATATTTTAGTCACGGAAGATGCCGTGTTTATTGCCGGTCTCACCTTTTCATATAACACAGTTCGTGATAAGATATAAAGCCCTCGCATATTTTTCTTCCCGTGCCCCGCGTTAAAATGCTGAAACACCAGGGATTAGATGAGTTCATACAGTTCCTTATAGCAATCTATAAAGATAATAGAGTGCACCTTATATGGGAAGGACAGAAACGCGCCCAGCAGGTCAACACCCATCCGGGACTGAAACAGGGATGCCCTTTGAGCCCAATACTGTTCATGCTTTACATGGCAGGGTTAGAAAAGAAACCGGAAGAAAGTCAAGTAGGGTTCAGCCGAACCCATATGCTGCAAGGTGAAGTGGTACAACAGCGTATTCCGGGAATGATATACGCAGACGACATTGTTCTTTTAGCTGATAACCAGACCGATATGCAACGGCTAATAAATATTAGCGGCCAGGAAGCCCCCGACCTTGGGTACATTTTAGTGCAGAAAAATCGGGAATAATGGTTTTTAATGACACTACCACTGACGCAGTAGTGAGTTTTAGAACAGAGAGTTTTAGGATAGGGGAAGCCGGTGTTGGGGGCCCCCAAGAAGTTAGGGGAACCCAAACGCAAGGCGCTAGCACGCGGAGAGTTTTAGAAGAGGGGCGCCCCCAGCAGCCCGCAACCGGCTTGCGTTGCTCGGGTCCGCTCGGGTGATGGGAACTTTAGGCTTAGCATCGTGGCGGATATTTGATCGCCGCTATCTGTGCAACTAACTGCGAATGACAATCTGTAATACAACTTTTCACCACACTATCATCCCCTTTCCCGCACGTGGAACTTTATTTCAGCTATAACTGCCATTCGAGCGATCACTGACCACGACATCTGCTTAGCCTGTTTCGGTGCTTTCGCGCAGGTAGCGCCATCAGTCGGCCGCTCGGCGCAGCACGCGCTGCGGCGATCCGTCGGATCGCCGAACGTCCGCGGCCGGTCAGCGTAGGCTTAGCATCGCGGCAGATATCTGATCGCCCCTTTTAAAATAAGTCCTGACAGCAAGCCCTAGCACACGTTTTCATCACACTAACACCTACTTTCTCGCATGTGGAGCTTCTTTTTAGCGATCAGATTGATTCGGAAGAGCAGCGACAAGCGGTTGCTACCGTGGTCTGCGGCGGTTCGAGCCGCTGAGCGCGCCGAGCTGGCAGGCGTGGCCGGCGTGTGCGAGGACTGTTTCTGAAGGCAGAAAACGCTTCACGATTACCTGCTTTATCCATTTCTAGCGAACGGCGTGCAGAATCAACAATTTCAGCTCAGCGATCGTCGTAGTTGATCGGGTGAGTCGAGGAACGAGCCGCAGGTTTCGCTTCAGCCATGCTCACGCGCAATCTCGCTGGCTGCGAGAGCTACGCAAGGACGCAAACTCCAGCTTTAAGGCGCCCGCTATTTCAGCAAAATAACGTGCGCCCTAGACGCAAACCCAAAACCCCAAGGACCGCTTGGGTTCTGCGCATGCGCAGTACGACGCCCCAAGACGCTTGAGGGCCCCAGAGCGTTGGGGCCCCCTATTTTAAAACTCCCTAGTGTCTATCAAGCAAGGCGAATACCCAGAGTGAAGGAATATAAATATTTGGGAGTGTGGATAAACGAAGGGGATAACTACTTAAGAACTCACGAGGAGCAACTTAAGGGTAAGGGAAAGCGAAACGCAGCTATAATGCAGCATAGAGCTTTTTGGGGGTGTAACAAATATGAAGTAGGGAGAGGAATGTCGAAAAGAGTAATAGTTCCGGGTCTCACATTTGCGAATGCTGTACTATGCTTCAAATCAGACTTTCTATCAGGCCTTGAAGTGAACCAGAGAACGTTAGGCCGTTTGGCCTTAGGCGCGCATGGGAAAGAATTAACGAAGCAGTACAGGGAGATAAGCCTGGGCGTCGTTTGAAGTTCAAGAAGCACAGGGTAAAATATCTTTTGAGATGAGGTTGAGAGCAATGGATCAGCGAAGATTGGCAGCTAAGGTTTTTAAGTACCTATACTTGAAAAGCGCGGACACGCAGTGTTTAAGGAAGACGAGAAGGCTAACGATAAATACGGAAAAACAGTGGAGCATCCAAAACAGTCAAGGTAACCAAAAAAGAGGCAAGGCAGATTGAAACGAATAAATGGAGAGAGAAAATGGAAGCTAACGTCGTTAGAGATGCACAGGTCTGCGCAGAAGTAAACGGAGCACGGGAGTGGTGGCCGAACTAGAGTTCCTCTATATAGCTCACGCAGGGAGCTAAGAGTTGCGCGACCCCTTTCCACGTGCCGCCGTGATGACGTCACTCCGGTTATCCACGCAGCGCAGAGAAGCCCCCTCTACGGCTGCGCCGCAGCCGCCAACGCGAGCGGCACCGCGCCCCACCCAGGAACAGCAGCAGCAGCAGCGTCAGCGACATCGCAGGAATCCAGAGTAGCCGCCGTAAGGCGCCGCCGACCGAAGCACCCCCACCGCGCGTCGGCCGCCGTCGGCAGCGCGGCGGCGCGGCTCCTACACGCGTGACGGGCGGCTTTCCCGCAGCAATCCGGATAACAAGATGGCGGACGGTCGCGCAACTCTTAGCTCCCTCCGACACTTATATAGAGGAACTCTAGGCCGAACTACAGTTCCTATATATAGCTCCCGCAGGGAGCTAAGAGTTGCGCGACCGCGCGCCATCATGTTATCCGGATTGCTGCGGGAAAGCCGCCCGTCGCGAGTGTAGGAGCCTCGCCGCCCCGCTTCCTAAGGGACGCTCTTACCGGCCATCAACAGATCGAGGTCTTGACGCCACAGACAAAAGTCACGTGATAAAGACACACTCGTCACTTCCTGGGCCATGGGCCTTTTTTGTTGTTTTTACTTTTATCACGAAGGCACTGCGCATCAATGTTACCGTGCATAGCATCGAGAAGCAATGCACTGCGGTAAGGTGTTTTTTATCACTATTGCGCAAGTGCGCCCTTCTGCAACGGTGGGTTCGCTTTGGCGTTTTGTTTGATGCCCGAGTTTCTGTCAATGTAGCCGCTGTGGACAGTGCTTACACTATTGTCAAGTGTTGCGTCGAGCTCTTGGATGATGAACGCGTCGCGTATCTCTTGTGTGGCTCATGTTGCCTGTTCGGCAGTCACTGGCTCCACCATAACTCCGTTGTAGTACCAGTACCAGGCCCATAAAAAGTTTGAATGACCGATATCGCACTGCACCAAAAAAAAGTGTCTCGGCAGGGCGGTCTCCAGCATTCGTGTGTGCTAGATTCATCAGACCTTTGGTACAGTCTTTGCCAGTAACGTTGTGAGAGGGGTGGGGGTTGTGGGTTCGAAACTCATCCGAAAGTTTTCCGGGCAGCGCTGAAGCGAGAATTCCTGTTCCCTTGGGTAAAACGTCTGCCTTCCGATAGCCCATGACCCCTTCCGAAAAAAAATTTATGGCTACGGCCCTGGTCTTGGCTGATGCTTGCTTGCAACTGCGTGCTTTAATTTTTATTGGTCTTAACGAACAGGCACGTGCGGAAGCGAGCCAATCTTTGCTTTCCACAGCACGAAGTCCTAGCTAGGCTAGGTGCAGTGATGTGCCAAAGACATTGTGGACACTGCGGATGAACGAAAAATGTTTTAATGTTGACTTCATGGTTTTCAGTACTTAGTTGGGGATTATGAGTGCTTCATTTTAAATCACTCTCTCCCGTGAAGATTGCTATACTAGCAATCATGTCTAGCACTTGAACTGAATGTCTGCATTGGCGAGAAGGAGAGGGCATGAGCAAGCAATTTACCACACACGCGAGTGCTGGGTGGGTCACGTCTTACATATCTGTCATTGCAGCTACGTAGTTTTTTTTCTCTTGTGTCCAACCAATGCACCCAAATAGCCAGTACATGGATTGTGTTTGGCGTCTGCATCCTACAAAACATTTCTCCATTCATTCATCGTATGTCATAAAATTCTTCCGTTAAATGCACACTCTATGGTGGTGGAGCTGCCCAAAAGCAGAGCAAACCGTTAGAAAGTTCATCTGGTGCCTTGCGAATTTCATCTGATTGATCGATTGTAGGGTTTAACGCGCGACGCAACGCAGGCGATTAGGCGCGCCGTAGTTGAGGGCTCGGGATTATTTTGACCACCTGGGGCCCTTTAACGTGGGCCCAAACCTCGTACCCACGGACGTTTTTGCTTTTCGCCTCCACCAGAAAAGCGGCCGCCGCGGTCGGGAATCGAACCCGCAACCTCGTGCTGAGCAGCGTAACTCCTTAGCCACTGAGCCAACGCGACGGGTGCGGATTTCATCTACGCCACTTGTGCGCATACTCATTCCTGAAAAGGTGGAACTATATCATAGCCATCAAGTTCTTTCCAAAGAGGATGTAGCTGTGAATTGCACCAGAACTTGCACTTTTCTTGAGCACGGTGTCGTATTGGACGAAGCTTATGTTTGAGGCCGTTGTCGCCTTTCCCAAAGACTGAAATTGCTTTACGAATGTTCAAACCCCTTATGAGGAGGTTTGAACAAACAGGAGGAAAAAGCTAAAAATTATGAGCTCTACAAGAACAACGGACGAGAAAGGCAAGCCGCTGGTGTATTTGTCATCCGTTCTTTTCGTGCGCTGTTCTTGTAGCGCTCATATTTTTTTATTTATTGTGTCAATATCGTAGACCAACTCAACCAAAAACGCGTTTTGAAGAGAATGGTGCTTTAGGAGAGCACTTTAACTTGAAAATATTTGTTCCTATTAAAAGCTATTCCGATAAAACAGCTTCAAAAGCAGAATTTCATATTCTTGCACCGCTGGTGTGGTTGGTCTCTACAAAAACCTCTATAAGAAATAACTCTAGGAGGGTTGCGGACTTTTAGTACAAGCATTTTGTTCCTACTTAAGACCGCATTTGTTTAGTGGTAGCAAATATGATTTCATTTCATACCGAGTGCCTATAGCATGGCAGAAAAAAAAGGAAGCAGCAGCAGCAACTCGGACAAGCTGCTTTGATACCACAGAAGTGGCAGGCTTCATCCATCTTGCACAAGAACTGAACCGATGGCTGTTTAATAAGTGGATGCCCTCCCCTGGTTTACTTGGCTTCCTTTGCATTCTGGTTGCCTGTTTGTAGAATTTATCCACGGGTATTCTAATTCCTGTGTGGTGGTAGTGTTGTTCCTCACACAACAATATTGTAGTAATGATGTGCACTGTCTGACCTTTTGAATAAAGCCAAGGTGTAAGTTGCATACATAGTAGGGCTGGTCTTTGGTTAAAAGTTTTAATGCGATTAACTGGCTAGCTTTAATCTTAATTGATCAATTATTTGGTAGCATTGTTTTAAAAAAAATTACCAAAAATAATATTTTAATAATATCCATACAATAATAATAATAATAAAATGCTTCTCCGCCCTATCAGTTTTAATCGCTGTCATCTCTGAGCATACTTGCATTGTTTTCTGTTGTAACGTCAGGCCGGTTATTTGAACACAGATATGATCCTCAACATGCAGACAATTTCAATGCGGCACTCCTGTTTCGGTTTGCTCACATGACTTCAACCGATTTAAAAATTAATCGCAACTAAAGCATTCATCGGAAAGTTGGTCGATCAATCGCCAAGCCCTAATACGTAGTCCATTCAAAAGCACCACATAACATTCAACAAGCCGCAATTTGTGCCTTTCGTAATTTGCACTGGGAACAAAAATTAAAATTTGCCACAATATGCTGCAAACACCTCAAACACAGGAATGTAAAAAAGATCACCAGCACTTTCTTTTCAGTGGGTGTGTTGATAATACCTGAATTGTTTTTGTACCACCTTCACCAGTTATAAGGGGACAGTGCTTTTCCCATTAGGTGCAGCAAAAGTCGCTGAATGAAGATATTTACTTGCTTTAAGGGCACTGCATGCAGTTTTTGTTTCTCTTCTAATTAAGCCTTTGCACTTTATTGAGTATAGAAGCCACACCTCTATACATGAAAGTTTTGATATAGATACAGTGCTGTTACCTACCTCGGTGCTTGTGATGTCGGCTCAGAAAAAACTTCACTGAAACAAGCATTAAAGCCAATGTGTTCCGAGGCCCTGTTGCACCCAACACTGACTTTTTTTTTTCAGGATATTCGATTGAAATAAAAAGTTGTGCCCACACAGCCACGTATCTTTTCCAATTTCTTTTGTGCATTATACTACTCACTTTTTCTCCATAGATGTTAGCTCTGAATGGCTAGTGTTGGTATCACTTGAAGCTTACAGCCAAATTATTAGGTGAAGTCATGCAGACTTTTAGTGGGTGGTTTTGGATCTCTCATGTAGGCTTCACACGTGTAAAGTGCAAAATTTGGATGAGAGTCAAAGAAGGATGACATGAACAAGTGCTACTTCCAACTAGGATTTATTGGTACGATACATTCGCATATATACAGGCAAAATTTTGACAAGAGACAGAGGAGGATGACAGGAACAAGTGCAACAAAGTATTACTGCTAAAGTACAATCGTGTGTATACAAAAACCATGTGCACATCAGTAAAAAAGTAAATTCCAGCACACAAAACAGTCATGCACAGGCGCATGATAATATTTGTGAAACAGCTCATGCCCTGATATACTAAATATAACTAGAGATCGAAACTTTAGGCAACATTCCCATTTTTTCCTGGAGTCGCTGTAAACTTTGTTCATCATATAAGCACGAACTACAGAAATTAAATTAATCAACTGTCGATAATGCCTATAAGTTTTTTTACAGCTCACTCGGCAGGCCACCCTACATTCTCCCACTGGCACGCATCTCCCATCGCATCACCCGCAACACGTTGCGCGTCCGCATACGCGCACCGTCACATTTTCGTCCTCACTCTTTTTTCATGCAGCAACGGACTGGAACGGCCTTTCTAAAGAAATCACCGCCATAACCTGTCCTTCCACCTTTTTGAACACCGTAACAAATTACATTGCATTGTAATAAAATATGGCTTTCACGTTTTCATGTATGTCCCACCCCTTATGTAATACCCCTTCAATGGGGTCTTTAAGGAAATAAAATGAAATGAAATAAAATTTTTAGATTCGTGTCTATATTGGCTTTTTGTTGCCCTAAAAATGCCTTTTTAGGCTTGCTGAGTCCATTTTACGTAACGTGTTGCCCCAAAACATACCATCAGAGTCAACTCTTCAGAACCTATACCTGCTATCAATGTGCAAAGACATTATGAAAATTCACAACTTAGTGACTCATGTATGTGGATTTCAGTGGACAGGGCATTACATGTGTCCAGATTGAAAAAGTGTGAGGCCACTCCAACTAAATGCCTTTGGAGAGAAACTTCCTCTCGGAAACAGTGCAAAGGAGGGAGCAGATGCATTGGCAACTTTGAGGGCAGAGATTTTTGAGTCTTAAGAAAGCAGAAGGACCTGAAGGCAGTAATTTGGCAATGAGTCTGATATGGCGAGGGGAAAATGTGGTCGGCAAAGTGGTTAGAAACATTCAGGCTGTGTCTTTGCAATCACCGGATGGAAATATTGAATAGTGACCATGACTATGCTGGAAGACTCAAAGCATCTTTCTGTCCCAGTGCTTTACTGCGCTGATTGAGCTAGTGTACATGTGTGTTCCTTAGTTGAGCATTTGCAATTTTGACAGCACAGTGCACAGTTGAGAGTTCAAAGACAATTGGAGTGACAATAGCATGAGTGCAGGTGACTATTGACATCTCGATGGGGAAGACTCCCATAAATGACTCGTCCTTCTCTCAGTGGAATGGCTGCTTCTATGGGCAACCCAAAGTGGGTGTCAGAAATAGTAGTCATGGGTGTAGAATGCTATGGGAAAAGGTGTTTTGGTCAGGGAAGGCTTGCCATAAAAATAAGGGTACAGCGCTATGACCACTCACAGCTGGATGAACTTTGCTTTGCTCACATTTATAAAGTTTGTGATGATGCTGAGCTGGGTGTGTTCCTGCACTAAGGAAACAGAGAGACAATAAAATACCACGACACTACAAATGGCTTATCTGTTAATATTCTCGTCCTGTACCGTCATTAGGTGCAATTAGGCCAGGTAGGGCAGTTACAGCTGCAGGAGGTGCATATAAGAAAGGCTGATCACCACTGGCTGCCTGCGAGGCACCATAGAGTTGTTGACTACACCAGTGCAGCACCACGCAGTTTGTTGGGTAGCCCTCATTATAGTCCTGAGGTCGTCGTCATCGGGCGGGAATGTTCCAGTGTGGTCAGATGGGAGCTGGCGCCATAGAGCTGCTGCACGGGGCAACCAAGATGAGCCATGGCGTTGCGGGCGCGTAAGGAGCGGCTGAAGACGGCCTATTCATTGGCTCAGGGCCGGACCATAGGGCAATTCTAAGTGGCCTGGGGACATAACGCGGCACATCAGTCGTACTGTTGAGGCCCGTACTCTTGAGTCAAGGTGTTGCCAGGAGGCATTCCGGAGCAGGTTAGTGGAGGAAATTCCAGCTAGGGGAGTTCCTCCCTCTTCGGTGTAGTACGGCGATAAAAGGTGTACGCCGCGTGAGTTGGACACTGGCGAGATTTGTTTGAAGTGCCTTGGACTGGGGCAACAATATGGCAGCGCAGTATTCAAGGGTAGGTAGAACGAGCGCTGTGTACAAACTTCCAAATGCACTAGCTGGCATTCCATTGGTCACGCGTGTCACGAAACCCAGCAGGTGGCGAGACAAAGTGCGATTGGTGCGTATGGAAAAGTTAAGCCGAGAGTCAAGCTCGACTCCAAGCACAACTGCCGTGTTGGCTCGGCTTATTACATGCTGCCCAAGCTTTAGAGGAGGTGGTTGGAGAGAAAACGGCGGGCGACTTGAACTAGTGAAGGTAACTGTTGAGCACTTATCTGCATTGATGGGGAGATGGTGCAGCTGTGTTCAGTACAGACAACGGTCAAGGTCAGCCTGAACACTGACGTAATGGGCAGGAGAGCGGAGGGGTTAGAGCAGGGAAATGTCGTCGGCGTACAGGATAGGAGCGGATGCCAAGTTACCTGTAATGCTGTCGATGAAAATGGTGAACAAGGTAGGGCCAAGGATTCTGCCCTGTGGGACGCCTGAAAGAACAGGAACAGCTGTTGAGGAAGCGCCTCGGTAGATAACTCGCTGGGAACGGCCAGTAAGAAAAGAACCGAACCAGCTAAGCAAGGGCCCCCGCAGCCCTTTGAGATCAGCACTCGCTAACAACCCAGAACGGGGAACCCGGTGAAAGGCCCGAGAGAGATCGAGCTGGACCAACTCGACGGGTGTGCGGTCGTCAAGGTGCGCACTGATGGTGTGAACCAGAGTACCAAGGGCGGTTTCACAGCTGCGGCCGCGACGGAATCAATGCTGTGAGGGGGACAGAAGGCTATTGCTGTCAAGGTGAAGGCGAATTCTAGAGTTGAGAATTCGCTCGAACGTGCGGCACAAGACTGAGGTGGATGCAATGGAGCAGTATGAAGACAAATGATCAGCGCGAGCGGCATGTCTTTTGTGTACTGGTGTGACATGGGCCATTTTCCACAAACGAGGGGTAACACCAGCGTCCAGTATACGCTGGAACATCCAGAAAAGGGCTGGGGTCATAAAGGGAGCTGTGATCTTAAGTACAAGAGGGTGGATACCATCAGGGCCAGGGTTCTGGAAAGGACAGTGCTGGGACACAGCTTCAAGGACGTCGTCAGTAGTTATCCTAATGGAGGATAAAATGGATCTAGGCTGACCAGTTGTGGCGGCATGAGGAGCATCAGTAGTCGTACTAGAGGGGGCCAGTGGGTTCGCACTACAAGAACTGGTCCAGACTGAAGCACTACTGCTTGTTAAAGGCTTCAGCTATGTCGGGTGGGCAAGAGAGCAAGTCGCCAAGGACAGAGAAGGAGGGGTGCAGCGCCTGCTTCCGCTGCGAGTTAACCAATGCCCAAAATAATTTAGGCTCTTTCAGCGCACGAGCAGCGATGTCCTCAGTGACAGCACGGTGTGCTACACGTATACGTTTCTTGACGTCCCGCTCGATGTCCTTTGCATCAGCGAGATCCTTTTGGCAGCGGCTCCGTCTCGCCTTCCGGAACATTCTATCTTTCTGCTTGCAGAGGGAAATGATTTCGGGTGTGAACCAGGGCGCGCAACGTGAGCGATGGGCACGCTTGAGTGGCACAGTGGCGCTTGTAAGGGCGGTCCTCAGAGATGTGTAGGTCTTGCACATGTCATCAATGTCGTGTTCTGAAAGCAGGGCATCCCAGGGGACAAGGCATACAAGCATACAAGTATGTATGTGAGGCACTTGTATTTGGAAGCCCGCATCATACAGCTGCCTGCAAAAATTGCTGCCCGTGCAAGCATCGCACTCAGCCACCAAGACCACAGACATCAAGGGCGATAGCAAGCTAAGAGCAATGGCTTGGCTAATCTCGCCTTTATCATAAAACAAATTGTCCGTTAGTGGGACTGACCTCTTCAGCTTCAGCTTTCATAAAGGTTTTCTCTCTCTCTCTCTCTCTCTGTCACCGTGAATTTCGTAGATATACCAGAACACAATGAACTCGACCACGTCTCGTTTGCGGTGTACTGGAGATAGTTGTCCCCGACACGACGACATACCTTGCGCTTAGTGTGCGCCAGTCTCCACTGTGCAACCGACGGGGTATGTGGCGGAGGAAGGACTGCTATGTGCAGCATGATGATGGCAGGCGCAAGGCGCTGGGAAGTGATCGCGTCATCAGCGAGTGCGCGATGGCCCGCGCTATTATCTGGCGTCATATTAGAGAGTTTTAGTTTGGCGTTTTTACTCTACGCTCAGCAGCTAAGCGGAGCTGGAGTGCGATTGCCCATGCTCTCTCCGCTTAGTGGCTAAGCGGGCTAGCTGAGCGAGAAGCACGGTCCGTTAAAACGCAGCCAGAGCGAACCGTCGCGAAGAAGAGGAACGGTCGAAGAAGAGAACACACCGAGACATCGGTCTGCCCTGCCTTGCCCGTCTCCGGTCTCTGCCTCTTTCCAAGCGTCTTGCTGGTCCCCAGCTATAATCCCCCTTATAGTGTGGTGGAGGTGCAGTCCCCCTACGCCTTTCAAGCCTGGAACTATGGAGCAAGCGCATAATACAACCACTATCCCAAGACATCGGTCACGATATGGCGCCTCCGCAACATGAACCCATCATGTGCTCCAGATCCCTTCCTCACCGTAACCCTGTTAAGTTCACCGGCACCGACTACCGCGACGCAGAAGACTGGCTTTCGTACTTCGAAAGAGTGCCCACAACCGCTGGGATGACCCGATGAAGCGTGCTAACGTCGGCTTTAGCCTTACGCAAAAAGCCGAGCGGTGGTTCCTAAACAACGATGCCGACATGACAACTTGGTCTGCCTTCAAAACGAGGTTCTTGGACGTGTTCGGTCGCCCCGCGGTCCGCAAGCTTAAGGCTGAACAGAGCTTAAGTGGGCGCGCACAGCTGGCCGACGAAACGTACACGAGCTACATTGAGGACGTTGTCGGCCTCTGTAGGCGCGTAAATCCTGATATGCCCGAGTCCGAGAAGATCTGGCACGTCTTAAAAGGCATAGAGGACGGCGCGTTCCAGATGTTGCTCAGCAAGGACCCAAAGTCGGTTGGAGACGTCATGAAATGGTGTCTTAGCTACGACGAGCTCAGGAAGTAGCGCATTTCTACCCGCCAGTTCTCCCCGAATGACGAGCCGCATCGGGCCTCACTTTCAGCGCTTGCAATCTCATCTGATCTTCCGCCGCTTCTTCCTCACATTGAGCAATTCGTGCGCGAGGAGATTGCGCGTCAACTCAACTTTCAGCCGTTGTCATCCACGCCTTCATGCCCGTTCCCTACGTCGGTGCGCCGCGTAATTCACGACCGAGTCGCCGAGGCGCTGCCGTCAGACCGCCAGCCTACGTCCTCGACTCCGCACATGGTCCCGCCTGTTACTGCCCTCCTCGACTCGCTCATGGCCGCGCCCCCAGCCGTACCCGTGGTCGCGCTTTTCTTTTCACCGACGGCAGCACCGATTCCTTTCGCTGTGGCCGTGCCCTTCGCCTCACCCGTGGCAGGGCCTTTCACTTATGCTGGCGTTTGTGCCCAACCACCGGAAGCCACATTTCAGCCGTTGCAGTACAGCACGAGCCAGCGGGTGCTCCCATATCCTCGAGCGGCAGCTCAGGGCCCCAACCCGTGGCGCACGTCCGATAATTGGCCCATTTGTTTTGCGTGTAACGTTCCGGGACATGTCGCACGTTTCTGCCGGCGCCGGCCGCCTCCTACGAGTGACATTCTTCGGGGGTCCGCATTTGCACCTCAGTTGCACTTCGCTTCCGTTCCTTCCGGATCAACGCCAAACTCATATTCCCCAGATGGCTTCCCCTTTTCTGGACGCCGTTCCTCTTCACCACGCCACCGTTCTATTTCTCCGATGTGCCCCCGTGGCAACACTGCAGCTGAGGGAAACTAGAAGCCGCAGTTCCTGAGGCACGAGCTGCGCAACCGTCGAACGTTCTAAGTCCTCATATTTCGTCTCCAAATGTGATTGATGTGATTGTGGATGGTACCCCTGCACTCGCGCTTATTGACACTGGAGCCGCCGTATCTGTGATTCAAGAGACTTTTTGCCGCAAAATTCGTAAAGTGATGACGCCGCTTTCGGGATTTACTCTTCGCACTGCCAACGCACAGCCTATTCAACCGCTAGCCATGTCCACCGCTCTCATTACCATTCAAGCCATCCCTCACATAGTTGAACTGGTCGTCCTTCGTGCATGTTCTCACGACGTTATCCTCGGGTGGAATTTTTTGTCACATAACCAAGCTATCATCGATTGCTTCCGCGCAGAAGTTGAACTGTTTTCACCCAGTACTAACCGCGGAGACTAGCAGCGTGAAATTGGTTGCTGCTGAAGATGCCATCATTCCCCCATTCTCTTCTGTCATTGTACCTGTGCTGTCACCCGATGCCCGAGACGCTACCGTTGTCTTCACGCCCTCCGGTCTATTTTCGTCGCGCACCAATCTTCTCCTCCCGTTCGCTGTCCTGGAAATGAGATGTGGTTCGAGCATTGTGTCGATTAATAACCCGTCACCTTGCCCGTCCCGAGTGCTTCGTGGCAAATGTCTTGGATGCGTCGAAGTTGTTCCGCCACATCTTGTCGACATCCCGAACGAGTCCGCTCCGGCCCATCTCGACGCCCTGAGCCCCGACGTCCCTTTTAATCAGGCAGCTTTTCTGCTCTCCATCGACGCCGACCTCACCCAGGAGCAAAAAGACCAGCTCCTAGCTCTTCTGCAACGATTCCGTACATCATTCGACTCCCAGCAAACATCCCTGGGGCGCACGTCAACTGTCTCTCATCCGATTGATACCGGCAACCATGCACCACTGCGCCAGCGACCGTACCATGTATCACCCAAGGAACGCCGCGTTATCGACGAGCATGTAGCAGATATGCTGAACCGGGACGATATTCGCCCCTCCACGAGTGCCTGGGCCTCTCCAGTCGTGCTAATCACCAAGAAGGATGGGACTATTAGGTTTTGCGTCGACTATCGCCGCCTAAATAAGATTACACGAAAGGACGTCTATCCACTACCTCGAATAGATGACGCGCTAGACTGCTTGCAAGGTGCCGAGTTCTTTTCTTCATTAGATTTGCGCTCGGGTTACTGGCAAGCACCTATGGCTGAGGCTGACAGACAGAAAACGGCGTTTGTGACACCGGATGGGCTCTATGAATTCAACGTCATGCCCTTTGGTCTGTGTAATGCGCCAGCGACATTCGAGTGAATGATGGACAGTGTTCTGCGTCGGCTGAAGTGGCGTATCTGTTTATGCTATTTGGACGACATTGTCGTGTTTTCACCGGACTTTACGACCCACCTCCAGAGGCTTGACCAAGTCCTTACGAGCCTTACTTCGGCTGGCCTGCAAATGAACCTGAAGAAATGCCGTTTAGCTCCCGGCAGACTTACCATATTAGGTCGTGTGGTATCTAAAGACGGCATCCTACCAGACCCAGCCAAGCTGCGTGCGGTCCGCGAGTTCCCTAAACCGAGCACAATGAAGGAGCTTCGAAGCTTTATTGGGCTTTGCTCGTACTTTCGGCGGTTTGTCCGGAACTTCGCGTCTATCATCGCACCGTTGACGCAGCTGATCGGTGACGCCAAAGAAGTTTTAAACTGGTCAACGGCTTCCGAGAGAGCGCTTGAGACCTTACGAAGGCTTCGGGGGTCGCCGCCGATATTGCGCCATTTTGATCCTACCACGCCCACTGATCTTCACACGGACGCCAGTGGTACCGGTCTCGCCGCTGTCCTGGCTCAACGCAAGGCTGGTTTTGACGAGTATGTCGTGGCGTACGCAAGTCGCGCTCTGACAAAAACGGAGTACAACTACTCCGTCACAGAAAAAGAGTGCCTTGCAATCGTTTGGGCAATAGGTAAATTCCAACCCTACCTCTATGGCCGCCCATTCGAAGTAGTCACGGACCACCATGCTTTATGCTGGTTGGCATCATTGAAGGAGCCTTCCGGACGTCTAGCCCGCTGGTGCCTTCGGCTCCAGGAGTACGACGTTCGTGTTGTTTACCGCTCAGGAAGAAGACACACCGACGCAGACGCCCTTTCTCGTTCGCCATTGCCACCGGAAGCCACGACGTCAGCGTTGGTGTCGAATAGCGACGTGTCGTCGCTACAAATGGACGACATGGCTACCGAGCACCGCAAGGACCCTTGGATAACCTCACTACTAGACTTCCTTGGAAACCCCACAAAGTCTTCCTCATACCGCAATACGGAGCCAAGCAGCGCATTTTGCCATTCGAGAGGAGCTCCTATACCGGCGCAACTATTCCGCAGAAGGCCGCAAATGGTTGCTGGTGATACCGTGTCACCTGCACTCACATATATGCGCATTGTTTCATGCCGACGCCCAGTGTGGCCATGCTGCAACACTTGCGACATATCAGCGCCTACGCTTACACTACTACTGGCGAGGCATGTACACGTTCGTCGCGAAGTACATTCGTTCCTCCACTGACTGCCAGCGTCGCAAGACCCCTTCACGGCACCCCACTGGATAGCTGCGGCCGCTACCATGCCCGGAACGGCCTTTCGATCGGGTTGGGATTGACTTCTACGTACCCCTTCCGAGCACTAAATCAGGCAACCGGTGGATCATTGTCGCGGTGGATCACCTGACTCGATACGCCGAAACAGCCTCCCTGGCCACCGCAACGGCACGCGACGTCGCCATTTTTCTACTCCGGCGTTTCGTATACGACACGGTGCTCCCCCAGAGCTGCCTAGTGACCGCGGCCGGGTATTTCTCTCTGACGTCGTAGAGGCGCTGCTACAGCAATTTCAAATTTTCCACAGAACCACAACTTCATACCACCCACAGACAAATGACCTAACTGAAAGGTTCAACCGCACCCTTGGAGATATGCTTTCCATGTACATATTGTCCGACCACTCAAATTGGGACATGGTGCTACCGTTTGTCACGTACGCATATAACACCGCCACGCAAGCGACCACGAGCTTTTCACCGTTTTTTCTTCTGTATGGACGTGAGCCATCTTGCTTGATCGACACTATTTTGCCCTATCGCCCTGACGCCTCTGAGTGTGCCCCAGTTTCTGAGATGGCGAGGTATGCTGAGGAATGTCGACAGCTCGCTCGCAAGTTCACATCAAAAGACCAAGGACGCCAGAAGTCTCGACATGACAGCTCCGCCGCTGCACCAACGTTTGAACCTGGATCCCTTGCATGGCTTCGTGCGCAATGCCCCACTCCTGGTCTTTCGGCGAAATTCCTTGCTAAATACCACGGCCCATATAGGATTCTCGAACAAACATCGCCCGTTAACTACCTCATCGAGCCCGTGATTCCCACCTCAGACCTTCGCCGTCGAGGTCGTGAAATAGTGCACATCGAACGTTTAAAGCCCTACTACGATCCCCTCGTCGTTTCGTCCCCTTAAGTCGCCAGGATGGCTCTTTTCGCCGGGGGTGATTATACTGGAGATAGGTGTCCCCGATACGACGACATACCTTGCGCTTAGTGTGCGCCAATCTACGCTGTGCAACCGACGGGGTATTTGGCGGAGGAAGGACTGCTATGTGCCGCATGATGATGGCAGGCGCAAGGCGTGGGCGAGAGAAGAAGAGGAACGGTCAGCATCGCCAGTGGCTTGCTTTAAGAGAACGCAACGAGACATCGGTCTGCGCTGCCTTGCCCGTCTCTAGTCTCTGCCTCTTTCCAAGCGTCTTGCTGGTCCCCAGCTATAATCCCCCTTATAGCGCATATACCTGTCGCCGAAATAACAAGCCGAATGTGGTACGTCCAGCTTGCACCCCAATGCACACAATCACTTCCACATCACTGAATTTGCTGCATCACAGCACGGCATATCCTCGCTTGGTGAACTCTTTTGATGCATGTTGTTGCTGACGGCAACCTGACGTATACTTGTACTGTATGGGGGCGCACAACTAGTGGTGTCACACTTCGTCCTCGATTCTTTAGGGAAAAGATCGGTGTCGTCGTGTTGTCGCCGTTTCACCGGCGAGGGCTCAAGGTGACGGCTTCATTCGTGAGCTGGCTCAAGCAGCAGAACACGACGCCGAGGGACATTTCGACGACACACTTCAACATATAACGCGGGTGTCATCTACGTTGAAAGAAACGAACTCGGGCGCAGAACAAATTCCCAGGGCAAAATGACGCAATAACAATAAAAAAAACCCGGCGAAGCGACCGTAGCGCACACACACGATGCCTTTGGCAATCGCCTCCACATGCTTTGGCTGAAGCCTTGGGTGAAACTAAAGGAAGCGACGGCTACGTTGACAGAAACTCGGTCATCAAACAAACGCCAAAGCGAACCCACCGCTGCAGAAGGGCGCACTTGCGCAATGGTGATAAAAGACACCTTACCGAAGTGCATAACTTCTCGATACTATGCCCAGTGCCTTCGTGAAAAAACTAAAAACAACAAAAAAAGTCCACGGCCTAGGAAGTGACGAAAATGTCTTCACCACGTGACTTTTGGCTGTGACGTCACGACCTCGATCTGTTGATGGCCGGGAAGAGCGTCCCGCTTCCGACGGCGGCCGACGCGCGGTAGGGGCGCTTCGGTCGGCGGCGCCTTACGGCGGCTACAGTGGCTAGAATAGGAAAGTGTGATTAGCGGCATGCAGCCCCTATGAGGCGCTTTGAAGCTGCCGATAGGGATCCGCGAGGGGGCGCGCGCGATCGTTTACACGTCGCATGGTGAGGCGCGCGCGGATCGTCTGCAATGCGATTGCTGCTTTGACCAGAGAGAAGCACCGCCTGTTTCCTGTGCCGTAGCAGGTTTAACTGCCGCCAAAGCAGAGCCACAATTTTGTGCCGGGCCGCTCTACGGTGTACAAGTCCTGCAAAAAGAAACTGTCGTTGTTTGGCGTTCCGAAGGACACGCGTCTGTATTGGCGCAGTGGCGACGAGCAATACCACGTACTGAGAAGCGGCTCAAGGAAAACACCGCTGTATGCGAGCTACACCTCGGCGAAAGGTACAGCTCCCGGCACATTGAACATACGGCCAACGGAGAAGTTGTCTCAATCTACAGGGGCAGGCCTCGGTTGCCCCCGGAGCTGTGCCCACGCAATTTCCAATCTTCGGAAGTACCAGCTGAAACAACTTCCCCAAGCAGGAAGTGTCAAGCGAGAAGCTCACCCGCGGTCACACCCAGCAATAAAAAGCTAAGGATGGTGACTGCCCTATGAGTGCAGAGTTTAAAGAAGAACCCCCATGCTCTTTTTCTGTCAAGAACTTGACCCTACTTCGGCAACATGAGGGAAACCACACGCTGAGTGTTTCGCCATTCACAGTGGCTTACAGAGTGTGTCGCACTGCGCAGGATAAAGCCAAAGCCCGTACACGTACCCTTGCAGATATTGGAAGCATTTACGAAACATCTGACATACGAAGAAGCCTGCCACTCTCCCCGTCCATGACTATCAAATTAGTTTTGGTCCTCTAGCTGCACTTTTACACGAAGGCATTGAAAAAGGAGAAGGCATGCCTTTTAGTGAAAGGAAGAAGCATTTAAAGCTCAATTGTCTCACGCAACAGCAGAATCGAATATGAAAAACGCTTTTCCGAAGACAATTCGAGAAAAAAATGCTTGAAATTCTTCACACACACACAGACACACAAAGAAATATCAGCGAAAGGCAAGGGCCCATTGAGCAAAGAAAGTTGATGGCTTCGAGCCTTTGCAATTATGAACGAATCATGAGAAATTCACCAAAAGTGAGTAGTTTTTGTCTGTTTGTAACGAGCACGTCGAAAATAAAATGCGTGTTTACCAGTTACCAGTCCACAATTCTCTAATGTGCTTCATAAGTCTCCGAGCCAGCCGGCTATATTCGGCTGTCAAATTGCACCCAGTCGGTTGCAAACTTCGATTGTAGTACTTTAAAATACAACATTCATTGCATCTCAGTTTGCGCGGCCACGTAGAATAGCTATGAAAAAAAAATATATTCGTACTCCATATTCCGCCGCCGTCGCAGAGAACGTGTAATCGTGGAACAGCGCCACCTAGATTTTCCTCCTACAGCGTCACGCGGGAGAGGGCCCGGTCATCACACTTTCCTATTCTAGCCACTGTACGGCGGCTACGCTGGAGGGTGAGCCTCATTTCACACACGATCTCTATGACACCCCCTCGCGCTCCTGTCACGTGATCAAGAAGGTCGTGACGTCAAGACCAAAAGTCACGTGACAAAGATCGTTTCGTCACGTTCTTGCTTTGCCCAAAACCATGGCCCAAAACAAATCGTGCCGTGCGCGTTTTCTCTACGTTGGCGTCGGCGTTTGCTTGACGCCCCATTTTCTTCCTCTAAACGTCAGTGCTATCCGCGTGTTACGTTGTCAAGGCCGGTTATTTAAACCAAGTGCAGCGTCGATCTGCAAACGCTAGACTTCGCGTTGTGTGCTGTGCTGGGAGCTCACGGGTGTAGCCGGCGTGCTGAGCCCTCGTCGACGAAACGGTGACCATGACGACACCGATCCATCTCGTCAAAAATCGAGGACGAAATTTGCCACCACTAGTTCTGCAGTACCTATCCTACAAGTCACGTTGCCACCAGCAATGACATGCAACAACGTGCCAGAGATCACCACACGAGAAACGCCGTGCTGTGATGTGGCGAATACAGTGAGGTTCGATTGTGTGCATCGGAGCGTAGAGCTCGACGTACTTACCACATTCGGATTTTGCGGTAAATGCGCAAATGAGATGTGGAGGAGTGGAGGGTGTGTTGTGTCCTATGTACCGATTACTTTGTGCTGTCGCTCTTCGTGTCGGCGCACTCGGCGGTGAAGTGCGATGCTTGCATGGGCAGCGATTGTTGCAGGCAGCCGCTGCAAGCATCGCGCGGTTGTGCTGGTCAGTTACGATCGCTTTGGCGTTCGGTAGCGCCCGAGGTTGTTTCGCCCAACGGAGCTGCTACCCGCGTAACATGCTGCGCGTTGCGGGGACGAAAGATGGCAGCGGCGGTGGTGAAAGAAAGGGTACGGAGACCATGGTGACAGCAGGACGCTTGTTTTCATTATCCGTCGTCCATGTACTTATTCTATTCCAGCATGAAGGCTAGACTTCATCCAATTTACTAGGACGTCGTAACTTAGCTTTAGGAACGACAAAAAGTAGGTTCTGTATCTAATAACAGGTTCGAATTTCACATTTACAAAAAGCCAGCAATTATACTGGACTATAAAAGGCCACTTTACAAGTGCCCTTTTAGGGATGCTGTAAATCAGGCATGTTCTCTGAACAACCTCCGCTTAAACCATTTCGCACTTACCCCCGCCTTTTAATATATATCCTCCTGTGGGCATTGAAGTGTCCACCAAATGTGCATTCTGCTCTTTGTTCTCTTGAATTTTATTTCAAGCTACATAAAAACCGCTTTTGGCCTGAATGTCCAACGAGACGAAGGGTCCAACAATACTAAGGTCCACTGTTTTATTCAAGACATGCATTTGTTGTGAAGATTAAGCCGATAGCGGTAGGTTCAAGCGTGTTGTGCCAAATGTTACGCTACATTAATAAAATGAGCGTTGCGACTGTGCAGGTAGTCCTGTGCGGGCCTCACCTTTGCGTCAATATAAAGCGTTGCACATGAATGTGCCGCACCGGATGGCTTTCGTCAACCTCCTAAAAATAGTTCCACCACAAAACAAAGAAAGTGTGATTGTGATTATGGAAATCTATCAGAATAATCTGTTTGTTTGCGGCACAGGGTACCATCATATGATTAATGACGTGTGAAGACTCTACCGGAAATCACAAAATTTCGCCAATTACTCTTAGGCCATAAAAACGAACTTCTGCTCAATTGATTCTTTAAGCAACGTATGGGCTATCTTCTCGATTTAGCTGGAGCACTCCTTAATGATTCAAAAAATACAGCGCGACTTGGACAACGACGGTAAAGGACGACTGGTCAAGCGTTCATGGTTTACTAGAATTAAACGTGCACACAAAATCATCTGACCCACTATGAAAATAAATAATTGCATTCGAGCAGCATCTCTTGGCGCTCTCTCTTGTTCATTCCTTTGTTTGAAGTATAGTGGTCCATCCCTGGGGAGTACGGCAACTGAACAACCCGGTGGTGGAATAACCGTTTGTCCGCTCACATTTAGCTCCTAAAGGGGGTAATGATTGGGGCAATGTCAAGTAGTCCGCCAGAAGACCAACTTTTAGTCCTTTTTTGCCTATGCATGCATGCAGTCTTTTTAGGCCGACTATGCGGAAATAGCATTTTCAGGGGGTTGAAATCTTGAGTGCAATTGGCCATTGAGCCTACTCGTGCTCACCATCCCACAGGACGGATCAGGCTCCAACGGATCAGGCTCCAACAATGACTCAGCTAACCAAATTCATCCACCGCACCAAGCACAAACGGGCAGGAGTGAAGGAACCAGATATCATCCGACTTAAGCTTTTCTCATAAGGCACATTATGTACGGCACACCTTACCTGTCTCTCAAGCCAGCCGAACGGCGAACATTCTGTACTTGTGACATGACGCCATAATATCGATCACTGCAGGTGAACAGGATATTCCTTTTCGTATGCTGTGAATGATCTCGTGGCACCTTGTCACAAGCACAGACACTTACGCACAGAATAGTAATAGAAGTAAAACGAGAACAAAGCAACAAACGTGAACAAAGAATTGTAAGCCTTATTTCGGAAAGTAGGGTAACCTGGCACAGAAGACGACAGCTTATCTGAAACCAGGTAACCGGTATCGACAACAATGAACCGCAGGAGTACAGTATTATGATTTGTACTAGCTGCTATGTAATTATTTGTGGCCGTCCTAAGCTATCGACAAAAGAGGTTTTTTGATCCTCTGTCCATAATGGCCGCCATTTTGCCATAGTCAAAGATCGATATTATATATTTGCAGAATAAACAGGTATCTACTGTTGTTGTTCCCAGTGCCAAACAAAATAGACCACAAAATGCGACCTCCGTGTGAAGTTTGAGCGCGAGCAGAGCAGCGATACGCTCAGGAAATTTTCATTTCCTGAGCGTATTTTCATTTTATACGCTCAGGAAGTGTTCCATTTATCGATGTAACACATGTCCTGGTGCTGAGTCTATGCTGCTGAGGGCATCGTCAAATTTCTACTGCTGCGGACAGATGAGGAAAGGGAATTGATGAAAAGAAGACGGTTTTTGAAAAGTGAATACTATGATAATTCCAAGGCTTGAAGTTAGTATTTGGGCTTGCTTTTGTGACAGCGTGAAGCACACTAACGTCGTTTTTATAAGTGGGCACGAAATTTAGACGAAATATCAGAAGGGAAGATATTGAAGTAGGATGTTTTATCTCAATAACTGATTAATATGTGAAATCCTGGATGACAAATATGACACATCAAACCGACGCCTTGATGAGACCGAACTGAGAATATACAACCCTCATCCGCATCGACCGCTTCTTACGGGCTGCCAGCAGTTGACGGACACTCACGCGCGTACACGATGAGTGTCAGGCGACTGTCGTAGCACCCTCCTTTTTTTGGATGGACGAACATGTGACTGTTTGCTTAGCGCTCGTGTGCCTGCCATGGCATGAAGGTCAGGAGGAGGAGGAGGAATAAACGTTTATTGTGCACACCACGATGTGCTCAGCCTCCCAAGTCCAGGAGGCCGCGAGTCCGAGCTGCGTCCAGAGCTCGTTGCACCAGGGCTTGCTGTCGCTCTGGTGCTGAGGTGGTCAGCTCGGACTCCCACTGCTCAGGGTTGGGGGATGGGATGGGGTTAGGGTGGTGAGGACAAGAGAAAACAAGGTAGTGAGTGGTGAGAGGTATGTGACAGTGCGGGCAGTTGTAGGGGAAAAGGGACGGCGAGATGTGGTGTAGGATGGGGTGATTATAGAAGGTTTCAGTTTGCAGGCGGCGATAAAGGGTGGCGTGGTGTGTTGGGAGGGAGGGGTGGGGCGGGGGGTATATTCTTTGTGTGTGCCTGTAGTGGGACAGTATGGCACTGAAGGTGGAATCAAGGGCAGGGAGCGTGTCTTCAGTGGTGGGAGGGGAGCACCCAGTGTCGGTCCTTGAAGTTGTGAGTGCCCGGTAGTGCAGATCGCGGGCTGCGGCATGAGCCGCTTCATTCCCAACCAGGCCGGCATGGCCAGGAGTCCATACAATGGTCACTTCTAGGTCCGGAGGTAGGCAGCGTAGCATGGGTAAGGCTTGCTGTGGGGCGAGACCGCCCTGGTAAAGGCGGCAAGCTTGCTGTGAATCGCTAATGATGGGGAGATAAGGCTGATTTCGATTTGTAGTAATGGCATGGGCGAAGGCCAGGGCTTCGGCTTCGGGTGTAGGCATATTTCGGTAAGTTGCCGCAGTAAGGGTGTTGCCAGAAGTGTCCAGGTTGACAAGCGTAGCCGGAGAATTGGGGGAGGGATGCGCAACATACGTGTAACGGGTCTGCGGGTCATTGCCGTAACGCTTCTCGAGGTGGCGTACTCGAGCTTCTCTTCTCGCCCGGTTGTAAATGGGGTGCATGTGCCTGGGTATGGGCGCTGTTCTGAGTTGTTGCCGAATGGAAATGGGGATGCGCTGTAGATTAAGACGAGCAGGGGGCGGGGTTCGGCCTATATTATGAAGAACCTGACGGCCTGTGGGGGTGAGGGCAAGTCTTTGCAGCTGAGACACGCGCTGGGCTTCGATGAGTTCATTCAGAGTGTTGTGGAGGCCAAGTTTCATGAGACGTTCGTTCGCGGTGTAAGTAGGCAGGCTGAGGGCTGATTTGTACGTCTTTCTTATGAGGGCGTCCAACTTGTTGGTCTCTTGGGGTTTCAGATTGACGAAGGGGGTCCCATAAGTGATACGGCTGGTGAGCAAGGCTTGTACGAGGTGACATGTGTCTGACTCTCGCAGTCCATATGAGGAGCCCCGGATACGGCGAATGAGATGCGTCAGCTGGGAAACTGTCTTGTGTAGCTGTGGTAGGAGAGCTGACCCGGATCCGTCTTGATGGATATTCCATTTTTGTGTCAATAGCTTGCTGTAGGCTGTCTTGCTGCTCACCGCTTGAGCCCCGGGTTGTCCAAATGGTGGGATCATCAGCATAGAACGCGCGGTGAATTCCAGGAATTTCTTGCAGCTTGGCCGGGAGGTGGAGCATGGCGATGTTAAGTAGTAAAGGTGAAATAACCGAGCCTTGGGGTGTACCTTTGCCCGAGGTGTGGAAACAAGTTGAGGTGAGAGGGCCCAGGCGGAGAGTTGCTGTTCTGTCTCGCAAGAAGGCACTGACGAATTGAAAAGTTCGCAGTCCACATCCCGTGGTGTTTAAGTTATCTAGTATGGCCTGATGTGTAACATTGTCAAAGGCACCCTTGACGTCTAATGTAAGAATGGTCTTCGGGGTGGTGCGGCTGAGGTGGTCAAGCACCTCTTCCTTGATCTGGATGAGCACATCTTGCGTGGAAAGGTGTTGGCGAAAACCAAACATAGTAAGAGGCTAGAGGTTCTGCTTTTCTAAGTGATCGGATAGGCGTTGATGTATCAGGTGTTCAAGAAGCTTTACGAGGCAAGAGGTCAGAGAGATTGGGCGGAGAGTGGTGGGGGTGAGGGGTTTGTTCGGCTTCGGGATGAGGGTGATGTCTGAATGTCGCCAATCTGCCGGAAGGGTTCCTGCTTGCCAGTTAGCATTGAAGAGAGTGAGGAGTTCCTGCAGGGTCTCCTCATCCAAGTTACGGAGTACGCGGTATGTGATGTTATCTTTCCCGTGCGTGGTATTGCGTGTGAGGCGGGCAAGCACTGCGGTGAGTTCCGTTAAGGTAAAAGGGGCATCGAGGTCTTCATTGGGACTACTGGTATAGTGGCTGACCGGAGGAGGGTGGTAGGAGCTTGGGTGACCGAGTGACCGAAGAGATGATGCTGGATCGACTCAAGAAGGCATTGCGAGGGGAGATCACTGTTCTTGATGAGGCGTTGTATCTTATCGTCGGTATGCCTCCGGGTATTAGTGGGATCGAGAAGAGAGCGAAGCAGGTGCCATGTCCTTTTTGAGTGTAACGTGCCCTGCAGTTGGTCGCAGAAGCTGCGCCAGTTCTGTCGTTGGAGTTCTTGTGCATACGTTTGGGCTTGCTGGGTGAGGAGGGCGATGCGTTTCTTCAATGTACGATTATGTTTTTGCCTCTGCCATCTCTTAGTGAGGCTTCGCCGGGCGTCCCAGATATGGGTGAGATGGGGATCGGCAGCGGGCATAGTATCGGTGAGTGCAATTTCCTGTGTGTGCTTTTTGACCCGTTGGTTAAGGGCTTGCGTCCAAGCAAAATTATTTTTTTCACCGATACTAGTGCACTCCAACAAAACGACGAGAAAAACCCTGATGGTTTGCCCGAATGATAAAACAGGTCCGAATTAAAAAACTGGAGTCATATTTCGGCACCCTCAGCAACGTACTCGTGACCAAGCTTGCTTTCGTCAATAGCGTTGCAGGCGCACTCAAATTTTATGACGTAAATCAGAGGTGCCAGGCATACATTTCACTTCAAATTATCGTGTAAAAGGTATTGCATGTGAAAATGCAGAAGGCCCCACAACTATATTGCGGCAGAGGGCATTCAAGGTAACTTCAGAGTGCTCCAGACATTCATTTAATAGTAAGAGCCTCAATGTCTAACGAGACGAAAGATCCTCTGAGACAGAAAGTCCAATCGAGCCTGAATGACCACCGAGACGGAATATCCACTATTGGACCTTTCGTCTCGTTGGACCTTTAGATGCTGAATACACTGAAACAAAGTTAACGTAATGGCTTGCATAGTTTCAGTGTTGGAATACTGAGTTCGCAACCAATTTTACAAATTAATTGTGAAACTGCCACACTCCTACTGCACTATTGTTAGTCACCACAGTTACCAAAGCCTGAAAGGAACTTTACATTTTTTTGTGTGTCAGCAGCAGCTGAAAATGCCTTGCTGTAAACAAACTTTGTACCAAACATTATGCTTGCATTATGGCGCATACAGTTGGGATGTTTCGTTGCCGCTGCTGTACATCACAACTTCACATTAATCAGGCAGAGTTAGAATGACAGCAAGCATAACCCACATTTTTTTTTATTGCGATAGTATGCCCATTGGCATAAATACTATGTCACAGGTATGTAAAACAAAATATATAATATAAAATCAGCAAATGCACAAAAAGGCCATTAACTGCGAAAGTAAAATTAGAATTCAATAAGTACACTTGAAACAAAAGAAAAAATATTTTTATGCACAAAAGTGTAATAAAAGCAATATCTTGCAGGTAGGTAGTTTATTGTTTATGTGACCGACTTCTTGTTTGTACTTGTAATTCTGCCTTAACAGTGTGAAGCATTCATTATGTCTAAGGTGTAGCTTATAAGCCACTTTACTGCTCTCAGCAATGCTACAGATCTGTGAGAGAGGATAGTTAAGCAGACACCAATTTATTTGACAGCAGGCCTCAGGTACGTGTCGGTGTACAAACATTCAAATTCAAATAACATACTGAAAGACAAACTAATATATACACAGGTAAACAATCCAATGTGGAGTAATATGGAAATCAAAGAACACAAGACCACGCGCACTTTGTTGTACAGCTAGATACCAGGACACTGCACCTCTGTGCAATTAAAACTCACGGGCTTTGCACAAAGCCTCCACAAAAATTGTTACAGGCGTTAACGATTGCGCGCCGCAATCGCAAACGGATACGCCTCGTTACACGACAGTTAACGTGCCCACTAACGCAATGGGCGCGCTAAAGTGGTGCTTTCCGCTGTACTAAAACTCTCTACTGTCTGTACAGTGACGACTGCCTCATCGTCGACTCATGGAACCTTTTCTCGTTGTCCGAAAGGTAGCCACGAACAACGGCTGCGATCCGAGACGTCAGTGACCGCTTTCCACTCGCACTTTTGACATAATGGGCCTTGAGCACCCTGTTTTGGGCTTCAATGCCGTTATTTGTCGTTAGAACAACGTCAAATTCAAGCCTGTGAAACATTACCCACAGCTCCTTCACACTTAGCCACACCGCTTCAAAGTAGCTGCGAAATTTCTCGTTGTTCCAGTCCTTTGAGCTAGAAGCAAGAACAGGTAAGGTAAGGTTGTCAGCTTTCCGGCGCGCAAGGCCAGCCGCGCACTCGGAACGATCGACCGCCAGGCACGAACGCGACGCCCGAAACCACGAAACGACGGAAACAAGGGGAAAATAGCTCTCCCTCACTCTCGCTAACTTATTTACCTGACAGAAAGTTTGCAGATCGACGCTGCACTTGTTTTAAATAATAGCACCGAACCGACAAATGCCGACGCCAACGTAGAGAAAACGCGCACGGCACAAAGTGACGAAACGATCTTTGTCACGTGACGTTTGGTCTTGACGTCACGACCTTTATGATCACGTGACGGGAGCGCGAGGGGGTGTCATAGAAATCGTCTGTGAAATGAGGCTCACCCTACGCTGGATTCCAGCGATGTCGCTCACGCTGCTGCTGCTGCTGTTCCTGTGCGGGGCGCGGTGCCGCTCGCGTTGGCGGCTGCGGCGCACCCGTAGAGGGGGCTTCTCAGCGCGGCATGGATAACCGGAGTGACGTTTTCACGGCGGCGCGTGGAAAAGGGTCGCGCAACTCTTAGCTCCCTGCGGGAGTTATATAGAGGAACTCTAGGTCGAACTAGAGTTCCGGTATATGATCCCTACGGGAGCAAGAGTTGCGCATAGGTCCGCCATCTTGACCGCCGAGCATCCAAAGCAGCGTGGGAAAGCCAACCGTCGGGCTTGAAGGAGTGGAGCGTAAGCGTGCCCCGACGTCGCTGCTTTTTTTTTTTTTAAGTGCGAATGCGACCCCAAACCATCCACCGCCGGAGTCGTTGGCGTCCGCAGTGCTCCTCTATATTTGAAAAAGAAGCAGCATCCGGCGCCAGGTTTCGATCCGAGGACTTTGCGGCCGCAGCGCGACGCTCTACCGACCAAGCCACGGACGCGACGGTGACATCAGTGTTAGACGCGCCTTATATCTTTAACGCATTCAAACTACGTCGTCAGCGGCGTGCGTTGGCGACTCAGCGGCGTTATAGCGGCTTGATAACTGCGTGGTGTACACTTGATACTACAAACCCGATGGAAGAGATGGAAGAGAAGGCGGCGAGGCGGTGGGCTGCGGGGGCCGAGCGCAAGCGCCGCAAGCGGGCCGACAACCGTGCATTCGCACTTTCACATTCTCCCCCTCGGGGAAATGCGGGGGAAGTTTTTTGTAACACGCGCTTTGCTTTATTATTAGGGGTGGTTTCCTATAACGCATATCCGAATATCGGGAAGATGTGGCTGTGAAAATGTTCCGAAATATCCTTCCAGGTCTTAACAAACATATATGCGTTGCTATAAATTTAACGAAGACGTGACTCGTTTTGCTCAATAAACCTCCATACTGGTTAGATGCCTGGTATAGAATCAGCACTCGCGTATATACACACTTGGTTATTTGGAACTCAAACTACAGTTTTTGCAGTCTATAGTGCATGTCGGCAAACGTTCATGCCTTGACAACGTAAAGTGATGTGACCAGGCATCTAACCAGTATGGAGGTTTATTGAGCAAAACGAGTCACGTCTTCGTTAAATTTATAGTAACACATATATGTTTGTTAAGACCTGGAGGGATATTTCAGAACATTTTGCACAGCCATATCTTTCCGATATTCGGATATGCTTTATAGGAAAACTGCACTCAAGAGGGAGAGGAGGAGTGTTAAACAAAGTTTTCCCCTCCTCCTCTTACTCCTCCGCCTCCTCCTCTTGAGTGCAGTTTTCCTATAACGCATATCCGAATATCGGGAAGATATGGCTGTGCAAAATAGAGCTAGGCGTCAGCTTCTCATGTAAGCATTCGAACAAAAGGAACAGTCAGCTGCTAATAACCGACAACAGCGAAAATGGAAGAGCAAAACAAATTCTAGGCCTTCAGGGCTGTCGGCTTCACCGCGTACTGAAGTTGTGCAAAAAAGATACTCTTCATGTACTAGCGTGTTGCGACTTGTCGCTCTCGCGCTACGAACTACGAATGCGACATGGCAGCGGCGCAAAATGTACGAAAGACGCCGACAGCAGAGGGCAGCAGCGGCGTTGCAGCCGCATCGCCACAGAACAGGGAGGAGTGGCATCGCCGGCTTCTCTGCGGTGCGTGGATGCTTTTTGAGCACGTGACGGCGATCAGCGAATAGGGTCGTGAGCGGCGAATGGAAATCAAAGGCGCAACTTTTGCTCCCGTAGGGAGCATATACAGGAACTCTAGGCCGAACTGCATCGCTGCGCCGCGTGTGGGCGCCGACGGGAACTAAGGAGCGCTGTCGACTTCCATTGGGCGAACAGGAGCACATGGAGCGAGCAGCCAGAGCAGCAGACGGGAGTAACGGTGACGTGTGCTTTCGTTCCGCGAATGAAACATTCTCGCTGCTCCGGGAGCAGTGAAAAGAAGGGGAGGGTGGAGATGTCAAGAGTCATGTGACCAAACGTTTCCCGCGCTCGCGATGTCCGCACGCAGTTATTCCTCGCCAGTTTTGCCAGATACGTGCCGGTGGTTTTGTGTCTGCCTTCCGCATGGCGACGAATGAAGCCGAGCGGATGTTCATGTTCATGATGAAGGGGTCACCATCGTGTCTCCCAAAAATTAGCTGCGAACGATAGCAGCGTCCACCGTCTTTTCCAGATACGACTCTACCTTCGGTCGCTGCTCCGGCGGGGTGCACAGTGGCTCGAACATAAACTCATGCAATGTGAAATTGTCGTCGTCGTGGCTGCTGCTGCTGTCCGATGATGAGCTTGCGCTTGAATCTGTGGTGCTTTCATCACCTAAAAGTAGCAGCAATTCCTTGTCCAGACGGCCGCGCTTAGCTGCTGCCGTACGCACTAAACGAATACCGCGGCTGCTGGATTCCGCCATTTTTCTTTCGTCACCCGGTGATAAAACCAGAAGTGACGCAAAAGAGGTCATGTGACTTCCTCGGCGTTCCCTGTTACTCCGCCGCTGGCGACGGAGCACCGAGATCTGCTCTCGGCTGCTCTCGGCGCCAAAAAAAATGCTCCTCATCGACCAATGAAACACAACGCCCCTGCTCCTGCCCGACCACTGGAAGACGCCAGAACTCGCGAGAGCACTTTGGGTGCAGTTAGAAGTGCTCCTGTTCGCCCAATGGAAAGCGCTATAATGGCGAATTCCAGTGGGCGAACAGGAGCAAGTGCAGCGAGCAGCCAGAGCAGCACACGGGAGTAACGGGGACGTGTGCTTTCGTTCCGCGAATGAAACATTCGCGCTGCTCCGGGAGCAGTGAAAAGAGGGGGAGGGAGAGATGTCAAGAGTCATGTGACCAAACGTTTCCCGCGCTCACTTCCCGGAGCATTTCGCGCGCTCGTGATGTCCGCACGCAGTTTTTCCTCGCCAGTTTTGCCAGATACGTGCCGGTGGTTTTGTGTCTGCCTTCCGGATGGCGACGAATGAAGAAGCCGAGCGGATGTTCCAAAAATTAGTTGCGAACGATAGCAGCGTCCGCCGTCTTTTCCAGATACGACTCTACCTTCGGTCGCTGCTCCGGCGGGGTGAACAGGTGCTCGAACATAAACTCATGCAATGTCAAATCGTCGTCGTCGTCGCTGCTGCTGCTGTCCGATGATGAGCTTGCGCTTGAATCTGTGGTGCTTTCATCATCTAAAAGTAGCGCAATTCCTTGTCCAAACGGCCGCGCTTAGCTGCTGCCGTACGCACTGAGCGACTACCGCGGCTGCTGGATTCCGCCATTTTTCCTCCGCCACCCGGGGATAAAACCAGAAGTGACGCAAAAGAGGTCATGTGACTTCCTCGGCATTCCCTGTTACTCCGCCGCTGGCAACGGAGCACCGAGAACTGCCCTCGGCTGCTCTCGGCGCCAAAAAAGTGCCCCTCATCGACCAATGAAACACAACGCCCCTGCTCCTGCCCGACCACTGGAAGACGCCAGAACTCGCGAGAGCACTTTGGGTGCAGTTAGAAGTGCTCCTGTTCGCCCAATGGAAAGCGCTATAAGAGTGCGTGCACACTGCCCCCGCCGCCCTATCTGATACGTTTGATCGTCGCTCTGCTGGCGGGTCGTACCGGGCGTGACGGTTGTCAAAAGGCAGCGCTGGGCTATAGGGGGGCGCGGGTTGCATTGCCGCTCGCATGTAACAGCGGCGGCCGAATCGGCCGCTGTTGAGCGGGACGAAGCTACGCGCGCTCGGAAACATGCCATGTGGCCCGCTGTAAAGGGATGCATAAAACTGTAGCCGGCTGCGGTTTCCCATAGCATGTCTTTGCGATATAATTCATTGAAGGCCAACAATAAGATCTCCCTGACAATATAGAAAGCGCATTCGCTGAAATGTTTGCTATTCGAAAAAAATCCCGCTTCGATACATTGTTTTTCTTAATTTGGTTTTCTCTAAAGGCATTGCTGTCACTCAGTCCAGGCCTGTTCTGAAGAAGGGAAATGATAAAATGCCGATACGGTGGAAATATGCTCTGCGGGAAAGCATGCTGCCTATATTTTTAACGACTGAAGAATGAGCTACAGCTTTCAATCAACTCCTTTGCGATGTTGATAGTAAGGCAAACAAATTATTGTTGTTCTGAGGCTTCGACACGCGTCTTAAACAATAACTGCATCCTTTCACTCCGTGAAAGAGTATGACCAGCGGAGCTGCGGCGGCGGTAGTGTTAGAGTCGTCTTAGCGGTGAACAAGTGTCGCGTAGTTTGTTTCCGGGTAGTCCCTGTAAAACAAGAGTTACAACCGTTTTCTGTAACCGTGCTCCCTTTGTAGATGACATGTATTGACAGCAGACCGTAATTCTGTGTCGTGTACAACTCCACTGCGAACTCAGGACGACGTTAGAGCCGTTTTCTGTAATCATGCTCCCTCGAGGCGGCCAGCAATGCAGCCCGATAACGTGCTGGGCTTGCTCCCGCTCTCCAACACGGCGCTATGTCGGCCCACGATGGAATGATTTCTCAATAAGGAGTCACGCAGCATTACCTAAGTCTCTCCTACCGCCGCTACCCCTCTGGCCACATATCTCTCGTATGTCGCTCCCTCCTCCACAAGATACATCGCTCCCAGTTCCCTTCACCCAACACAGAGAACACAAATAAGCCGGAATGGGAGTAAATGGCTTGTTGCATAACTCAGTACCAATTCGGAGTTTTAAAAACTCCTTCCGATGGGAGTTTCGCCGTACTACCATTATTTCCGCAGTTTTTTCAGTAGCATATGGGCGTTTCATTTTACTGCCACTACAATGGGAGTTTTCACGGGTACCATTAGGAGTGTATTATTTCCTCCAACTGGGAGTTTTCAGGGGGCGCATTGGGAGCACTGTTGACCTATATTGGAGGTATTTTTTTGTTTCTTGTGCGTTTGATATAAACTCTGTAGAGGAATTTATTCTGTATTTGGGAATTCTTATTGAGCGCACCGGCAGCATTTTCATTTTTCGAGTAGGCTTACGTAATTTCTAGTGTTTTTCCTCTTCAAACGTTGAATGGCGAAACACGAAAAGTTTGTTTTCTGCATACCGTCAATTTATTGCATAAAAATTACATAAATACGTTATACGTGTGAACACGTTAATAACACAATAAAAACACTGCATCAGCAAAACACCTACATCGAGAACACAAGGTATCTTGGTAAGAACTTTATCTACTACAACACTCAACGAAAAAAAATGCAAACCAGTTGCAAACAATGAGGCCAGAATGTCGTCGATGCGCTGTTTGCTTGCACTTGCCTCCCAAACGCTGAAGTTGCCGCGCCTCCTGGCACGTTCCTCAGGAAGCCACAGTAGCCCATGCATTACCGGGATAGCAAAACGCTTCAAATCTACTGCAACAAATACAGAAGCATTATGGGCATCTGACCTGAAAAAAAATAAACAAGCGGCATTGTAGAGACGCCGCACTTGTCACTCTTGTCCAACTTTCCAGAATGTTTGAAGGTTTATTTAAAGCTACGCAAAATTGCACTTCCATCAGAGACACCTGAGGTCACTAGTTGGTCAAAACGAAGTGCTGTTCAAAAGGGAGCGTGACCCTTGCGGTGACCAACTTCTCAAAATGCTTCCTTTCCCTCTTTTCCTCGCGTGTAGTGTTCTGGCAGCGAGCTCCAGGTTTTACCACCCGCACTGCCCCTCTCTTCCCTCACCCAAATTTAAGGAAAAAATTCGGTTTGTGTGACGCCTGCACTCGCCCCCCTTAAAAAATAAAAATAAAACAAGCCGTCGTCCGCCGACTCTACAGAATGCTCCCTCGACTGGCGTTTGCTGGTTATAGTTACAGGCGCCTAGCGCGTACGGAGAGCTCCCGCGGGGCACCGACCTTCTCCCTTTCCAGTGAAAGCAATTAATCGCCGGCGGCATGCGGCAGGCACCCTCCTCGTAGCAGGCGCGGCGGGTCTCTCATGTACTTCTCAAGAAACGCGGTCGCCCTGCGACGTTTGACCGGCCAACTTCGCCTTCGCCTGCCAATAAGCCACAGACACAGCCCAACAAAAACACCTAACAGCTGTTTACAGTGCGGACACTTTTCATTCTGCTCGCGAGTGTGAACGAGTGAGTGTTTTGCTCGAGACCCGCGCGAATACGCATTGCTTCCACACAGTTCGGCCTCCCCAATTACGTTCCGGGCATGGCGCTTTCTCTCACGCTTAACGCTCACCTCCAGTGGCAGAGAATCACCCGTGCAGTGAAGCGTGAAACACACTGAATTTATTTGACACTAGAAGGGGCACATGTCTCCCAAAATGTTAGGTACAATAAAAAACGTGCAAATCTTACCTTCAACCACTTCGCAGAGGCACAACCGCGTTGTTTTTAACGAGCCACTCTCCGTTAGCGATCGCTGCATTAAGGCCTCGCGTCGGCTCGCTGGCGTACTCCGTCGGTTCGAAGGTCGGTGACTCGGATGCGACGTTGCAGTGTGTCGCACGGTAGTCTAGGCTGGTTCCACAATGTTCGTAACGAGCTTCGGTTGTGGGGAAGAACTAGAGATCCATTCGTGCGGCCGCAAGTTTACACCGACCATAAATTTTTGGTGACGCTAGAGCTCACACGACACCAACTGGCAGCCATTTTGTAAGGAGGCGTAAAGGAGGAAGGGGTGAAGGAGGAGAAGGAAGAAGCGTGGGAGTTTTTAAAACTCCTATTAGGACAAACGTAGTATTCACAGCTAGATACTGCGTTTTGTGAAGAGGTACAATTGTGGTAAATGCGCCTATTTACGACGGCTCGTGGTCACCCGTGTAAACTGGCAGTTTTTCCACCATCATACTACCACTCGTTGGTACAGGCTGACTGCCGGAAGGAGTTTAAAGGACTTATTTGAGGCAAAAAACTCCCATTCAGGCTAACTTGTGTTTTGTGTGAACTGTCCCCTCTGCGACTGCACTCTAAGAAATCGGGGGAGCAGTTGAAGAGTCCAACCGTCATTGTACTCTTGCAAGCGTTGGTAGACTCCCCTCGAAAGCTGCGGGGAGTTGGATGCAATGCTCGCTCCCCATGAGGAGGAGAGCAAAACTGACCGCGTACTCTTCTCGTGCGCGGCGGAGTGCAGCCCCAGTTCTGCTCCCGCACCAGTGAAGAGTAAACCTGCGCATCGTCTCCCATCTCCAGTACGAAGAGTAGAATTGCAATTTCATTCTTGTCCAGTGCGGGAGTAAGCATGGATATGCACTCCTGCCATCTGCGCACACCAACTCATCAGCGATGTTTTATTTGCATACGAATATATTATATCAAGCGGTTGTGTAAAAAGCGCCCGATTACTTCTGCCCCGCATTCTAAACGTGCAAGAATATGAATTCGTGTAACGATTGCTCGCAGCGTTCAGTGGCGGCAGGCGGCAAACCGAAGGAACTAATCTACGGACCGCTGCAGACTGTCGCTTTGGAAGAGTTTGATAGACGTACGCTTGCCCCGCGCCTAGTCGAGCTAAAAAAAACGGATTGTAAATCTGGGATCGATTGAGAAAAATGGTGTTGCAAGAAGTGAAGTCCGCGCTCTTCTGATAGCTCAAGCTGCAAGCGCAACACGAACCCGACCCAACAACCGTGGCTAGTGTCGCCAAGATAGGCTTGTACATACGATAGCTTTTATTAGGTTAAATAAAGGAAATCCGTATACATAACTGGTATTAACAGCAATATGGGGCCTATCTGCAAGATCGGAGTGTGAGGAACAGGCGATACCACTGCGAGGGCATCTCAAATACACCCTCTACGGTGAAAACTATCTCGTCGGCTGACGAGCGACGATAAAAGCGTACACACCGATCGGTTGCTGGAACTCAAGCGCCTTTGTTAAGCAAAGAGAAATGATGACCCCCCCCCCCCCCCCCCCCCGCGACGGCGCAGGCGTGGATCACGATACGTAACGCGTCATACATCCGGGGGATCAGGTAACGCGAACCGCCCGAGCAAGCGTGAGAAAGGCACCTTCAGCGAGCCACGAAGTCCGCGTGTTCTGCAAAAACCTACACAGGCGGTGAACCCGCCAAGGCCGGACGGGCGACTTACAGGCCGCGCCAGACCGTGATGTCAACGATGTCAATGTGCTACGAACGAAGTGGGCTTTCAAGCAGACGCTTCGTGCACCATGGGAAGTTGCACCTGCCCTTATCGTCATACTTGCTTCGACACAGTATACGACGCGTGTTGGCTAACTGCTGGTCGCTTGTGCGTCAGCGCGACATCATGCACACGCAAGTCGTGTATTCGTTCATTCGTGCGTCCGTGCGTGGTACTAGTTTTTCTTTCGGACGAACATCACAGCGGCGACAGCGCTAGGGCCGATTTCGGAACTATGCCCACTGTGTAGCGATGCGCGCGCTATGGCCGGACTGTATCCGCGGCCGTCGCAGGCTTCGTGCCTTGAGCTTGGGATCTTTCGCAGCTATTACGACCTTGGATTTATCTACCGGACGAAGAAACGCTGGCGGGAAGTAGAGGTAAGCCATTAGTTAACCTCGTATTCTTGTCTTGTGTATTTAACGAAGCAGAGTTACTCTCGGTACTTCGGTCCGCGGAAGCGGTTAGTCCTAACGTTTTCGTGACTGATTTTGACCGTTGCTTAGTTTTGAAGGGCGGCTTTTGTACCCGTGTGCAAACAGCGTCGATTCTTGCACCGTTTCAATCCCTTTGATTCGTGAAGTGTTGGTATCCTTGCGGAATGTTTTCGCAGGTAGGAAGCATGGTCGCGCGAGTAGTCGCAGCGCTACGCTGTACTCTTAGCTCGGCGGCTAGGGTTAGAGTGGCGGCCGGCAGTAGCTGTGGCTACCTGCGCGGTTCCAAAGAATTGCGTACAATAGGCTGAGTGATAGTAGCGCGTCTAGCGCGTGGTAGTCACTAAATTACAATAATTTTAGTGACCGCCGCGCGTACAGCAGCAGACTGAAATGCTGTTCAGACAAGTTTTTTTACGTTTTGCTTGAGGGTAGGATGGACGAAAATAGGACTTTTAGGGGCATACTCACCGCACTGTTAAGGGGTAATTACATGCGTCTAAGGCGATGAGCGACGCGAGAAACCTCACTCAGTGTGTACGGCAAACAGGTATTGTGTGCGACACAGACAAGCGAAAATTTTTTACACAGGCCGCTGACGGCGGCGACAGCGGCAGGCGACGGGCGCTCGCCGTCGCGGGTTTATTCCCGGACAGAAGCAGCCCACAAGCGAGCGGCAGCAACGACGACGAAGGGCATTGGCAGCAATGCATTCCTTTTTTTCGTTTGTCGCTGTCGCCCACACTGTTTGTTGTATCCATTACATTACTTTTTTCGCGTCGGTTGTCGCCGTCGCTCGAGCGTTCTGATCGTTCAATAACGAGCCTATTGGTTATCATCAAATGTTGCGATCTGCAGCGTGCATGCAACGAAGCGTACTCGAGAATGAAGAAAACAGTAGCTATATGACCCATTAGCAACTTTTCCACGCTAGTCTTGTTAACGTATAATTGGCCCTACGTTGCAGTCGGCTGAGGACAAAATCCAATGCAAATTATTCAGGGATTATAACCTTACAAAAAGAGTTATGTTTCCTTAAATTTTGTGCAATGTTTTTATACCGGGAACGATAGCGGGGTAAACAGTTGAAGCTACGGACACGTAAGCACTAATGGGCTTGGGGCGCAGTGCGTAGGCAGACAGCTGTAGGGCGCGCTGTCTGACATGACATTGGCCAAGTGGTACAATGGGCGTGGTAGCATCCAAGGTCACCACCACCGCATCTAGACTGGTTACTGCGCCAAGCAGTATGGCATTCCAATACGGGTTCAGTGCGTGCTCTCGGCGCAAAAACTAAATCTATCACCCAATAAACTTCATTTAACGTTGTCGAACTCGTTAATATTTTTTTCATTGTAGAACTTATCTTTGCTGTCCCCCTCTTTCTGTCTATGTAGGAACCACGGTTAGGCGCTACTTGCCCGAAGATTTTTTGTTTTTGAGACAGAGGGAGAGATCCCCGAGGCGCCAGCAGCAGTGGCCGTTGCATTTAAGACAATTCTCCTCACACCCTTGGACATCGTGAATGGCCCGGGTTCCCATTGCTGCTGTCTGTGTTTGGCCGTTCATTGTGCAATACGCTTCAAATGCGAAGCGCACCTTCTTGCTTCTGTAGACGTTACTTTGGCTCAAGCACGGTGCCCTGGTCGGTACTGTTCTGAAGGCCGCCACCAACATTATGAAGCAGTCAGCTTGAACGTGTTTGTTTTTAATACCAAGTTATGCCTTTTTAAATCTTACTAGCGCATCCTCATTTGAGGACCACCCGCCTAAAAAACCCATGGGAATGTTTCCTGCGGTTTCCTATTGTACCACCAAAATATATCTGTTGCAAAGTTGCCGTGTTAATGGCTTTGAATCTTTGTGTTGATTGCACCTTGTAATGCTTTAATAGTAATCCACGCTGAATTGTTTTAGTCCCAGATTTTTCTTTTGCGAAATTTATTTGTAAATATTTTTATGTGTGCTAAATAAGAGCTGGCTTTTCCAGTCCATGTGAAGCACTCACTGATGTACTAAGGCCATTTTGTTTTATGTTAAGACTGTTAACTATTCTCCCACTGCGTATTTCTACTGACGCTTTTCGTGCTAATGCCAGTACCTTTTTATTTGTGGATGTTAATGTCATTTTTATCGTCATAATTTAATGTTTGTATTTCAGTGTTTTCAATTGCTTTGCTGCATTTTTATTTGTAAATTTTTCTTGGATGTATCCTAAATAGGCGCTACGTCTCCTGTGTGCACGTGGATTAGGAACCGTTTTTATGCCGTGATATTTTAATTCCCAATAAATTGCATTTTGTGTTAAATTGCAAAATGAACCGATTGTTGTGGTATTTTGAAAAATAAAGTCTGAGCTTGTTTTTTCTTCTTTTCCATGTTTCAAAATAGCTTGTCCTGTTTTGTTTGCTTGTAACTGCCTATAGTACCATCGTGGGGAAGGGGGGGGGGGGGTCTAGTAGCAGGCGAAGCGAAAGCACGCTGCCTCGCGGGGAATAGCAGAATGCTCTTGAGGCGTAACGAGATGCTTTCCAAGGGAGAGTAGTAGTACCCGTCTGCAGTATCCGGGAACGCCGCCAATAGAGCTTATTTACGTCTAAAGGGAGTGACGGAACGCTGCCTTGGATATGGCATTGCAATTCCCACACAGGGTTCAAGTACTCCGCTTCGAAAGCAGCAAGTAAATCCCACGGGGAGTGTTTCGCCTCTCGTTCGGCCGCCACGTGCTACTCCTCGGAAGAGTCGCCCAATGCTTCCAAAGGGAGTGAAATATGGGACAAAAGTTTTTACTCCTAGACAGAGTGCCCAGCACTCCTCGAGTTCTTAGAGTGTGCCCTGACCCTCTCACTCACGCCATGTAGGCCTGTACTCTCGATCCCCATCTCCAGCATCGCGCATTGGGAGGACGCGCTAAGCAGCTCGTAGCCGGGGATGCAGCTATTAATTGTTGACTCAGCCGCCACCGCCACCACCAGCATCCAGCCGCCGGCCAACATGCGTTCCTAAACTAACTTCCTTGGAAAAATGCAGTGATTTTTCTCTGTATCTCTGGCTCCGTAGATGGCCATGCTTCCCTGTGCAAGAGCTATGTAAGAAAGCAAGCTTACAAAGCCCAAGCGCACACCGATCTTCTCAAAGACGCTTCTACGTCTAATCACAAATGCATTGCTAGAGGACATTTTTGCAGGGGCAATACAGCCGTATTCTATGAAATCTGAATACCCTAAAACGGTGTTTATGCTTTTGGGATTTTTTTTACGCTGGGAACCAGTTACTCTGAGGCGGGAACGCCTGCTTCGGAAAAGGTGACGCGATATTACACACGATTGTCGTAAAGCCCAGCCCTAGAACAGCTGCGCTGTTAAAAACACCTTGCCTTACTCTGTCGCAGTGCGGGAGTTGTTTCAATTAGGCTCGCATCTGGGAGGGTTCTGGAACAAAAAGGAACAATTCGAGAGTTCTACTTTTTTGGATAACGTTAGTTTGGATTTCAAAGTAAGGTCACATGATGAAGCTTGCATTGCGATCTCGTAACTAATGGGTTTTTTACTGTTATTTTTAATTTGGTATTCGTTAAATAACTTTCCTAGTTTTTAAGATTTCTCATCATTATTTTTGTCCACTATCACTCGTCCGCGACTTCAACACGGGGTTTCTCCACACTCAATATACAGAGTTTAATTTACTTTTTATTCATGCGTTGTTCGTGACGATGGTGAAAGTGTTACAGAATTCTCTTCTGCTACCAGCACATGGCCGTCTATACGAGGGAAACGGACAGCCCCATGTTTTTTCGCTAGAATAAAGCTTGAGTCCTTCCAAGTTTCATTGAGCTAATGATCCATGAAGCTAATTTCATTTTCCATGAAGAAAGTTTCATTAAGCCAATGATCCTAATCAAATATTACAAACATAGGTATTTTATTCGTCTATGCTTAAAATGCGCCGACCTTCGTTAGTTATCTTTCTTCAGAGAATGGAAGGGCCGTAGTTTTTTTTTTTTTCACTCACTTTTCGGGGCTCTGTTGCCTTAAAGTGACCCTACTTTTCGCGATGTATTCGCCTTACATATTTATACCTAGGGGCAAGAAAGACGCAACGCTTTGAGCCGTTTTTTTTTTTTCTGGGAGCGATCCGGAGCAAAGCGCGACTAGAACTGTTGATAAAGAAGCAATTTTCTTCGGTGGTCCGAACGATATTCCAATGATAGGTACAGATGCGATACGATAACTGAGCTTGAGGTATAAAAAGGCAAGGATAGTTAAAGGGACACTGAAGTGAATTTGTCAAGCACCCGGTTTTGCTTGCACTGCGTAGACTGGCTCAAATTAGCACACTTTTCATCGTTTATCCGGTTGAGAAGTCGTTAATTATTTTATAAAGCGGGAAAGAAGAAAAACTACCATGCGCGGTCTGTGGCGGCCGCACCAACTAGAGCTGTGACGTCGCGAGGAGACTGCACCGTGATTGCACGATGTCGGAGGTTAACATTCAAACAAGTTTCGGTTTCGGTTCTGTAAAACAACATGCTTGACATCCGACGGCATCGTTGGATGGGCATTCTCGATATCTCAGTAATCGCCGTACCGCCCTTCTGCCATATTGTCGGCTGTAAAATGCCTGCGATAAGCCTCCCAGGACGGCTTGGAATAGTAGAAATCACTAGCCGAGGCCTACGCAGTGGATGAACGCCCTCCGCGTCATCGCTGACGCTCAAATGTCATGCGCTTTTCCCGCATATTCGGAGCTTGCCTCACTCATGCCTGTATCGTAAAAAGCGTGTTCGCACCTGGCCAAGGGTGTGCTGATTCAGGCCTGTGCCCACTGCCCGCAAGCAGTCGGTGCTTGTGGCAACAGCACGCTAACGAGAACTCGCTAGCGCGTCAGCGGCAGTCTGCGCGCGTTCTGCGAACTCGCTCGTGGAGCAGGGAACGTTACGGCCCAAAAATGGTGAACTCAGTTTAGAAAACATCGGCCAAAAACGAAAAAATCAACTGGCAAAAAAAAAAACGATGTACCCTCGGGGATTCGAACTTGCGACTTGCAAAACGGTAACCAAGCGCCTCAAACCACTCGGCCACAGGCCAATTTTTTTTTTCTTTAATACATGGAAATTTTAGAGAGAAGTCAGCCAAGACAATTGACACACAATATAAACACTAACAGACAGAAAAGGGTAAGCCCGTCAGTCTAACAAAGGTCGGCACCAATTCAAAACTCAGGCAAGCAAACGCACGCATCCAAAAGATGCAGCCACTCTGGTGGATCACTCTGCGCGACGTAAACGCTCCGTACCGACGCCGCCTGTTCCCGAAAAATGACCTTGGTCGGCCTAGGAAGTTCAGCATGCCGATCAGTCATGCGGCACTTCCACAAGCTAAACAAACCTAGGAGCACAAAAACGTCATACGGCACCCGATTAACGTCCTCAAATGGCAAGAAGCGAATGGTGTATGGGGTGATGTCAATGTCCTTTTTTAGTGTCCGTTGCAAAACGTCCCAGAAAAACACCGCGTCACGGCACAGCACAAAACAGTGGTCAATAGTTTCTGGTTGGTTGCACAAGCGGCAATTGTCTGACCAAGGGATCGACATTCCTTTGTCTCGCAGCCATGTTTTAACTGGAAGCGTTTGCGAATGAAGCTTAAAGAAAAACGTTTTAGCATTTGGCGGCATGCACATACGCTTGACACGGTCTAAAACATTATTCGTATGGTCCCGCAAGTATGGCTGGTGATAAAGAGGCACGGGGAATAGATTATGAATTAAAGTGTTCGTCATAGCTGTCCTTGAAAGACTAAACAGGTACTCCAGAGAAAACCGCGCAGTAAGGAAATGAAAAGTATCTACAACTTCTTTTAGAAAACCCCATGGCGGCTTTTGGTTGACCTCACCCGTAGAAACAAGGAGAAACGGCAAATGGTAACTTATGCGCTCTTGAATTACAGTACGTAAAAATGGATGCTCCGCCGACTTGTAGAAGAAAAACCGAGTTTTTTTTTTTTTGCGTATGCTGATGACATTGCCTATTTTTGTGTTGACAAGCGTAGTGTTCACGAAGCCCTTGCATTGACTAAGGAGTTTTGTGACGTGTCTGGTGCGGTCATGAATATGGAGAAAACTAATGGCTTGGCCTGTGGGGAACCAAACCTTCCAAATTTGCAGGTATTAATTGGGACAGCACACCGCTTGAGTACCTTGGCGTGCCTTTGCACCAAATAAGGAACTCAGGACCGCACTGGTCTTCAGCACTCACGCATGTCAAGCGTGCCTCGCAGGCATGGATGGGGCGAGAACTTTCTGTATTTGCCCGTGCGCAAGTCTGCAATGTCTTCTTGGTAGCAAAGCTTGTTTATGTGCTTCAGGTACTGCACTGTGCGCGGCCGAAAGTCCAGGCTCTACACAGAGTGTTTGCTACCTTCGTGTGGGGATCTGAATGGGAGCCAATGCGCAGAGATAATTTGTTTCTTCCTTTACGGTCTGGTGGTGTTGGGTTAATGCATTTGTTTGTGCACCAACTTGTGTCTCGGTTTTTCTTCTACTCGGCCACAGGCCAACTCGGCCGTGATTGGATCTAAGGTATATAATGTATGACCAGTTTACACTTTTATTTAGTTTTACCGTTCCAAGCAGCTTAGGGGACTATTTGTTGTTTTGCGCTCGTGCAGTAAGCATCCCCCAAGTTTCCACAATATCTCACGTCTAGCAATTGCATTTCTCAGACGGAAAAGCGTTCGCAGATGCGTAGTCGTGCTGCTGGCCGCTGTGCTCGTTCGCCCAGCGCAAAAAAGTGCTTCCCGCACCCCAGTTTTATGCTGTACGGTAAAAATATCAGTTGATTTTATTTCCTTAGTACCTATAATTACTTCGCTGACTCTTCTCCCGCCTTCAAGAGGCCTTATATTTTCCTACTGGAGTACCAGTCAGCGAAGCGTCGCATGTCGCTTGTGCAGCGCTTGTGTGAAGCGACCTTGACTTGAAGCTAGATACAGTGTACAAACTAACCAAGTAAAGAAAGGCACATTCTTCCATTCACAAACGTGTCCTGGCTTCGTTTCAACTGAGCGAACGAATTGCGACGACCCGTCGGCGGCCGGCGGACGAAACGCTGGGCCGAGTGACTCTGTCTGAAGGCCGGGGAGCCGTGCAGTAGCGCAGCCAATTGCGAGCTCGGCTCCTCTCGACGTCACACGAAAACGCCACAGAAAATGGGCGAGCGTAAAGAGAGGAGGACAGCATTTTCGAATTAATTTTTCTACTAAATAAAATCGCGTAAACGCGCCCTGAGTGGTCGAAACATGGCCTGGGAACTCCGGACTACAATTTGCGCCAGTAATACCGCAATGTTTACATATTCCTTCAGTGTCCCTTTAAGAACCTGCAGTGCGAAGACGATGCCGCCGAGAGTACCGCACAGCGCCAGGCTGGAAATTATAAAATACTGTAGGGAGGGTGTTCCCCAACGAGAGATATGCCGAAGGACCGCAAGGTCTACGACAGCGTCAACCGTATAATACAAGCATATCGGCAAGAGAACGGCCGAATCGACGACGCCCCACGGCCCGGAAGACCCCGCTGCACTTCCGAAGAAGAAGATCTGCTCATCTTTGCCGCCATGACGGATCCTCCCTTTCAAATAGCTAGGGAGATTCGCGACAACGTGTCGTTGGACATCAGCGACGCCACAATTAGGCGGCGCCTGAATGAGGCTGGTTTCAATGGCTGCATTGTAGCCCAGAAACCTTTCAACACCGAGCGGCAGAGGGTGCAGCGCCCGGCATTCGCTCGAGCCCACGAAGCCTGGAGTCTCGACGACTGGGGAGAAGTGGTTTTCAGCGATGAATCCACATTTTCCTCCAGGTGGGACCAGCAGCGCCGCGTCTGGAGGCCATACAACTGCAGGTATGCCCTTACTTCCTTCTGGAGGCTTTTTCAAACCGAATTGTTGTTTCTCATGCGGCGAAAAGCAACACTTCATGTGCTGAGATTAGGGCCCGGGTTCAAGATCCCCAAGCGGACGAATTATTTGTAACTCTCCACGGCCGGGCACTCCATTGCACTGAGCGGGAGTTAAAGCCCCCCTTTTTATGCTAATTTGAAACCGAAGTTCTTTGCCAGGCCTTTCAAAGCGAGTAAATGGCTGCGCCAGAAACTGTATGTGAAATTGGGAAAAACGTAGTACGAAGAAGTTCAAGGGTGAAGAACAGCTTTTCAAGGACCCGTTGTAGGGAAAAAGGGGACTGTATCAACATTATAGGTAATTTTGGAAAGAGATGTTACGAGGCACAAATAGAGAGCCCCGTTTTAGTCAGGGAAACAGAAAATGCCAGCTTCTTTTTGAGATACGCGAATGCGTGCAGGCCAGTGCACCTAGTGCCGTGGCAGTTGTAGGTGCAGTGTCATCGCGGTACCAAAAAGGAAGAAACTGCGCCATTTACCACTGCAATCCAGTAACCCGTGGCCGCAGTTGCACATTGTTGCGCTACTGAACTAACTTTTGGTGAAGGCGAAAGCGAAGAGTGGCCGTGTGTCGAGATCAGGAAGCACGTAATTGATCGCTCAGAAGAAAAATATCAAATGCCATGTAAAGGAGGGGCCCATGAGGCTCATTTCCGATTTGAATTTTGCGGTAGCCAGCATTAAGGAAGTCTCGATATTGCTTTCTTTCGGTAATATGCCTGCCGGCCCGGTAAATTCATTTGGCCTTATTTTAGAAGACCTCCGCTTAAGGAAGTTTTCTATCGACAATATTCACGATTTGTCTGTTCGATTTGTCTGCATAAATTCCTTCAATAGACTTCTTGTTTGCGCGACTTTACGGACAATTCGTATTCAAAAGAACATATCTCTCTTTACCTCTTAAACAAATTATGGTAATTTGCACCGTGATCCAGTGTGTTCCATGCAATGGTATTAGGCTTGTTTGCGCGTAACTATAACATTCTTCATTACCACAACAAATTCATCCTGAGTAATACAAAACACAGCGTACTCGCACGAAAAAGAACCCATTCCTGCAAGCGGAGCTACACTGTTGTTGATCTTTTTTTCGTTTCCCTTCTCTAGCCCTCCTCACAACGCGCCCTCGTTCATGTTCACGACGGAAAACAGTTTATTGCGTGCATTTCAAAACTTTTCATTGGCCACCAAACCATCATTGTTAGTGCCCATATGTTTTCTCAAGGTTGCGTTTTACAACAATGGCTTTCCAATGTTTTTTCTTGTTTCTTGCCAGATACCAGCCTGGGTATGTGTCCCATGTCCTCAGCAGCGCTCGGTGTGCTGTGAATGTGTGGGGAGCCATCACCAGGGACGGCCTTGGCCCACTCGTTAAGCTTCCACAGCCCTTCAATTCGGCCGCCTTCTGCGACGTAATAGACCATATACGCTCCTCCCTTATGCCCTGGACGGGCCCTTCAAGGACGGCTGCTACGTTTTGCAACAAGATCGAAGCCCCGTCCACACTTCAAAGGCCGTCCAGCGGCTACTGGAAGGGCGCGGTGTGTGTTTACTCGAGTGGCCCCCGAATTGGGCCGATTTGAACCCTATAGAGAACGTGTGGGGGGCCATGAAGCATAATATTGCTCATCTAAACCGCACCACAGCGACCGCCGACGATTTGTGGATGGCTGTGAAAGCGCAATGGGAAACTCTCCGACAGAAGCCTGGCTACGCTGAACAACTGTACGCCTCACTGCCCCGCAGGATTGGAGACACCATTAGGGTGGACGGCGGCTTCACCGGCTACTGAACGTGCGAACTGAATGAACGTAAATTAATTTGTAACACGTCGGTTACTTTCATTTTAATTGTTCATGTAAAATATTTTCATGCATTGTTTTTAAGACATCTAAATTATTTTCATTTATTCAAGTTTTGAATAAATCCAAAAGTCGGGATTGGGGCGTTGCCCATTTCTGTTCTCACACCATCCCGAATACGGGTCTAATTGCAACTACCTTCGCGCTGCTACAGAGTTACACAAGGTGTTTGTAACAGCGGATCTGTTCTAGGGCTGGGCTTTACGGCAGTCAGGTGTGGTATCGCATCACGCTCCTTCCGGATCCCGTTTTCCCACCCCGTAAAAGCCAGTTCCCCTGCAGTACGAAAAAAAATCGTAAAAGTATCAGAAAGATACAAGGCCCCGTATTTAGAGGCCTTTATTGGACTCTAGAAATTGCTTCCAGCAATGCAAGTGTGTGTAGCGCTGAAGCCAAATTACAAAACTTGGTGGCAGGCTTTTTTACATTGCCGGATACGCAGTGAAGCATGCCCGTTTACGGCGGGAGCGCGATTACAGAAAACGGCTCTAACGTGATCCTGAGTGCACAGTGGAGTTGTAAACGACACAGAATTACGGTCTGCTGTCAATACAGGGCCATCTACAAAGGGAGCATGGTTACAGAAAACGGTTGTAACTCTTGTTTTACAGGGACTACCCGGAAACAAATTACGTGACACTTCGCCGCTAAGACGACTCTAACACTACGGGCGCCGCAGCTCCGCTGGTCATCCTTCTTCACAGAGTGAAAAGACGCAGTTTTTTTTAATGGCGCGTGTCGAAGCCTCAGAACAACAATAATTTGTTTGCCTTACTATCGACATAACAGCGCAAAGGAGTTGATTGAAAGCTGTAGCTCCTTCTTCACTCGTTAAAAATATAGGCAGCATGCTTTCCCGCAGAGCAAATTTCCATCGTATCGGCATTTAATCATTTCCCTTCTTCAAAACAGGCCTGGACTGAGTGACAGCAATGCTTTAGAGAAAACCAAATTAAGAAAAACAATGTATCGAAGCGGGATCTTTTTTTTTTTTAATAACAAACATTTCAGCGAATGCGCTTTCTGTATTGTCCAGGGAGATCTTATTGTGGGCCTGCAGTGAATTATATCACAAAGACATGCTATGGGAAACAGCAGCCGGCTACAGTTTTATTCATCCCTTTACAGCGCGCCACAAGGCACGTTTCCGAGCGCGCGTAGCTTCGTCCCGCTCTACAGCGGCCGATTCGGCCGCCGCTGATACATGCGAGCGGCAATGCAACCAGCGCCCCTCTATAGCCCAGCGCTGCCTTTTTAAAACCGCCACGCCCGGTACGACCCGCCAGCAGAGCAACGATCAAACATATCAGATAGGGCGGCGGGGGCAGTGCGAGCACACTCTTAAACCGGCGCTCCTTAGTTCCCGTCGGCGCCCGCACGCGGCGCAGCGATGCAGTTCGGCCACCACTCCCATGCTCCGTTTACTTCTGCGCGGACCTGTACAGGGCTGAGAAATTGAACATAAGAAAGGAAAATTTCTATGATAATTCTCTGGGCAGTTCCTTGCTTTTTGAGACTAGAGCAGATTGCTTGCGAACTAACAGCTTTGTGGGGAAATATCCACAAAATGATGGGGTACGCGTTGTCTGCGGAAAAGAAACAGAAACTATGCGTCACATAGAATGTAAGGGCATCCATCCAAATCTACATGAGGGAAAAATTCGGCTTGCAGAAGCCCTAGGATTTAAAGCTAGCAAGGACGAAGTTAACTTCAAGGCTGTAGGGGCGACAGAAAGAAGATTAGAACGCTGGTGGAAGAAAAGCAGAGAGGAGAATATTGCCTAGGACAGTTATCACCTGTAACAGCAAAAAAAAGTATTTCGTGTCTAATAAGCTTTTTGTGCCTGCCTTAAGCACGCTAGTATTAAACCAAGAGTATAAAACAGGTATATTAGTCTTTTTCTTGGTAAGATGACATCATCACCCCGCTACAAAGGGGAAACCAATATAAATCATCATCGCTAAGGTCCCTAAAATTACTAAGCTTGTGCCAACCGCTCCTTCCTTCTCCGCCGCTCTCCTCTTTTTCTCTGCCCTCACCCGAGGCGGCGTGCGCCCTGGAACTCGGCGGCGATGTTGCCATTTTTCTTGGCTGCTTCATAGCAGACGCCCTCGCAACGCTACAGGCCGCTCGCTGGAGTTTTTCTTGTACTTTGCTCTGGTTTTTCCGCCAAATCACTATTTGGTGGCATTTATATCATTTCTAGAGTCCTATTTTACCAACACGCACAGAGTGAGGTTGCTTTGTTTTATATTTTTGCCTGCAAAAGGATATTTGTCAGGGGTGGTTGCCGCTCACGCATACCAACAGCGCGTTGTTTACGTCTGCGGCATGCTTGTAATATCTCAAAATATTTCGTGAACGCGAAAGGATCGAACGTGAACATTTCGAACTGCTCTGTTACGCTAATTCCTTTCTTGCATTTTAGTGACTGTGGTCGTGCAATCACTGCACAGAGGGCTTGCGCACGGTTCGCGGCGGTACACAGAGCGCTTCATTCGCAAATGCCGTCGTTCCAGCGCTGCATGCGCTGGCATCCTTGAATTCGCCTTTCTTACGATGGTTGTGAATCATTAGCGGCGTTCAGTCTTCCCCCGCTTTTACTACCTACATAATCCTACCTTAATTCCCCGCAGTTTAGAGTGATTTCCCGTTTTAGGGGCGAAGCTCCTCTTGCTCGGGCCCTGTACCGTCCCTCGTTGCTGCTGTATCCGGCACATTAATGATGATTGTGGCAGCATCCTCCTAGGGATTGGCCAGCCAAAGATTGGCCGAAGAGGTCGAAACGTTCAACGCGTTCGTTACTACCCAACAAGGAGGAGAGGAAGACGAAGAGGTTGTCGTTTGTCGCCTGCGAGCTCAAGACACGTACCGGGGGTACGCGACACAAGACGGTCTGCAGAAGGCGACGGCCAAGGTGGCTAAAATGTCACACACCGAATTCGCCAACTTACCCATGGAGATTCTCGTCTTCCCAAACAAGCCCTACATAATCACCACAAACATCGACGTCGTCAACGGGCTTGTCCACGGAGCGCTGGTAAGCTTGACGTGTCGAGTCTTTATATGATGTGCGGGCGAATGTTTCACGGTTTTACCGATAAGCATTTCAGCTTTGCCCCTCTCATCATCGTTCACTTCATGGAGATGGCGGGATTTTTTTTTTTTACCTAGCCGCATTTTTTTTCTCTTTACGGCCTCAATTTGCGCCGCACCGACGAAGCACATACGCAGCAAATCACTTCAATGTCATAACAACGGGATTATAATACTACCCGGGTCCATTACACACAAAACATGAATTCACTCCACAAGAAGCTTACATGCACTCGTAACGCACACGCTACATGGTCAGACGCAAGCTGCCGACGGTGAAAGCAAACGCGAGTTCAGGTGATAAATTCTTGCGTCACGAAAACCTTACGACCACCGAGTGAACATGCTACGGCGCTGATAATTATGCTGAAAGTTAAGCGCGCACATGACAAATACACGGCCTCTTATGCTAATCAAAGCTTACGACGCGACGAACTCGCCGCTGCGCGCAATGCCTACTCTGAACAAAGGGTGGACGACGGTCGCGGAGGGAATACGCATTTCTTCTTAAGTGACCGCTCCAGCGTGCGCAGAATTTAAAAAGCGAGAACAAGCATTCAGAAACTTCCCTCGCAAAAGATTGATTGATTGATTGATTGATTGATTGTAGGGTTTAACGCGCCGACGCAACGCAGGCGATGAGGCGCGCCGTAGTGGAGGGCTCCGGATTGATTTTGACCACCTGGGGATCTTTAATGTGCGCCGAAATCTCGAACACACGGGCGTTTTTTCTTTTCGCCTCCATCAGAAAAGCGCCCGACGCGGCCGGGAATCGAACCCGCGACCTCGCGCTCAGCAGCGCAACGCCATAGCCACCCCTCGCAAAAGAGTGATGGCAGCGTCGGCTTGATGTTGTGGGATTCTACACTTCACACACTACGCATTTCCCACCCTGCAGCCATCCGCGCTCAGCAAACATGCCTTGCGAGCGCCGGCTGCCGACGGGTCCGTTGTTTGCGGAGACAGACAAAGGCAGGAGGCGGAGAGGGCAAAACATCAATGACAGCATTTATTGCAAAGTGCAAACCAAATATACTGCATACAGACTAATAGTAGGCCATAACGGTAACACTGGGAGCGAGGCATTAAACAACGCTAGAGATCGAGATGGTTCGACTCACCGTTGGCATACCGGAGCAGCGGAGCGCTGCACAGTGCGAACGCGGGTGCAGTCTCCCAGCTCGTCCGGACGCGCGTTCCCCACGTCAGGACCAGCGCGCCAAAACGTCCGCGCGCTACCGGATCCCCAAGACAAGAGAGCGTCCTCACGTCATCCCACAACCCACCACCCCTCGCCTTTTGGTGGCGCTAGTATCGAGGAAGAACTGGTTCTCGGGAAAGGCAGAGGGGAAAAGGGTCAACGCCTCCACCAGGGCGACAACAAACCGTTCGGTCGCTAGCGCCCTCCCGTATCGTTCCCGTCGTGTGAGCGAGGCGCGTGTGCACGCCGGCCGCGATTTGAAGCTAGCCAGAAAGGGGTTCGCGTGAAAGTAGCGATCCCCACATCCCTCCCTCCTAAATTCCTTGCGTACGCCGTTGAGAGCTGACTACAGGATTAGAGGCGACTAAAAGTTCGTTCGTCGATTAAATCGTTAGTCACTGCATCGTGTTGCCTACGCCGGCTTCCACTCGTCCAATGCCACCGCTGGTAGTGTACCAGCAGGCTCGGTCGTCGCCCGCTGATGTCTGCAAGCAGGTAGCTCCGGGAAGAATCGCACCAGCCAACCCAAGCAAGCGCTGCTCAAGTGGCGGCACATCCGTGATGGCCCGTGGCCGCCGAGCGACCCGAGACTGCCGACTCTCTCAGCCAGGCTGGTGGTGGCATGCCGCACCGCAGCGCTTCAGCAGGCTCGGCAGCTCGCCCGGAACAGTAGACAGCGGCATAAACACGCTCCGTCATGTGGCTTAGCTGCACAAAGAAACTCCCCGCACCTTGAGTGTACGGCAGAAAAATAGCTCTCCGATCGCGCCGCCTTTGTGGCGCTATCCTAACGACAACTGCCGAGTTGTCAGCATTGCCATCCCTCTGTCAATGTCAACAAAGCCCAATAAATAGTCCAGACCCTACAATGTATAGGGCAGAAAAAAACAGGCTGCAGTAGCCCTTTAATCCCATTCATCACGTGGTTTGATGTCGAATATCACAATTGCCATGGCATCGGCATAACTACTTGCTTGCTAACGTCAACAAAGCACGCCAAAGTGTCCTAACGCTGCCGCGTGCCGGGTAGGGAGAATACCAACTCAATTGCATCAACAACGTGACACAATCTGATGGTTCAGCTGCTAATTGTTTGTCAGCAATTCAACCGCTCTGGAAATGTCAACAGAGCTAGAACCTGTTCTAACCCTATACGGTACAAGGCACAAAGAACACACACGGTCGCATCCACCGCCCGGCGCTATGCTTAACCACAAAAATGCGAAAGCAGTATTTGCTCGCATCAGTAACTCGCTTCATTTGCTCGCTTCATTCATACACATGAACGCGGAAACAGTATTTAGTCCCAACGACAGCCCTATGTTCACACACATGAACGCCGCTTGCGTAAAAATGCTGAAATACGTTTCAACACACTGGCGCTTAGTTTACGTGAACAGAGCTTGGTCTCTCGAGCCGAACAAGAGGGCTCCTGGGACGTTACAATCAGAAGGCGCAAAGTTTACCTCGCGTAATTCTCCCCGTCAGTGGGAGAGGGATGAGGCCCCCCTTCAGTCCCGTCACCCGCGTGGCGCGACAACAAGAACAGCTACGCTGCGGAAAGCATTTTTTCAAGCAGCGAGGGGTCAAAGCAACAGTCTTTCCTGAGGCGGGAGAGATTCCTTTCTCTCGCGCGAGGCGATCAACAAAAGAGGGGGAGCGCTCCGTGCGCCCTCGCATTGTGCCCAAGGTCGCGCCTTCTCCGGGAGGACCGGCTGTGAAAGCCTTCGGGTCACTCACTTAGGCAAACGACCCGCATCCAAAAACACACCAAAATAAAACAGACCAAACGAAAGAAACCCTGAACGTGCCCGTACGTGCAGCCGTGAGGAGACATCTGCTTTGTTAGGGGCCTACACGCTCGCTGCAACACAAGCAGCTTAAGAGCGAACGGCGCCTACCACAATCAGCGGTATCGGAGCGCCCGTGCCAGGCTGCAATACCAGCTAGCCTTTTGCGGCACACGTGGCCCGGCCACACGGCTCCCAGAGCTTCGACTCCCGGAGTCAACAAAACATCAAAGAAAAACTGCCAACTCCCCTCGCGGGAACCCCTGTGTAGATGCGACGCATAGGCGGAGCGGCGAAGGGACCGCGTTTTATAGCGCGCATAACGTTGAGGGGACTGCGTAAGCCGGTCCCAGTCGATGACGACGTTGGCGTACTTGTAAAGCGGCGTGGACTCTAGGTGCTTGAGCCAAGCGTGGATGTTGCTTCGCCGGAGAACGGCACACCGATTATATGCGCAGCGCGCCCAAAGGAGAGGAAAGCGCGGTAGAGAGAGTACTGCCCATGCGCCGGCCCCAGCGCGTCTGCCGCGGCTATGACGCAACGTGTCGCGGCTATGACGCAACACAATCCAACACAATCCACTTTAATCCAATCCAAATCCAATCCAATCCAATATAATCCAATCCAATGCCCCTCGCGAGAGGGTGTTCGCTATCGGAGAAAAGAGAGGGTGAGCGGCGGAGAGCGCAGCTGGCGCGGCGAGGAGAATGGGGGAGGGGCGGACAACGCCGCCGACGACGACGACGACGACGCCGGAGGGACAAGGCGAGTGAATCAGATGCTCTGCATCTAAAAACTCGGACCCAAATGGCAGCTTTCGTACACACTCACTCTGGGCTGACACAATGGCGCGGGCTCCCTGGCCTCGCTTGAATGCAAACTCGGAAACCCTCGTTTCCATGAACAATAACGTCCCGACAAAAATTCCGAGACCACGTACGTGTTAACTGGCAGCGATGTCCTGGCATATACGCGATTGCTGCAAAATCGGCGCTTAACAAATTAAAAACGCCGCAGCAATAAATAATTCACCTCACTCTCAGGAAAGTTCACCTCTGCTAATAACTCGCTCCAATCAGTTAGGCTTGCAGTCTGTTGTCCATGCTCGGATCGTCCGACGCCAGAACAAAGGATGCTGCCGTGCCTACTGCTCGTCTCCGCAAACATGGCCTCACGTTGGGGCGCCAGATGTGGGGTTCTACATTTCACACAGTAGTGAGTTCCCTCCCCGCAGCCATCCGCGCTCAACAAACATGCCTTGCGAGCGCCGGCTGCGGACGGGTGCGTTGTTTGCGGAGACAGACAGAGGCAGGAGGCGGAGAGGGCAAAACATCAATGACAGCATTTATTGAAAAGTGCAAATCAAATATACCGCATAAAGACTAATCGTAGGCCATAACGGTAACACTGGGAGCGAGGCATTAAACAACGCTAGAGATCGAGATGGTTCGACTCACCGATGGCATACCGGAGCAGTGGAGCGCTGCGGAGTGCGAACGCGGGTGCAGTCTCCCAGCTGGTCCGGACGCGTCTTTTGTGGCGCGCTCCCCACGTCAGGACCAGCGCGCCAAAACGTCCGCCCGCTACCGGATCCCCAAGACAAGAGAGCGTCCTCACGTCATCGGACAACCCACCACCCCTCGCCTTTTGGTGGCGCTAGTATCGAGGAAGAACTGGTTCTCGGGTAAGGCAGAGGGGAAAAGGGTCAACGCCTCCACCAGGGCGACAACAAACCGTTCGGTCCATGCAGGAAAAAAAAGCTTAGGAGAGGCCCTGACGTCCCACCCAGCGCAGCCGGAAACGCCATTTCTGAAGTCGAATGGCGGACTCTTTTTGCCTCTCTCTCGGTGCACCTTCTCCGCCTCCTCCGTCCTGTATTGCCTCTCTTGTCGTCTGCATCTGCCAGCGCCGAGACGGCAGAAATCAGCTGATAGGCAGGTAGAAGGCCGTTTGGCAGCGCGTGACCGTGAACCTAAACGAGCGGTTACACTGTTACACGTCTTCAGTGTGGCCGCAGCAGTTTTGCGAAGCGGCTCGCTCTAACAATGCCGCAATGCTCGGTGCCAGGCTGCAAGTCGCGATCGGTACCCAAGGAATTGGGCGTCACTTTCCACCGGTTAGTGCATCATTCCGCTGACAAGTATTGCTGTACATTAGTGTGCATTCATCCTTTGTTTGCAATCGCCGCCGTTTATTGGTTCCCAAGCGATGGAGAACGCCGCAAACAGTGGGCGAACGCCGTGCGGCTACCGGACTGGAAAGTTGCCCAAGTTTTCGTTGCAGTTTCACTGGCAATCCCAGAGATGACTAGTCAATTAAACGGCCGTTCTATATATATAGGTAAGCAGCACTTCATGCAGATTTCAAGCTAAAAAATTGTGGAATGTTTTTGCCGTTGTTCGCGTGCCTTCGATAAAATTTTTTTGCGAAGGAGGAGGAGGCAAAACATTTTATTGAGTAAAAAAAGGAGAGGGTGGGTGGCGTCAATAAACTTTTTTTCGCCAAGCTTCAACTTGTCTCAGTGTCAATAAATTCAAGGTGATATCAGTTGAAAACGTTCATACGCAGTATGAAGCGTTGAAAAGCGAAATCCAGAGCGAGACCACAAAAAGAGCCAGATTCCAGATCCAGCACTCTTCCAGTCAACAGACGGACACCTACTAAGGTAATAGGACGATGGAATTATATCAACTGGGAATCTACCTTGTAACAGTTGCAAAGGCACTGCCGCGCATTGCCGGCCTAGCAAACTACATGCAGCGGCGATAACCAAAAAATTGAGTTGCGAATCGTTCGGTTGCAAGTCGCCTACGTACTGCACACCGTGTATCACTTCCCGAAAATCTACCTGACGGGTGTCCGCGCGTACGACGGGACGGCGCGTTCACGATATCTGCACTTCAATAGGCGCGTCGTGATCGCGACCGGAGCAAAAGCTTGACGCGGTACAAGGTGCACTTTCAAGTAGAAATTAAATGACATATTCACATCGGCGCTGCTGTCGCAACTCGCAGCATCCTTTTCGAGTTCCGCAAGAAACAGCGCAGCAAAGCGAAGCAGCAATCTTCGCAATCGGACGACAAGGCAGGCGCTGCCTTTCCTCCATGACTGGCGAACGGCGGGCGGGCTGTTGCTAGGACGCCGTTGCTAACGTGACTTCCAATGGCCGCCGAAAACACGTGACTTCCTCCACACTTTTGCAAATGCGCGGGGATAGCTGGGGGCCTCTCCTAAGCTTTTTTTTCCTCCATGGTTCGGTCGCTGGCGCCCTCCCGCATGGTTCCCGTCGCGTGAGCGAGGTACGTGTGCCGCCGGCCGCGATGGGAAACTAGCCAGAAAGGGGTTCGCGTGAAAGTCGCGATCCCCACAAAGTATGCCTGTTCAAATGTATGCAACCAAACTTTTCTCGTTTCTGCGTCGCGTTTCCCGAACGGAATAACGAAGTCTTTTGCCATCCCTGACCCTATTCGCGCTGCCTATAAGGCAGAACACGTCGCCACCGTGAAGCAGCATAAATCGACACCGATGCGACATTTGTTCGGAACGAGCATCTAATTCTTACTTTGCTATTCTCTGGCGCGCACGATAAAGCCGACACTGAAGCTGCGCAGCCAAACATGGCACCGCACCTGTGGTGTTGCGCAATGCTCCCGCCGGTGAGCCGAAGCGGCCGCCAAAGAAGAAAAACAAAAAGCGGCAGCTGCCACGTGACTTCTCTGTTGGCCAATGGCAGGCGGCGCTTGCCGGAGAAAAAGAAAATAGCAAAACCCGGAGGAGGGAAGGAAGGCGAGTAAGGGCTAAAGGCGGCAAGATCATAGAATGGCGCTACCTTAGTAATTTTTTAACCGTCGCCAGTGGACCTCCAGCACGGGCGGGGTAGAGGAGCGGCACGCGTAGTTGTCGCTGCCCTAGCCCTGCCGTGGTTACAGGTGATACCTGTCAGTGTTAATTTACATAGGCGTCCTTAAAATAGGCTATAGATTCCTCCCTTTTGAATATTTGGTCTAATAGGGCTGAACAGCCTAACATTATCATCCGGAAGCGCCGAATCAAACATGTGAAAGAAACATTTTAACATGGCACGTGAAGAAAATATGCGAGGCCTTCATATCATAACAGCGACTGTGTTATATGAAAATGGGGAGGCAGGCAATAAACACGGCATTTACCGTGACTGAAATATCAATTGTCATTTTTCATTTCAAATGATGTCTTAGTTTGCACACGCACAGGGCACTACCAGTGACGCGAATGACTTCAAGTCGAAGGAGATACGGTTGTCGCTTAGCTAAAAGTGACTTTGCTATTCCCGCTCCGGTCGGGCTGAGCGGACCGCCGGCAGCGGAGCGCACTGTCAAAAACATACAGCTAAAACTCGTAGTCATGCAACTGGAGCGCACAACGAGTCTCCTTTTTGGGTGAGATATAGCAGCGAAGATATTCATTGGTACCGGTGATATTCTGCGGCAGATCCAAAACGCGCGCGGCCGGCGTTGTCAGCTTACATGACCTGAGACGATGCGTCGACTAAGAAAAAAATTGCGCCAATCCACCCTGTGAATGCGATTGGAAAGCAAAGCTGCACACGGCACCCAGAACGATTACCTATGCGACGTCCCTTAAATTCAGTCACGTCACTCTACAAATAGTGAAACCAGAGGGAAGTGAAATGCACTTATCCACACCACTTATTACTTCAGAGATATTCTTAGTAAGGTTAAATCAATGATGATGGTTGAACGGTGGTTGGTTGAGCTGTATTGGTGTAGCAGAAGAGTGGATTTTTTTTTATAAAAGTAAAGACAGCTCAAACCCCGAGTTAGACGATCTCACTTCTTCATCTCTGCCGCCACGGACGGAGGCGACAAGACTGGTAGCCGAGACGGTGAAGGAGGCCGAGATTTGGAAGGAGGAGGAGCACGAGGAAAAGGAGGAAGTACTTCTGTTGAGATTTCTGAACGGCCCAGAGTGCGGCCCAGGGGAGTGGTTCTTTCTTCACTGGAGTCCATTTGAAGTCCGCGCCTCCTGTGCTCTCTCCACCAACTGAAACTGGGTAGGAAGACAGGGTCTAGACAGCAGCATCTCCCATTTCTCTTGTTGGGTAGTTGACGGAAAGAGAGGAGGGTGTTCAGGGCTAAAGTCGCACACCGACATTATGTGGTGGAGTTTCCCTACTTCTGAGCAATATTTACATTCAGCGTCGTAGCTATTCGGGTGCTTCGCGTGAAGACGCGTCGGCGTCGGGTGTGGGCAGGAGCCGGATTGTATAGGCCTCCTGCGCTGGAGTGATGATGATGATGATGATGATGATTTCTATTGGTTTCACCTTTGTATCGGGGTGATGACATGTCATCTTACCAAAAAGGACTAATATACCTATGTTTTACACTTTTGGTTCAATACTAGCGCTGCTTAGGGCAGGCACAAAAAGCTTATTAGGCACAAAATACTTTTTTTTTTCCTGTTACAGGTGGTAACTGTCCTAGGCAATATTCCCCTGTCTGCTTTTCGTCCACCAGCATTCTAATCTTCTTTTCGTCCCCTCGACAGCTTTGAAGTTAACTTCCGCTGTGATACCCTTAAATCCTAGGGCTTCTGAAAGCCCAATATTCCCTTCATGTAGATTTGGATGGATACCCTCACATTCTAACACGATGTGCCGCATAGTTTCTGTTTCTTTTCCGCAAACCACCCATACCCCATCATTTTGTGAATACTTTCCCACAAAACTCTTAGTTCGCAGGCAACCTGCTCTAGCCTCAAAAAGCAAAGCACTGCCCTGGGAATTATCGTAGAAATTTTCCTTTGTGATGTTCATCTTCTCAGCCCTGTACATCTCTAACGACGTTTTAGCTTCCATTTTTTCCCTCCATTTATTCGTTTCAATCTGCCTTGCCTCTTTTTTGGTTACCTTGGCTGTTTTGGATTCCCCACTGCTCTTTCAGTTTTGGCGACATGCAGCGCCCCTAGCGGCCGACGCGTCTGGGTAATACAAAAGCAGACGACCCTCGCTGCCCTCCATGTGTTTTCAATTACAAGCCAGAGTGAAAGTTGGTTGTGGCGCTTTGTGGCGTGTGTAAATGACTGCATACTGTATGAAATAGCCCTTAAAGTAGTTGCAGAGGCTAAACAAAATAATACCCGCTAAAAGAAGCCGATTTGTCGGCTTTCTTTTGAACTAGCTGTCGCGGTGGTCGCGCCGTGGGACCGTATCGCCAGGTCGGGTGGTTTAACTGTTTGACGACAGTTACAGTTTTTTCTTCTTGCGTGCGGTCGACAAAGGGAAGTTCACGAGTAGCATAAACACGGAACACTGCTCATCCTATATCCTGAGGTAACTGCAAAAGGTTGCTTCAGTTGGAGCATGCAAGCTAACTCAAGAAATGCGCAGCCGACTCAGCTGACACTGCTGGCCTGGCACCGCCTTTGAAACGAGTGTAGATTTTGTTTCGTATTTTCGCAAACTAAATGATTCTTGCGTAACGTGTTACGCCGCCCGATTTACAAACGGCAGGGTACATGTATACTAGCGAGTAGGTGTGGCAATAGACGCAAAACATGCACCAAATCACACGCCCGCTGCCCGCAGAGATGTGTACTTCTATAACATCACATAACACAGCATAACATAACACAGCCGCATACACGGCGCGAGGCCCCGAATATTTACATACGATCATCACTGACTGTGTTGGTTTTCTAGTGCTCGTCGAATCTGAACGCCGACACGCCAGTTTAGACTTCAAAGGGAGTTGGACAGCGAGACAAGAACAGAGAATTGGCGTCCTCCAGTTGAATTGCCCCCCCGCGCCGCCCCCCCCCCCCCATGTTCCCACTTCGCCAGGTTTTTGTCAAATATTATTAGAAATTCGCAGAATTTTTTCTCTTTGCATTCAAAGCCCCCCTCCTCCTCCCACGCGATTTGCCGTCCAGCCTTCCGCCGTGTCGGCTGCATGGAACTCGGCCGTTGCTGACCCTCGTTCTAGGCTGTTAAGTGCGAACTGGGTATGTATGCTGCAAGAGCGTAATTAATTAAAGCGAGAGCAAACAAGGAAAGCGAAGCGGCCTTTTAGAATTCGCCCGACCACTTTGTTTTACGGCCACTAATTTCGGAATCGCAAAACAGATTTCACGCTTCTGACGGTCGCGGCATTTTGTCACTGAGACACGCAACAAAACGGCAAGCTAACGCTGCACCATGTATTCGTAACGGCGACGCAAACGAGCACTGTTTAATGAAAGTGCACGCATAGTGTGCAGGTACACAAAAGAGCGGCGCACCGCAGCAGGCGAGCCTGCGGTCAGCCGGACTCGCTGGCTTTTTAAAGCGCGATCATCGCCGATTGCGTCCCTCTTCTTTTTTGATCGGCTGTTTTTGAGAAGTCTTTGTCACCGAGAGTATTAGTTTAAACTAGAAATTTCACTTAAATTTTCAGTTTGTACGACCATCGATCGGTGAACCTGCGAGTAGCAGACGCCGTCACGGTCACGGCACTTTCGTCAGCGCTGTAAACGTGTTTAGCGCTGCAAAGCTTTTTCTCCTAATGCCAAGTTGATCGCTGAACTAGATCGGACGCGTCGGAGATGAGCTGGTGACCACGTCGCAAAATAATCGGGAGCGTCGAGCTCATTTTGCTTCTGTCAACACGGGATCCTATGGGACCCGCGCAGCTTTGTACTACCCGGAAGTACTGCCCGGAAGCCACTTGCGCAGCGCCCCCTGGACAGCGCAGGAGGCCTATATGCCGTAGGGTAGATTGTTTTTCTCTGGAAAGGTGAGGGTAAGGAAAAGGTAGGGTCTGTCTCTGAAGGCGATAATGCTGGGTTATGTCCCTGAACGAGAGAAGCGGGTGAATGTCCTCGTGCAGCTCCATAGCACGAAGGGTAAAAGCGCAGGCTTGTTGGTGGGCGTATTCGTTGTCCTCTGTGGAAGCGTGAGCGGGTGTCCAGATGAGCTGAGTGGAACCACTTGGGGAGTGGGATTTTGGCACACGCAGTGCACGTCGGGACACCAACCCGACTGGAAAGTCCGTTAGGCTTTTGTTTGGAAGCGGTTGCTACCTTCCGCACCCCTGGCTGAGTGAGAGCCAAGGCGATGGCTGCCTCTTTTGCTGCCGTCATTCCTTCGGTCTTCAGTTAGGCACAAGCAAGGAGGTTAGTTTTGGAGGTAGCCACGATGATGGCGTACTACTGCCCTCGATGTTGGGAGGGGTCAGTCTAGATAGGTGCACGATCCTCACTGAGGGTGGTGTTGAGCGCTTGAACCCGTGCTTGTCGGCGACCCCCGTCGTGTGAGGGGTTAATATTCTAAGCAAATCGAGCATCTTTAGTTCTTGTCGCCAAGAGTGCGGGAGTACATCAAACGGAGTGACATTGTGTGCTGCCCAGCCAATCTGGTGAAGGACCCACCGCTGTTCTGTTTATTCGGAGCTTCTGGTTAGAAAGATGTCCCTCTATCAGCTCTTCCACCGTGTGGTAGGTCCCTGTGTTAAGCAGCCTCTCTGTGGACACACGCAGGGGAAGACCAATGGCCTGCTCAACCGCCTTTCTAATCATTATATAACGCCTCTTTATGTCTTCCTTGCCGAGAAGAAGACAGGGGATTGACGTAAGTGATTCTCGAGAAGACAAAAGCTTGAATTAATCGAAAGCTATCGGAATCCTTGAGGCCTCGCTTCTTAGTGGCAACTCGTCTGATAATGTGTATGGTTTGAATTATGCTGTGTTGGAGGCGCTGCAATGATACGTCACTGCTGGTGTTGGCCTGGAGATGTAGGCTCAGGATCTTTAATGTGTTCCGTGATGTGTCGTTTGGCATGAGGGCGGACGACAAGGAGCTGTGATTTTTTACGTGCACTCTGGAGGCCACAGGCTTTAGCACATTGGCGTACTACAAGTGAGACGCCATGCGTTGGTGTGAGCTTCCTTAATTTTGGTAACTCCTAGCGCACGCACCAGGAGCGCACAGGGCGGCTAGACGTGCCGTGGGCGGAGCGAACAGCGGCACATGAAGTCGTGTGGCACTATCACGTGGCATTCAGCGAGAATGCAGGGTGCAAACCAGTAGATGTGCTTAGTGAGTCCACCACCTGTCTTCACCGTCTCCGCGTGGGCTCGTAGCTAAATTGGTAAGACGACGGGCTCTTGTTGTGTTACGCTATTAGATCCAGGTTTGATTCCTGGTGGTGCCAGTAAATTCTTTTATTGGTACGCGGGAGTTTTCTTTTGACTTAAACGGTCGTGAAAGAACCCTTGGGGGGCGGAAGAGGTATAAAGCTTTGCTTTAAAAGAAGGGTTGGGAGGGTAGAGGGTTGTTTCGAAGCGACTTCACTCTGTCGAGAATCTGCTGTATCGTTTCTTTCTTGGGTGCGCAGGCCGTATGAAAGTGCGCGCTCGCCGCTCCTCCAGTCCGGCCGTGGCTCTGCCTTCCTTTCCTCTATCGGAGGGGTGGTGGGTCGGGAGGCCAGCCTAGACGTGGGGAATAAGCGGAATCGCAACTTGTGGGCCCCCGTGCTCACTGTGAACCCGGCCGCCACATCGGGCTGCAATGGCATCACCGTCCCGCCGTACCTGGACGACGTGATCGTCCGGTCCTTAAGCGACGCCAGGTTCCTGCAGGTGTCAAAGTGAGAGTTGCGCGAGTTCTCGCGGAAGGCCGGCACTCGGGCCGAGAGCAAGGTTTTGCGGCTGGCCGTGAATCGGGCTGCGACCTTTATGGATCGGGGGTTGCTGCGAATGCGGTTGCGAGCAGACCAACTGCTTCTCACTGTCTCTTCCGCCCAGCTCCGTCGACCTTCCCATCGTCATCAGCGGACGCCGGCACCCGATGACGACGGACACAACTCCCAGTCTGACTTCTCTGACGTCAAGCTCAGTGAGGAGAAGGGCCCCTTGGCGACTCAGCTGTACAACTTTATGGACTAACGTGGGATGCCTATCAACAAGGGCCCCGTGATGGCCGGCTGGGACCTGAACCTTTACCGGCTGTTCCAGCTGGTGAGAAAGCTGGGCGGCTGCAACCGGGTCACAAACCACAACCCCTGGAAGGCCGTCTACGCGCACCTCGAACTCCCGCCCGCGTCCCACTTTGGGCCAGCGCCGGTCTCCTGCGGGCCTCCTACAAGGAGTACCGACAAGGCTTTGAACACTTTTACCGCAAGCTGGGTTCACAGTGTTGTCGATCCCGCGGTCGGAGCGCGCGCGTCACCGCTCGCGTCGCATCATGACTCGCAACCAACACCGTGGGCTGGACCTGCTTGCTCGCAAGGAGAAAGCCAAAGAATAAAAACGACCAGGTCACGGACGAAAACAAAGAGAAAGACGATGAGAAGAAGCCAAAGGAGGCTGATCCCCTGATTTCGTATGCGCCACTAATATAAGGAACAACAACAACAAGGAGGAGTCGGCATACACACCTACCCCTCCCGTCACGGTCAAAGAGCCGTATGAAAGTCTCAGCCTCTCCGTCTCCGGAGAGGCCGAGACTTTCGCGAACATCGAGGGCCACCAAGCATGATGAGGGCAGCAGCAGCAGCAATGCATCGACTGCGTCTTCGGTTTCGCCAGCCGCCAAGCCATTCGCAGGTGTAGTTAGACTAGACGAAACAAAGATCCGGACAACAGAAGGCTGTCGGCAAAGCGAGAGGCAACAGAAGCGAGATGCTAAGCCCTCTGCCTCCACACCATCATCGCGAAAGAACGAGAGTAGCATCAACTGCAAGGAAGTCGAATTTTCGAAGGAGGCTACCGTCGTGCTGACCCCGACTTTCATAGAGAAGTGGTGGGCCTCCAAGGCGACGAAGAAAATCCACATCCACCACTCCGACGACCACATCTAAGCGACAGCCAAATAGGACCAGGCCGGCAAACTCAGGACAAGGCCGAGCAATACAGGAATGACGACAACAGGGCAAGCAGCAGTGGAGCTGTCGCCCCGTCCGCAGCTGAGTCAGAGGCTATGGCGGAGACAAAGCCAGAGACAAATCCGAAGGCGTGCTCAGAGAGCCGCGGGGAGCACATGGCGGTGCTCACGGGACGTGAGCTTAGACGTGGCCGGCGGGGTGAAGGTGAAGACGGCCACGGGTGCCAGCTGAAAATCTGAGGCCAAGGTGCTTCGCATCAAGGAGGAGTGCAACGAGAAGTTCTACGTCCACTACACGGGCTGGAACATGACATATGACGAATGGGTGCGTAAGAACCGCATTGTGGAAAACGTCGCCGATAAGACTTCAAGACGGAAGTGGCTGCAAAAAGAGAAGGAGAAGCAGGCCTATGCCTCGCTGTACCAAAAAAGTACTACGGGTCCCAGTGACGGTCTGTCAGTGACCTCGAGTCAAAGTACAGGAGGCACGTCAGGTGCATCGTTTGACTCTCCCACCGCTTTGAGCAGGAAGTCGGCACGTCGGGGCCGTCCACCCAGCATCTCGTTCAATTGAAACCACACCCTGTCTGTGGCTCCGCCGCCGGGAAAGCCTCGGCCAATGCCATGTCGACATGGCCACGCGGTTAGAGCGTACCACGATTTCTGCTTCACCGCTTGTCGCCGGCTTGGAGACGCGTTGTCGCGGCCGGCGGAACTCCAGGACACACTCACCGCTTGGTCATGACGGTTACGAACGTACAGAGGACGAAGATGAAGAGGAGGGGGAGGAGAAATAGGATGAAGTCTTGGAGAAGACCGAAGCTTCGATCAAGACGGAAGCCGTCCATCGCCTAGGAAGCGGAGTCGAACTCGCAGCCAGCCGAGCTGAACATTCAATGGGCTGAACTGAGCTAGCAAGATTTGTAGCGGTGTTCGTTGTAGCTGCTTCTCAGTGTCCGCAGAATTCCGCTTCCGCGTGTCTTTCGTCAGATGTCATCACGCCGTGCGAGAGTCGGAGCATAGGAGGCACACACGTTCCCGTTGTAGCTCTCAATTACGCAGCGTTCCTCGGAAGGGATGGGCCCTAACAGTGCCAAATCAGCGAGCTGGGTCGGCCCATCCTGTGTACATCGCTCCAGTGAATGCTTGCTTTTTCGGCGTCTGTTTTCTGTTTCACCGCCAGCTGCAATGCGTTGAGCTGCCATCGGCAGCCCGCATCCACCTTGACACGTCCGTCGTACGAAGGTACACCGTTCACCCGGCTGGACAAACGCAGGCGCGCTGAAGAAAACACGGCGCCGCGAAGCTGTTAAAAGTCGCAGCGGGTGGCCGACCAGCGTTACCGTATCCATCGGGCGGCCAGCCACTGTGAGTTGCACGCTTCCGATGCGTTGACTGTGCAATTCTGACTGTTGTTTGCGCCGGCTGCGCCGCTGCTCAAAATTTGAGAAGTCCAGAGTCGAGGCGGCGGGTCAGTTGTGTCCGAAAACCCGAAAAAGGCGGCCTGCAAGAGGAACAAAGCAGGGACGATACGTACGATAGACATCGCCAGTGGACTGCCACAGCCCCGGCTCTGGGGCACCGGTAACATGGCATGAATGGACACCCTGCTCATTCCTAGAAACAACTTAAGACATTGACGGCGGCGTTATTCGTTGGCTAGCCATTCGTTTCAAGGCCGAATAGCTTTAACGGCGCGAGCTTAGAATCTGCGTTCGCATTCCCCCAATAGGTTGATGCCAGGCATTGCGAACCCTGCGACTTACGTGACAGAAGCCACGGCGTAAAAGGCTTTGTTAAAGCTCACCAACGCACATGGGATAGACGGGTGCGCGGAAGCTGGTTGGTGCAAGTGGACCGGGGCTGGACATCTTGAAATCGACCAATCGGACTTTAGGGCAGAGGGAAAAACTCGCATTACGATTAGACAGGACAGAGTTGTTTCTTTATGTTGCAGAGTGTTTGGAACGTCAAGTATATAGTATGTCAAGTCCGTAGAAAAAGCGTTACTTCCGGTGTAACCTAAATGATTTCGGCGCTGTCGTCTCGTTAAGATGCCAACAGATAGAAAAAACAAATTTTTCTTGGCCTAGCGTTGGCGCACCATCCAAGTCTCATTTCACCAGCTTGGGGAACGAAAGAAAACAGCTAAAAGAGAAGATGTCTACTCGAAAGTATTAAAGTGGTGCGTCTAAACAAAAGGCAAAGTTAGAAAGAGAAGAGCGTGAAAAGAAGCTGCCGAAGATGACGAAATATCTTTGAGTGAGCTTCCATGAAGTAGTGTCATTGCTCCATTACGAGTTTGTTTCAAAATCCTGATAGCACTGGGAGTGCTTCTGTCGAGGACTTATCGACTCCATCGAGCAGCAAGACTTCACTCCCCTTAGTTCAGCGGGTACTGCGCAAAGGATGGCACCCTCCTCTGTTTCAACTTGTGAGCAACCGACGTCAAGCAAGCCCGGTCCTGTCCCTACGCAAGCAACATCCATGCCACTTGGTGCAACCCCTGCCATGGAGTTTCACGTGTGCGTTCTGCCCCACCCGATGTCTACTCCTTCTGATCAACAGGCGCCATACCTCTCCAATCAGCCTACTGATGACGAGTTCCCGCAAATGATGCTCAAAGAGCCCACTGACTTTTTTCACGGTAGCTCGACTGCGGATCATCTTCCCGCGTGCCTCGACAGGACGGATCAGCTGGCGTCTTGTGGCGACAAACTACAGGACCCACAGCAGCAAGAGGTAGGCCCCGAGATTCTGCAAAGTGACCCAGCTAAGTGGCCGGACATTACTACTGATAATTTTCGGGGCAAATGCATTTAGAGGGGTCCGTTGTATTTTCAAAACCGGGTAGAAAGTTCTTCGTCTTCCGGAAGAGAATACAAAACTCAGAAACGACATATGTCACCTCATCTTTTTGCGCAAAAGGCTCTCAATGGGGAGGCATACGAGCGAAATTGGTTATTGTCTTCGAAGTCCAAAGGCTCTGTTTTCTGTTTCATGAGAAAACTGTTTTCGAGCAACCCGAGTTGTTTCACCACGCACGGATATTCTGATTGGAAAAGAGGAGAAGAAAAGGTTCGCGCACATGAAAACAGTGTAGAACACTGGAACTGCGGAGCAGCATGGCTAACCCGCTCTAACTCGAGCAGCACAATTGACAAGGAGCTAGTTAAACACCTGGTCCCTCAGACGGCTTACTGGACAGAGGTGATGGAGCGCGTAGTCGTATTGATTAAGCTTCTAGCTGAGCGTGGCCTAGCGTTTAGGGGCAGCGAGGAGGTTTTTGGCTTCCTGAGAAATGGAAACTATATGCATGGGAGTACTTGAAGCCATTGCCCAGTTTGATCCCTTCCTAGTGGAGCACATCAAACGGTATTGTAACAAGTGGAAATGCCACCCATCATACTTGTCAAAAACCATTTGTGACGAATCCTTCGAGCTCATGGTCAAGGCTTTCAAAGACAGCCTCATTGACGAAGTAAAGAGGGCAAAGTACTTCTCTCTAATTGTTGATTCGACTCCAGACCTTACTCACGTTGATCGGCTGTCAGTGGTTTTACGGTGCTGTTTAAATGCGAAAGTGCACGAACGCTTTCGGGTGTTTGTTCCCATTGAATCTCACACTCACTTCTACCTTTTTGATACCGTGATGTCCCTACTGACAACGAATGGCATCTCAATTGCGAACTGTAGGGGGCAAGCGTATGACAACGCGAGTAACATGTCAGGCAAATACATAGGACTTGAAGCACAAATCAAACAGCTCAACAATTTGGCAGTATACGTCCCGTGCGCTGGTCACTCACTGAACTTAGTTGGCGCATGTAGCGTTGACAGTGGCTTTGAGGCCGTCCAATTCTTTAGTGTCACTCAAAGACTGTACGTGTTCTTTGGTGCCTCCCCCAAGCGCTGGAAATGTCTTCTGGACAGCATAAATTCCACTGCGGAACCCCTCGTACTGAAAAGTCTTTCTCAAACCAGCTGGTCAAGACATGGTGAATGATGCAAGGCTATTACGAAAACTTTCAGTGCAATTTTGCCTTGTCTTGAACACATAGCAAAGAAGGAGAAAGAAAACGGTGACACTAGGAATGAAGCGTGCTCGCTCATTAAAAAAAATGCCAAAACTGGAGGCGGCATTCATGCCGATTTTCTGGTGTGAAATTTTGCAGCGCTTTGACAAAACGAGAGTAGTACGTCAGAAACCAGGCTTAGACAATTCAACTGCTGTAGATCTTCTGAGCTCTCTGGAAGGCATTGTTAATTCGTTGCGGCCTCTTCTTGATACCTTCGAGGCGAGAGCACGCAAGCTGAGTTCCAGTCAGTGTTATCAGGATGAGGGCAAACGTATCGCTTAATTAAGAAAGTACCCGGACGGGAAAAGCGATGGTACGCTACGTGGTAGAAAAAAATGTTTCTTGTAGAGACGTATATTGTGGTACTTGACTCTCTAGGCTCTGCTCTGCGAGTGCGAAAGGCTGCCTACGGTGATCTTTGCGAGCAGTTCGGATTCCTAAAATTGCTGACGGAAAATGGAGGCATGACCTCTCTTTCACAGCAAGCGGAGATATTGGTGGAGACCTACACAAAGGATTTGGAGCCAGTATTTCAGGTTGAAATCGTTCAGTTTGCGAACTTCCTGCAAAGCTCTGTGCCAAGACACGACTGCCCTGGGTATAATAAAGTAGCTACAGGAAAGACAACTTATTAACGTGTTCCCGAACCTTTCCATCGCATCAAAAATGTATCTAAGCATACCTGTGGTAAACTGTGAGAGCGAGCGATCGTTTTCCAAGTTGTCACTGATAAAAAATCGCCGTCGTTCAAACCTTCTGGACGACAAGGCGAACTCGCTTGCTATCATGTCCATTGAACGTGACCTTGTAAGAGGCCTATCTTTCGTGCCAACTACATCGGATTTTCCCAAGGCAAAGGCCCGAAAGATGCCGTTTTAAAAGAGCACTGTTAGTGCTATACATGATTGCCTGTGAGATTTTTTTTCATGTGTGTTCTCCCAACCTGCGTGAGCAAACGTTGAGCTGTAACCCAAAAAAAGTGTACGTCTTCGTTGTTCATCTTTGTTTGTTGTTCTTGCAATGTAACTCGCGCTTTTATCATCCATAGTTTTCTTCTCTCAAATCATCACAAATGGCGTTTGTTCGCACCACCTGTATTTGGTGTCCTCTTTTCTTCGTTTGTTAACTGAGCCGCAATCAAAAATGTTTTATAATTAAAGTTAGTCATCTAACCTGAAGTATGTTGTCCACTTTCTTGTGCTTGCAAGCTCTTAAAATGAATATATACCGAATCTTCTATGTACTTATTATATAACATGTATGACAATTTCCGTACTGTGCGGCTTCTGTTGAATTCCAATAAACACTGTTCTTGATACAATGGCATGTCTCCTCACGAGATTATAGATTTAGTGGTCCAAATAAAACCAAGCGCTTAAGAAAACCTATCTAGATAAAGCGAATTCACATAGTAAACATAGCTGTTGGTGTTTTCACTGGGTGTTTCTCTTTTAGTTTCTTGAGATGGACCAAACTGTATCAATGGCCATAATGTGGTTTACGGCCACGGAACGGACATGTATCGCGAGTTCCGACGGTGATGTTAGTGGCTGCGTTTGTGTTGTGTGCCGCAAAAACAGATTTGACGCATTAAAAACCGATATGACGCATCACTACCGCATGAATCTCATTATTCATACTTGGTTCTTTTTTAATTTGAATAATTGTTTAAAATAAAAAAACTGTTTTTAGCTAAAATAAAACAAATTAGTATATTTTAGTAGTGGAGTGGGGGAGGGTAGGGATGCAGGCTTTAAGAGAGATAGAAAGAGAGAATTTTTATTTCGGGTAAAAAAAGCGTAGGGTATGCAGGAGGGGAGGGGAGTCAAGGGCCGACACTAGCGCAGTAGCCCAGGGCCCCCATTTTCCTTAATCCGGCCCTGACGTTCTTTGTATTGACACAGCCACGTGAAGCTATGCTTTCAGCCGCCACCGACTGCTCAGAAAAGTGCTTGACCCCTGCTCCATCCAAACCAACCACCCGAAGGAAGACAAAAAACTGGCCTTTCCCTTAGCCCTATATGGCAGCTACCCAAGTGCGTAAAATGATAAGCGATTCCCATCTGGCGATCTGAAAAAAAAAGGATTTCCAGCGCAAGCCGCAGGGCCTTTACCCGCCCCGAGACAAACCAAAGCCCCAGCACCAACTTGATGGGGACCCCCACACATGTGGCACTACAAGGCAACGAACGGGCCAACGAGGCTACGCGAGATCTCACCCACCGAGAGCCCCAGCGCACATTCCACAGACAACTCCAAAGATCGCGTCTGTACTTGCCGAGACGTGCTTGTTCACTGCAAAGGGGAAAGACGAAGCCACCCGGCTGCTGACTCCTCGCTCAGCAAGAAGCAAGAAGTGGCGTGTAGACGTCTCCAGATGATCACTTATCCTAACCTAAGGGTCTACTGGCCCTTTCATTAGGAAATACACAACGCTGGATGTAAACACTGCTCTAAGCTTGCGACCTTGGTTCACATGCTATGGGAACGCCCAGTATTCAGAGACATAGGATCGAAAATTCGAAAGGAACATTTCTTATCAACTATTATCAACAGCAAGGGGCAATGGGAAACCGTGCCGCACAGCGAAAAGCCTGAAATCCAACAGTGGGCCATCCAAAGGAAGACATCGCCAGGAGTCAGGGCATCTTGGCTGTCGTCCAGAACGCTACAGGCCTGAATAGGCCTCCCTTTCAACTGAATAAAGTTATTTTCTCCTTCTCTAGACCGATTGGAGTTCTACATTTTCTAAACTAGCAATAGGATTTACTTGAAGTGAATTTACTGCTGCAAAATATCATGATGTACTTGCTAAATGGGCATATTTCATAAAACTTCAGTGACAAAGAAGGATAATAGAACACTCTAAATAAATTCACCAAGAAAGAATCTACAAAACTCACATTTAATGTCCACATGTGCCCAAATGCCCAGCTGTCAGTTGTACCCCTCATAACGGCATTTGAAGATTATAATTCTACAAATGCACCCAGCATTGTTTGCGAAACAGGGAACACAAGTTTATAGTGGTATGGGGGCACAAAGAGAAAGACACGTGAGAGTGGGGATGCAAAAAAAAACATCCCTTTGTGCGGCATCATCCGCCCACCAGTTATATATCAAGGCTTTTATTGGGGGGGGGGAGGATTGGGGCAAAAAAAGGTAATGGCAGATCATGAAAGGATGAAAGTGCAAAAAAATACAGAATCCAGAGCAAGGAATTCATTGCAAAAAAACACCTTTGTTACCTAACTCAACAGCCCGCTCAAGCACTGTTTGAATTGCCTGCACAGTGGACGAGCAGATATCACCCTTATACCGAAGATCCACAAACATCTAAGGACTGCGCCTGTATCTCTTCTATTCGCAAAATATTTGAACACTTGCTACATACAGCAATCACCGCGCACCTTCAACAAGCGGACAGTAACCCTATGCCATGTTTGGCTTTTGTACCGGACTGCTTACTCAACATGCGCTGTTACAGCCAAAACAAGCGAAGAAAAAATTTTGAAGGCTCCGTTATATCACCACTAAGCAATGCTAATTACTCCACTCACCCATGAGACTTCACAAAATCTCAGACTTTCATTACACATTCTATGTTGACAACATCATACTGTGGACAATTCAAGGTCAGTTGGAGCCAACACGACACCCTAGAGCAAGCTATACATACTATCACACATATCTCATACCAAAAGAGTACGCTGCCGAGCCAAGAAGTCTGCACTACTGATGCTTCGCTTAAGCACGCGAGATAGACCTGCCGAAACCCCATCAAATTCTACTCTGTTGATTCAAGATACTTCTATCCCCCAAGGTTCTGCTGTGAAATCTTGGCGTTCCTTTGCATCATGATGGCCCGAGTGCTGCCAACTCACTAAAGCATGTTCGTTACTTGTCACACTTAACCTCAAAGACACCAACACGCAGAACTCAGAGAGTATGAATCTTGCAAGCTCAAACAGGCCCTGCTGTTTAGTCGTATCGCCTACAGAACGACTTATACTCCAGTCGAACCTCCTTTTTTTTATCAAATTTTAAATGTTAAAGGGGCCCTGAACGGCGTTTTGAGCATACTAAATGAACTAGCGCAATCATTAGATTGGGTCGTCAACGTCATCTGTGCCAAGCAATACTCTTTTACGCGTAGCGGAAAGCTCACACTTTTGCTGCAAAGTTTGTCGCTTCTTTCTCACCCTTCCCTTCGTATTTTTTGGACGTCGCCATCTTCACATGTCTACGTCATCGATTCCCATATGTTCGTCAACAGCTAGACATCCTGCTATTGGGCGGCTTTTTCACGCACTTCCGGCCAAGATATAAGTCGTCTGCTCAGTGTCGTCTCTCCGGCTGATCTGTCCGCGGAGTGCCGGAGTGCCTGGACATTTTACGAGAAACGAAACAAGTGTAAACAAACGCTTACCGTTTGTATTGAATGCAACACGGCCATAACACGACATGGATATTCTCTTACCTGAGTACGTTCCATAAAAAAAGCGTTGAAGCCCCGTGGCACTTATTTCGTTCAATCGCACAGAATGCCCTGAGCCGAATGCCCGGGTTTGACGCATACATTTTATTCAACTTCAAAACAATCCAGAGATGCCTTTCGAACAAACACAAAGTGAGAATATGCGTTGCAAGTCTGAACCGTGATTGACAGACGATGGGTTGCCTCCTCCTGCCCGTCGTAAATTCTGCACTCAACTCGCGTGCGGTTTGCGGGGACGAACAGCAAGTCACTTAACTCCTGCGCACAAGCCGAGATGGCTTTTAGCCACGCACACTGCACATACCCCATGCCAGGTTCAGTCGTACGTCGCTTGAGAAAGATAATACCGACCATGCAAAGCATTATCCATCCGCAGAAGCACGACGTCGCATTTCATCGCGAAACAAAGGCGTCCACAACACACACATCATCGCCTCTTATAATGACAAACGCATCTAGAACTTCCCAATGGGAGTGAGTGGTACTCCTGCAGTGCCCCCATGTCGCAAGGTGGGGCCCCGAGCTGAACCGAGATCATGCAACCATAACTTACTTCTAGAGCGGTTTGTACCTTGTTGCCAAGGCAACCGATGTTTAAGATTGTCAAAGAAATGGCGCTGGCTCCAGCGCTATGAAGCTCAGAGCCTCGGCGGAGCATGTTTTGCCAACGTTGCCGCTCTCCACCACGCGTCGCCCCAAGCTGAACTGGTCACATGATTGAAGCGTTTTGTGCACGGGTTCTCTATCGGTTCAAAATATCTTTTTCACATGCCGCCGGCAGGAATTACCGCCGCCGCAAAATAAGACCCGGCACCAGCGGGGCCACATCTGATTCGGCGCTTTTTGGATAAACAGTGCGCGGTGCATCAAAGGGAAAGAGCGCACGATCCTCCCCGTGCAACTGCGATTTCACCGCCGATAGCAACTGCAGCAACGTACACCGCGAAAGGGCACCGCCACGCCGCAGCACACATGCGACCAGATTTTTCGTTCGCTTTTCCAGCCTTGAGCGGAGTGCGAAATTCATGGTAACAACAAAGCTTGCCCGTAGCAGACGGCAGCCTGTGGAGCGCGATAGCGGAAGTACGTCACCATTGAAAAGCGCAGCATCATGGGAGGGAAGGCTAGCGCGCCGTCAACAGCGAAGAATAAGTTGAAACGAGGACGAAACATGGCGCACATAATGCGCGGTTTTTGATATACGATTTCTCAGGTAATACTCATCGCTTTAACAAAATTCTTGCGGGAGGAGATTGCTAATACATTGGTTTATTTTGTTACTTGTACATCCATGCAAAGGGGAAGGTATTTCAGGACCCCTTTAAGGGGGCACATGGGTGTTTGGACCAAAAAATTGCACAAAAAAGCATTTTTTAGGTATGACTTTTCTCTTGATTCGCAGTTTTTCCTCCAAGCATTGCGGATGTGGATCAGTGCCACGTACTTATAAAAGCCATAGGGGCCCGATTTTAATGACAAAATAATTATTTTCCAATAATTTTTCACTTTTTCGCCTCGAGTGGTATCGCAGTGATACCAAATTCTCGAGAGGTACATCCCAGCATGTAGTGCAGCTAGGAACATCATTTCTTTTGCACTGTGAAGCTGAATGTGTAAACCACGCGATATGGGAAGCAGATTTTGCATTTGTGTTTGAGTAGTTGTTTAATTACCCTGATTTTAATTGGTTAGCAGGAGTAGTTCAAACCTAGAATTTAGAATTGGTGTAGACTTCTATAGGTTTTCAAAACAAAAAAAATTCACCACCTTCCCGTAGGGGAACCCTGAGAAGCATGCGAAGCCCCCATGCGGTCGACTCAAGTCGACTGCGTTTAGGTTGTCCGCAGACATCATGCTCACCTTGTCTATGATCACGCATTTCACTGTGCGGAAGGCCACGCGGAAGGTGTTCAACTCGCAGGCGCTGAGGCCTCTGTCCTTGTTGGGACCGGTGGTCTTCCGAAAGAGCTTGAAAGCAGCGTGCACCGTAGTTCCTCCCACTGCCACAGCCGCATTTCTGGTGGTCGCGCAGATGGCGAACGCGTTGTAGGCGGTGTTGTTGCTGGTGTTGCTGTACCGGTTGTAGAGGTCCATGTACCGGTTGCTGTACCGGTTGTAGAGGTCCGGAGGACAAACGTCTTGCCGTAACCGGCCGGTCCGGTGAAGAAGACCCGTAACGGAGGTGCTGACGGTATCGTCTGCCAGTGGATGATCTTGTTCAGTAGCTCATGTTGTTCCGCATTTTTCATCCTCATCCAGTTGTAGTATTCGTCCCGGTCAATGATGTCCTGGCGCTTGCGCACGGCCGCGCACGGACTCGCGTGTTTGATCAGGCGCACCAAATCTTGGCTCGGGATGAGGTCGGTGTCTTCGTGTTACGGGTGGACGATCACGGCAAGCGGAGGTGCTGCTCCTTCTTTGTGTTCTTCTTGTTGTGCCCTCTTCGCGCATCTGTCCACGGCGCTGACACACCGCTGACACTGGCGTTGACGCTGTCGTTGCAGGTGGCGTTACCGGCAGCGTTGCCTGTGGAACTCATCGCGGCGTTGCGGGAGGAGGTTCCTCAACGGGAAGATGACGACGGTGGTTGAACGCGAAGCTATCTAGTGACTGATTCTTTGGTTCGCCAATCGCTTGGGGCATCCTGCCACAATCATCATCAGCGGTGCCTGGCCTGCCTGGCTTGCTCAGTGTGGTGGTGTGAACGCCGCATAAAGGCGCCCACACAACGGTGGAAGAAACAGGCACCACCATAAGCTGCTTCGCACTTAAAAAACAGCTTCCCATATTTAATTCTCCACAACTTCTGATATCTATTCATGTCCTGCAGATAATCCTTTGTTGAATAGTTTTTTTGTACGGTTCTCAAAAACAATCAAGGAATTTTTTAAATTAACACAGAAACTAGTCACCTCACATCAAAACTAATTAGATATTTCAGATCAGCTAAAAAACTGAACAAGCCTATGAAGTTTCATCAGAATTGGTTGGAAAGAAAAAGAAGTTTCTAGTACCAGTGTGCTTCCTTAAATGGAAAACCTACAAGACGGCCCTTCACCTGCCCACCTTCATACCCTCACAAAAACAACACAAACTCACTCAAGTTCACCATCAACTTGCAACCTAGCATGATCAGAAGTTCCAAGCAGGAAAATTGACCCAGAATGCAATATTGCACCGACTCAGGAAACGATTACACACATGGTGAAGGGGCGTGTTGGCTATTGAAAAAAACTTTACATGAAGTTTTGTTCGGCACACATAAAAAAAGGTAGAAACCAGTAGGAGGAGAAAAACACTTTCAAGACAACAATCAGTGTAAGTTATACTGCTTTTTATTCAACTTAACAATTTTAGGCTTTGATATTTCTCAAAATTTTAACAAGTGCAGGTAGCAGGCTGAGAAATGCTGATTTTGCTTGGACTTGAACTCAACCTTAAATGCACTTCCGTAGGTCGGTACGTGCTTTATGCCAGATTGACTTCTATCACGCGAGACTAACTATGTCACTGCGATCGCTAATTAGCTAAAGTGTCAGCTCTTAAATTTTTAAAATTAAAATTCCGGATTGGTTTGGAATTATACACAAGTGTCTAGACAACTGGTACATGCAGCTCAATGTACAGTGATTTCGACATTGCTTGGCACGTAAAGAGGGTCGACATTACGGTAGTAACGACAGGGTAAAATGAATACTGGCATGACGATGTACCAACTCAGATGGATTAGCCAGCAACGACTACAGCTGCCATCAGAACCATTTGGCTGTTTCACCAAATCGCATTTGGCTGCAACTTCACATACCCACCCACGATTCTCACAAACACATAGGCAGATGCAGAAGCACAGCAGACACACCACAAGGAAACTCTCTTGGTTATACCCATCACACAGGAAGATGCTCACACAATACTCTACCAAGCAAGTAAACAAGCTGAGCCTTGCATTCATCTGGCCCGCAGGATCGACATGAACGACTTCACAGGCTCGATCCAGAGCAAACGTTCCAGCTCGCTCATGCTCCTCGACTTCACAGAAGCCAAGAGACACTGCTACACCGGCTGCGTCCTGGAGTAGCATTCACCTGTAAGTATCGCCACACAATCGGACGCGAGGACTGGTTGGACTACCTTTAGTGTGGCTGTCCTGAAACTATCAAACATTTGCTTAGCGCTTGCCCAAAGTACTCCAGTGAGCGAAAGATCCTTGACGCAGCATTAATAATACGCTTGTACACTCGCCCTCCGTCCGAACAAAAGATTTTGGGCACGTGGGTTGACAACAGGAAACAAATCCTAGCTGTTAAAGCCCTGCTTATATTTCTTAGTTACTCCTCTCTGGATTCTCGACTCTAGGTTGCTACAAAATTTGACGGCAGAATAAATTTTTTAAGGAGGATTCTTATGTAGTGAAAAGTGGACTGTAATAATCTGGTTCAGCGCCCCATTGTATGTGAGGCGTTTATTGGTTTTATTCCTTGTACATAGTTCATTCGTTGATTTTGTCGTCATTCCTCATACCTTCCATATTCATTCCCTTCTCTTTTTGTCCCCAGTTCGCTCCCCCCAGTGGGAAATAGCAGGCCCAAGTACAGTTTCTCAGGCCGGCCTCTTCTCCCTTTCAAGAAACATTTACCCTGTCTCTTTCTCTCTCTCAAAGGGTGACAATGACGATGACCGCTGTTAGAAGCTCATGGCCTATTCCCTTACTCTCATAACAAACCAAATTCTCACATACCGACAGAGTGGGACTGGCGACTGACAATGAAAAGGGATGTCAAAGTTCACAGTGAATTCTCCAGTTCCTAATGGCTGTGATGTGAACATACCCGCTTGAAGGAACACTCTGTGGCATTCTTTTTATTTATTTAGTGCACAATTTTGACACAGGGCATTAAAGTAACAGAGGGGTAAACAAAAGGAAAGGGACGGGATGCGAGCGGCTTCATGCACTACAGAATAGTGTATAGGCCAGTCCCGGCAAGAGATTCCAACAGCTGCTTGTGGAGAGAACCATGCGTTCAATTGGCACTAGTGCTATTGCATTCCAAACCAATTAGAAATGCTTCGGTGTCCTCAAACTTTTTCTCCCGTCACACAACATATAGGTGTGCACACTTTAACACATTTAGGCGAAACAAAATTTTTGTTTATTGACATACATTTACAGGGCAAAGTGTAGGAAACCTATGGTATCACTACTAGTAACAGTGCTATGTGCGCAAACAGGTTTACCCCACGGTACTATTTTAGGGGTAGATCACAGGCCTATATGTTGTAGTGTACGGCTGACAATCGAACCATTCAAACTGATGGCCTATGTTTCATTAATTTTGTGGCAGATAATTTCAATACAGAAGCGGTTTTAGCTTATCAATAGACATACCTGTAGCTCTTTTAAACTAGGTACTTCTGTGATAGAATCTCTTACGAGGAAAACATTTCACAATAAGCTCAGTTGTGAAAGTTGAAGCTATTTTAATGACGTCTGAATGCAGTATGGAGAGGCAGCTTTCTGTTTATATCTGTCGCACGGTGGTATCTACAGTAGGAGCTTTCTACTGCAGGCAAACCTGGGATATTTTTCTGCTAGTGCTACCTTCTTTTTATGCCTCATTTTCCTCACAAGATATAACCAATCCTCAGCACTGATCTAGGCAAGCTAAAAAAGTATGCAGTGGAACAGCATATAACTTGTTACATTCTTTACCACAGATCTACAACAAAAATTTAAAAAATGGGGAAAAAAATAGACCGCACTTGTTTATGAGAAGCAAATGTATGTATGGCTATTCAAAGTCTTCATTCGGCTTCATTTTTATGTGTCACACACACGAACTAAGACCACAAAAGTTACAATTACGGAACATGGATAGCGTGCTTGTAGTCTTGTGATTGGTCTGGGGGGAAAGTGCACGGGTGATTATGAAATTGAGGTCACCCAATGACAATGACTGCGGATTACCAACAACAAATGTCGTTACTTCTTTGTCGTGAGCCAGCAAATGTTATTCTCTTTTTTTGGTTTAGTTTCAGTTCGGGTTCGGCATGCTGAAAAACGTTTTGGTTGGGTTCAGTAAAAGCAGTGTATACTGCTATATGGTGAGACCCAATCCACCTGTGTTCAAATGACCTGCTACACAAGAAGAGCTACTGGCCGACGTGATACCAGCACCTCCTAGTGGTGCGCGAAAAGTTGTGTTTTTCTGTAATTCAATTCATGCTATGCACGACTACGCCAGAGCTGAGCATCGGGGCTGCGCATGCACTCCTCACCGCACACAACAGTAGTGTTTTTGCTTTGCCCGAAAATGTGACAGTGGACCCAGCTGTACGTGGTGAGTTGTCCCAAGTGTCAACGCTTAAATGCCCAATGACTGCTCAGCCGGGAAGGCTCCACTCTGCGAATCCCCCTTTACCCCTTGAAAAAGTGGGCATAGATTTGAAGGTCCCTTTTTCTCGGTCAAAGAATGGGAACCATTAGATGATCCGGCGCATCGACTACCTTTCAGGCCATAGTGAGACAGCTGCATTGTCATCTGCAACAGCTGCCAAAGTGACCAACATCATTCTCAGTCGCAGTATACTTCAACATGGCCCACCTAATGTCCTCATCAGTGACCGTGGACTCCAGTTCAGTGCTGACGTCGTTGAAGGGCTACTTCATCTGTCCAATTCTGAATTCTGGCATTCAGTGCCATATGACAAACAAAAAAATGATCTCACTGAGGGGACCAACCGGACACTCACTAACATGAATGCATGCATGTTGCTTCTGACCGCAACTGCGACGACATCTTGCCGTTTAATACCCACGCTTACCACACTGCCAAGCATGAGACAATGGGTTATGGCCCATTCTACCAAGTTGACGCACGTGTTCCCCCAAGTACCTCAACACCAACTTCCTTCTTTCACGACTAGGCCAGCCTATCAAACACCCTCTGCTTTGCTGAAGAAGCTTGGAAACTCACTAGTCTCAACATACTGCAGTCACAGAACTGCTCGAAACTCCGCTACGACAGCCAACATCAGGAAATTCGTACTCGCGAAGAGACCTGGTTTTGCTCTAGACACCTCAGCGACAGCATGGACTGTGCAAGAAACTGCTGCCACATTAAGTCAGCCCATTCGTGGCACTTGACTGACTTAGTTGTCTGAACTATTCCATGTTCAGCTTACTGCTTGAGGGCGGCTTAGTCGCAGAACTCAAGTGGCTCGCGTACCTTGCTTGAAACGCTTTGAACCACGTGACACTCACTGACTTGCAGAGATGGCTGCATCTTTGATGGGGGAAATGTTATGGCCCCCAAGGCCTGGCGATATTGGCCGCCTTAAATTTTGACACCAGCGAGAAAGATGTCACGTTACAATACTGAGGAGGAAGACGATGAAGCTGTCTGGTAGCCCAGTCCGCCATCTTTTCTTACCACCCCTTTGTAAATAATTGAGTTTTTCACCGTAAGGATATCGTGGTGGCTGAAGCAGGATTTTATAAGTGGTCTTGCGCAAGCAAAAATGATCCAGCTTTGCACCAAGCACTAGGCAAGACAGCATTCCACTATTAACAGTTATGAAGAAAACGATAATTGTTTCACCTCGAACAGCTGGGTATAACAGTGGCTGTGAGGGCCATCCTCAAGATATCACTCACTGAGGTTAAACAATAACTGCTGAATCAGGCTGCATTATGCAATTGACCATGCAACTGCCTAGTGCTATCAGCAGTGTTTGACAAAGCCTAGCATTGTATTCAAACTTTAGGCATGAGCAAAGGTAGAACAGCTATTGCCATTACATCTGTCAGAAGCGCATTGCGCCACTACCACTCACGTCACATGGAAAGCTGGCAACTCAAAATAAAGTCTGCTTTCTTCTGGTTGTCGGCACTCCTTACATACTTGTAACGCTCATTCATGTCCAGGTGGCAACTAAAGAGGAAACCAATTTTGCCGAAAAATGTTTCTCAGTAAAAGTGTGTTAAGACAGACGACGGCCAGAATGCAGCCGAGCAATCATAAACCTAGTTAAGTGTATACAACGGCCGTTCCCCTAATTTGAAGTCACTAAAAGAAGCCAAAGTGCCCACTCAATCAATTAAGCACAGCAATCCCAAGGCACACACTAAGCTGTAACACTGAAGACTACACGAGGCTGCAGCTGTGCTATGACGATTCCTAAATGGCAACAAGCCAACTTTTTCAATTTCATAATGTCGCGAACAAAAGTATGAAGTTCACACAAGTGGCCGCCAAAATGTATTGCAGCGCCATCATGCGAAAGAGCTTCTGCTGTCGACACACTGGTTGTGCACCCCATTTTAACTGCATGCATATTCTTTGGATCGCCTGAGTTTATACAATTTTGGTGCGGAAAAGGACTGAGCTGTTTCGCTTCGGTTGCCCTTGTGTCACACATTTCCTAAGTGTTCTCGCTGAGCAATGATGAACAATGTGATTAGCGTAGAATGATGTGCTGAACCAGTGGGGCGCTCTTGTTACTCCTCATCATGAACTCTAGCACACGACAGCTTCATTCAAACAAGGCCAGAGTATGTAATATTTTTGAGTCCCTGATTGTATAGGAAATGCAATGATTACAGAAGACAGAGTAACAATAAAGAACAAAAACACAGAAGACAAATAATGCGCTAACATATAGTAACTGCAAAATCAGACACTCACTGGGTCCACCTTTGAAATAAGGCACATGTGCAGCTGAAGCAAAACTGTTCAGTCCCTCTGCTTACCAACACTGCATCAACTGCTAGGTGCAAACTATGATGCGTGCAGTTAAAATAGCAACACAGCCTTTATCTCGGCAGCCGTCGCCCTTCCGCAAGGTGGCACTGCAGTGTGCTTTGGTTGGTGATTGTGAGGAATCCCGACTTTAGCTCCATACAGTACCCGTTCGGCCATGTGGAATGGTTATCGATTGATTTAAAAGAATGAGTCAGTTTCACACAAACACCAGTATACTCAGCAGGTGACGAGCCTATTGCATACAGTGGGTGTACCCCAGAAACAACACAGAACAGTATATCTGCTTTACCCCAACGAGCGTGCACTCTGGCTGCTTGAACACTCCTGACACAAACAAGAGCACACTCAATCAGCCAAACACGCACCTACCCCAGACAAATGAGTAGACTGGGTCACTCATTAATGTTTCAATATATGGCTCTCGAAACTACTATTCTCAGCTGTTAAGAGAGGTTTTGCATGTACTTATACAACCGCATGGTGTTGCTACACAAAATATTCCTGCCTATGAAAAGCTCTGCCTGTAGGATTACACCACCAGTTCCCGCACGCAAAACAGAACGCCTGGTAGCGTCAAAAAAAGACTTCAGCGCAAGCGTGCTGTTGAGTACTGTTGTGCAGTGTACATGGTGCTGTCGACGTAAATAAATTCTGCTGGCGACTGTCTGCAGCAATCTTCAAGGATGTATAGCTTGCTGCAATAAAATATAAAATCGCGCGCGCGCTCACACGAAGTGTCGCTGTCAATGCGGTGAACAGTATCACGGCAACACATGACATACTACGTCCCGCAACAATGATTTCTTTGGCTCGCTTCACGGTGTATCACGGCCGGAACTTTTAGAAACCAGTGGCACACAAACGTCACCCGTACACAGCGCATCGGCGCGAGACCCTGGCGGTAGTCATTGCCGCAACGCGAGCTCACACGGACGCACACAGAACTGTCCGCTAGCTGGTTTCTCACTCATTTGTCCATTTCTGAAGACGGCGAGCACAAATGACGGTGTCAATTTCTTCAAACACACTCACGCACAACCAAAAACAACGACAGGCCAGCCGTCACCAACATAAACATCGGGGTATGCTTGCTGCCTTAATATCGCGGCACTGCAAATATCAAACTAAGCGCTGTGCAGGTATGCTTCCGTAGGCACAAACAAGTGCTTCGTGGATTTATACCTCGATTCATACAGTCACAAAATAGTCGCGACGTAATACAAGTTGATGCGACTATTTTCCTCCGCATCGCTTCGCTTGAGCAACGCCGCCATGTTGTTTAGCCTGAAACCTTCTGATAGCCCTGACTGGCCCGTAGAAGGTCGGTAGGAACCACTCAGGGCGTCGGATGATGGCTGGCGAAACACGTTATCCTCGCGGACCGGCAAAGAGTTGAAGTTGGCAAACTTCTGGCAGAAAGCAACTTTCTGCCGGAAGGCGCCGCGTTCCGGCCGCCGGAATGATTTTGGCCGGAACGGAGTGACCTTGCCCGAGGTACCGTTTATACGCCTTGAAGGGAGCGTAACGGGGCTGATTCACGATTGCCAGAGCATAAGCATCGTGGTGACGGTATTCTGCCGCGTCAACGTATAAAAGATCTGGTCTTACAGGCAGGCGTCGCTGAAGAGCCAGCGCTCGTTGCATTCTGCGACCAGCATGATACACAGGGTGCATGTTGCGTGGTATAGAACGGACGACAAGTCGAGCGTGAATACCGCGATGAATGGGGAATTTATGAGCGGGTGAAGTAGGGGCACAAATCCCGAGTCGGTCTAGGATGTGGAGACCGGTTGAGGTTGTGGATAAGTACGCTTTTTGTCCTGTCAGGTGCGCCTCCACAAGCTCCTCGGCATTATTATGGATACCCAGATGGTCTAATCTGGCATTGAAAGAGTACAGGGGTATCTGAAGTGCCGCTTTGTAGGCTTTGCTGATGAGGCAATTGATTTTTTGAAACTCAGCAGCACTGACATGAAGGTAGGGGAGGGAGTATGTTATTCTGCTGATCACGAAGGCCTGAATTAGTCGCGATCTTTAACTCTCACACAGCCCATTCTGGCGGTTGGCAATACTTTTTTATGATACCAATTGTTTGGACAACCTGATTAGTTAACTGGGTGACGAATTGTGTATTGGTTCGATTCCGTTGTATAAGGAGCCCGAGAACTTTTAGTGTGAGAGGCAGTGCGGCGACGTGGAGAGGACGTTTTCAGAGAAGATCACACGCGACAAGCGCAAGGCCACGCGCCGCTCGCCGCCATAGCTGACCGATAAAAAGCGCGAAGGCTCGTGGGTGCATTGTTTTCTCACGCGGAGTGCCGCCACTTCCGGTTCGGGAGCCCTCCTGGCCTCCCGTACGCCGTTGGCTTTCACGCGCGGTTGTGCTTGTTGTTTATGTTTCCACCAGGGAAAAAACTTTCATGCATCCGGAATTCTATAAATAACGATTGGCCCTACTAGGCGTTTATGTGACAGGTAAGCACCCTGTGACAAATACACAGCACGCACATACGCGCCTGAAAGCCGCCGGCGTACGGGAGGGCAGGAGAGATGTCGAACACGAAGTCGCGGTAGCAGACGACGTACCCATGAGCCTTTGTGCTTTTTACCGGTCACCTATTTGACCCCTACTTGTGGACGCTAGCCGAAGTGTGCGGTCAGGAAGTGGAAATGAAGACGAAGGAAGCACAGACACAGTATGTGGACCCTCTCCCCTGCGACTTGTTAGAAACGGTGTGAAGTTGTAAAAACAACGTTTGTTCGTGTCGGGTGTCAATTACTGTTGCTATCCCGCGATATTAAATCCAACGCTGGCCACGATAATGACCCTGTTCTAGACGATGTATTAGCAACCGTCCAGAGAATTGAAAAAGGACAGGGTGAGCTTTGTAGTGAGCTTGTAGCTTTGGTGCAGGGGAGGGCGTCAGTCGATATGAGATGGACCAATTGTCTGACAGGATTCGCGCTGGCGATGTAGATATAGCATCTCTAAAAAGCGACCACGCCTATGCAGATATACTACCAACCACAACCGACACTGTCGCACTACAGATTTCTTTATTTATTTATTTTATTTACATACCCTATAGGCCCGAATACGTGGTAGCGGCAACGAGCCCTGTACGGCGTTATGGTCACTGATTCCGTCCAGTATGTTTGGTTTAGCAAGCTGTGGGTGGATTGTGAGTACAAGAAATGCCCAGCTTTCTCCCTCGAAATTAAGACTTCACAGGAACATAGCAACACCACTTCAGGAAAGTGATATTTGGCATAACCAAAGAACTCAACGAGAAGATGAAAGCACTACGAGATATTTCCAGGATTCTGAACATTGTTTGTCTAATTCGCTGTCAAATCGTTCCCCCCATGCATTTAAATGGGATAGCTTCTAAGGCTCAGGAACCTAGTTGCGCAACGTGCAAGACTTGAAACTGTGCACAAAGCAAGTTTTCACCCCCAATATTAGCTGCGCAAAATGCGTTTACAGTTCGCTAAATAACTGCAGAACAATCACTGTTGAAAGGACTGCCATGAGCGGGAAAGCTGCACATCAGTATGTGGCCGCCACGCGTCGGTTCGTGCACAAGTTGTTTGAGATTATGACAATGAAGTAAGAGCAGAAAGCTTAGTTGTTCGTGCCGATTACGTTGAGCACGAACGGTTAGAGAGGCCCAGTCAATATCAGGATAATTAAAGTCACCGGCACGAATTAAAAGACAACTCGGGGACTTGAGGAAAATGGTGTCGATAGTATCGTTAAGAATGTCTACGAAATCCTTCCGGCTATCGCTCTGTAGCAGGCCCCGATGACGCAGTGAACAGGTTGAAAATAGGAAGAAACCCAAACGATTTCAAGAGAGAAGAAAATGGAAATAAGTGATGAGTGATAACTAGATTTCATGCCGATTATGACTCCTCTCCCTCGGCAGCCCGCTCGGTCTTTGTGAAAGAGCGCAAGGGACGAGGGAACTGTTAAGTCAGTGTATGCAACATCTTCAGATAGCTGTTTCGGTGCCTACAATTATATGAGCCGGACACGTGAACAAAATAGCGTTTAGGGGTCCTATGGCACTATTCTCGACTGCACAAATTGCCGGCAGTTCGCCATGTTTGCCGGCAATTTGCGGAAGTCTTTTCTGATTGGCTTTCAATTTTGGTCACGTGCTTCTGGTTGACAAAGCGGTTGTGCGTGCTGTCGCCATTTTGACGTTTTATGACGTTTACAGGCACCGGTTCTTAAGTTTGCCTTATTTATCTTTACTGAAAGCGCATAATTCTTGGCCGGCAATGAAAAACCAGACTAAAAGCGCAAGACATGACAACGTAGGCCTGTCATTGCTATTTAACAACAATAATGCCTGTAATACACGCACTCTCGTGTCATTGGCTGAGAAGGCATGACGTATTTAAACAGTTGGCGGGAACGATTACGTCATGCATTGGCAACTTCAGGCTGCGTAAAAGTGACGTAATGCTACGTAACAGCTTCAAAATTGCGGCGGTTTTGGTCGCAAAATACAAGCAAAATAGGGCAAAAAATTGCCCCGGCTTTTGGCGCCATGAAATGTCCGCCAATTTGCAGCAGGCGCAGTTTCGCATGCACGCTGTTTAAAGGAGCACCGACACCAATTTTCGGCGTTAATAATATTGCACAGTTCACTTCCTTCACTCAACCGAATACCCTGGGTGAAATATGAGCCACCTGCGACGCGAAGAACATAGTTTATTGGATCTCATTTATCGCCCCGACGGAGCAGCGCGCGGAGCGGCACTCAACAAATGGACATCAGCGTGACATCATCCAGGGAGAGCCAAAAGAAGTGACGCGGCAGCGCTCGCCAAAAGCTCATGACGTCACTTCATGCACGCGGCCCCACGAGCGGCGAGTGGGTGCAACACCCTCTCAAGCGGGCGCCGGTGACGTCCGCACAAAGCGGTGAGGTCAGGTAGGGAGTCTGTGATATGCGCCGTTCGGGATGAAAGCGCGGAAATTTGAAACAAACGACTTTCAGGCCGTTCAATGTAATTAACTATCGCGCGCTAAAGTATTTGAAGTGCTGTTTCAAGTTCGCCAGGCCATTAAGCATCAATAAAAGCAATAAAAGTGTAACAGAAAATTTTCGTGTCAGTGCTCCTTTAAAGCATGTTTCCTACCGAAACAAATTATAGTTTTAACTGCTTCTAAATCAGCAATCATGGAGCATACAAATAACGTGCAGTATTTTGCTTTTATGTTTGGCAATAAAATAAAAATTGTTTGTTTGGTGTAACCGCAACATAAGAGGGCAGTACAAGCCTCTCCATGAAAAGAGAACCTAATGCATGGCATTTGTCCACACTCGTCCTAGTAAGCTGTTGGGTCACGTGATCGAAATCAAGAGAAAAATAACAAAGAAAAGTGACTCTTTGGTTTCTTAAAGCGCTGATTGGAGTCGAGATTGATGAATGAGTGAATCGGCGACATCGGTGCGCTCCGCGGTTATCAGACGTAGCGCTTGGCTGCTCGTGTGTGTCATAGAAGCCATGGTCGGGGCCGTCTTTTTCTGTGATCATGCCATAAACTTGTAACATGGCAGCAGACGATGGCGTGGCGGCGGTGGCGGCAGGGAAGGTGATAACGCAACAAAGCTTGCATTGACGCAGAGAGCCCCGCTATGTTGCTAAAAGCAATTGAAAGAAATAAATAGATACAGTAAAAAATTGTGTGATGTTCTTTAGCTCGACATCTGCCTTTCGCTAGCTTTTGCATCAACGTTACTGATCGCCTTGTGGTGTTAACGCCAATTTTGACCTCCAGAAATGTGTTTTTTTTTGTCAGCTTCAGCTACCGTCCTAATGTTTATGGTACATGCCAAGTGTTTATATCTTTTTTGCACAATGTTTGATACCTTGGTTGCGATCTTTATGAGTGAATCGTCAAATTACACTGCATGTCGCCATAGCTATAGGTGCGGCACGTCACTGATTGCTTACGTCGTGCTTTCGCAAAAAAAACATGGCGAATTGCCGGCAATTTGTGCAGTCGAGAATAGGGCGGTTACACCAAACAAATAATTTTTATTTTATTGCCAAACATAAAAGCAAAATACTGCACGTTATTTGTATGCTCCATCATCGCTAACTTGGAAGCAGTTGAAACTATAATTTGTTTCGGTAGGAAACATGCTTTGAGCACTGCGCATGCGAAACTGCGCCTGCTGCAAATTGCCGCACATTTCGCGGCGCCGAAAGCCGGGGCAATTTTTTGCCCTATTTTGCTTGTATTTTGCGACAAAAACAGCCGCCATTTTCAAGCTGTTACGTATCATTACGTCACTTTTACGCAGGCTGAAGTTGCCAATGCATGACGTAATCGTTCCCGCCAACTGTTTAAATTACGTCACGCCTTCTCAGCCAATCACAGATGGGGTGTGTATTACAAGCAGTATTGTTGTTTAATACCAAAGACAGGCTTACGTTGTCATGTCCGCTGCATTTAGTGTGGTTTTTCATTGCCGGCCCAGAATTATGCGCCTTTAGTAACGAGAAATAATGCAAACTTTAGAACTGGTGTCAGTAAACGACATGAAACGTCAAAATGACGAGAGCACACACAACCGCTTTGTCAACCGGAAGCACGCGGCCAAAATTGAAAGCCAATCAGAAAAGACTACCAGCAAATTGCCAGAATTGCCGGCAATTTGTGCAGTCGAGAATAGGGCCCATGCTTTAAACCAGGTGTCATGCGAAACTGCGCCTGCTGCAGATTCGCGGACATTTCGTGGCGCCAAAAACCGGGGAAATATCTTACACTATTTTGCGACAAAAGTAGCCGCTATTTCCAAGATTTTACGTAACATTACGTCACTTTTACGCAGGCTTAAGTTGCCAATGCATGACGTTATCGTTTCCTCCAACTGTTAAACAACTTCATGCCTTCTCAGTCAATCACAAAGAGGGCGTGTATTACAGGCATTATTGTTGTTTAATAACAGACATGCGTACGTTGTCATGTCCAGTGCTTTCAGTCTGTTTTTTCATTACGAGCCAAGAATTATGCGCTTTCAGTAAAGAGAAATAAGGCAAACGTTGGAACTCGTGCCCGTAAACGTTCTAAAACGTCACAGCGCACGCTTTGTCAACCGGAAGCACGTGACCAAAATGGAAAGCCAATAAGAAAACACTTCCGGCAAATTTCCAGCTTTCCCGGGAATTTTTGCAGTCGAGAATAGGACCCTAGGGCGTCAAGTTTGTGATACATGCTACGAAAATTTTCAACCAGCAAGGATACCGGTTTTCTTGACTTAGTTTTTTTAACTGGCCCTTTAGATGATCATTGTGGAGAGGGCGCTTTCGTTGAGGCCACCTTGACAACGCAGTCGTTTGCAGCATCATAACAAAAAGTGGAGTTTTGCATGTGGAGTTTGTTGAAGCGCACGGTGTATTTCTCGATGCTTTCTCGGTTCGATTTCGCGTAATCGCGCAGTCTTTTCCGGGCTAGCTGTACGTTGGGTGAAAAATCCTCTCGCCGGACTTTGGGCGTTTTTAGATTTTTCAACTTTGAGGCGTTACTCAGGGCTTCCCGTTTTGATATAAATTTAAGAAATTAAACAATAATGGGACGGTGAAAGTCAGGTCGGGGCGCTATGGGCTCTATCAATGGGCTCTATCAATGTAGGTTATGGGCTATATCAATGTCTCCAGCTTCGATTTCAAGGTAGGTTGAAAACAAAAACTTTGACAACACATTCCGATTCTGTGTATCCTTCATTTTCTTCTTCAGGAAGGCCTTTAATTACAAGGTTGTTACGCCTCATACGGTTGTTCATGTCATCAACGACAACCACAAGACCTCATTTCTTTTACAAACGTTCGCCTTATTCTGATGGAGGCGAAATGCGAAAACGCCCATGTGTTCGAGATTTCGGCACACATTAAAGATCCCCAGGTGGTCAAAATTAATCCGGACCCTCCACTACGGCGCGCCTCATCGCCTGCGTTGCGTCGGCGCGTTAAAACCTACAATCAATCAAACGTTCACCTTACCTTCCTCCGCCGAATCAGCCACTACGCCAAAAGTTTTTTTTTTTGAAATTTCGACACATTATTCAGTTTTTTCGTATCAGTCAAAGGGGCCTCAATGCTGCTGATTTGCTGTTTGATTGCGTTCAAATTAGTCGTACTTGCCTCGTGGCAGTTCTTTAACCAAGTTAGAACGTCCTCGATCTTAGGCCCTGGGTTGGATTCAACGTCACCTGCACAAAGCAGGAGCAATGCAAGCACGCGGACAGCAGTAGTGTCGAGGGCCTCGGACCGAGAACGCCTATTGAATTCATTCGGGCGGGAAAACGGCTTTGAGAGAGGCACTATAGCGAACGACAGGCAAAAAACCTGCCGATGCGCAACCGATAGGTGCACACGTCGACACCCATGGGAACAGAAGGGAGGATAAGCGGCCACAGAAGCTTTCAGTACAACACTTGAGTGGAAAAATGTATACCTAGAAAGGCAGAACACAACACTGCGATGATACAGAAAAAAGGCAGCGCCGATCCATTTTTTTTTTTGGCATCCCCAATCACCCTACAGAAACATCGACTTCAGAAAAACAAGTCATATTGTGCTCCGAGGTTCTGGGTGTTACCCTTGTTTCATCCCACTGGAACGTGCGCATCGTCTTCGACGACGTCAACCCCAAAAAATAGGCCTATTATTGCAACATTCCTTCACTTCAAACACAAAAGAAAATGTTATGGCTGTGGGGAAAAGTTTAAGGACACTGACTACGCTGTCCGGGGGGATTTTTCACTGCAGACGCGTATCGCACGGAAAAAGTTTCGGGATTACGCTAGATCGATAAATGCACCCATCAAGCTAAATGTTCACAATCTGCTCGTGGACGGTTCGTATTATGTGCACGTTGCTCTGTTTGACACTGCCATTAAATCGCCAAGGTAGTGCAAACATGTGTCGACTTCAAGCACTATTCACACTTCCTCTCCCACTTCCGCTGGGCAGTGTCAGTTGCCAATCTCTTTATCGGATTCATTTACGAACATCACAAGCCTGCTTCTCGATGATGGTAACTCTGACATCATTGTCCTAACGGAACCTTGGCTTAGGCCTGAAATTAGTGAAACTGAAGTATTTCTCGATAACAATTCTTTTAACATTTACCGACATGATAAGGGGAAGTGGCGTCCTGTTAGCTGTTAATAAAAAGATTTACTCCTTCGTTATTGATACCAAATCTGATCTCGAAATTGTTTGGTGTGCATGCGCATCCGCGTCAACTAAAGTACTTTTAGATGTGTGCTATCGGCCCCCTGACTATCGGCAATCATTTGCGGGCGAACTTCGCAAACGTGTAGCGACAGCTACCCAAATGTTTCCTTCTGACTTCATGTACATTTTTGGGGACTTCATGTACATTTTGGGAACTTATCCCTTAATCGATTGGGCCTTATTTTTTCCCCTGTCATATACCTCTATAGATTTTGTTAGGTTAGCTTTAGTTTTTAATTTATGTCAGGGAGTTAACGAACCAACTCGTGGTCAGAATTCGTTACATTTATTTCTTACCTCTGCTCATGATACAGTAGGACAAATCATAACACTTCAAGGATTCAGTCATCATAAAGTATTACAAATAACACTTTACATACCACTCAACAATACCCGCTTCACTTCCAAGAAAATAAGAGATTAAAATACAGGTAACTATAAAAATATGAACTGTGATCTGGAACAGCTTTTTTATCAGGAATTTGTGCTCTGTTTCTATCAAACGATCAGCGATCAATGTTCACAGAAAAAAATATCTTCCCTAGTTCACAAGTATGTCCCTTTGATTACCATATCTAATTAAAAGACTAAGCAATGGTTTAAAAACACATTTAAGAAGTAAGAGGAAACGCTTATACCAGAAAGCAAAGTGTACTCCGACTGCTTGGGACGAGTCGAAAGATTTCTAAAAACTTACTGTTCTGCAATATCGGTTGCTAAAGATAAGTATTTCAAACATGATAGGCCCTCACTCCTTAAATCAGATCCAAAAAATTATGGAAAACAATTTCTCCGGATAATGGCTCAACTCGCATTTCCCTGCACGGAGCTAACAGCGTGCCTCTTGCCGACCCCGAGTGCCCGGTAGCTTTTAACGATTTTTTTCCATCAATACTCACCACGAAGGACAATTTTTTGTTCCTTATCCTCACTACCCTTACATGCAACCTATTAACATCACCGAGGAAAATATTTGTCGGCTAATAACCGACCTGAAATTAGCTACGTCGGCAGCCATTGATAACACGAGTTCCAAACTACTGAAAACCACTGTTTCCGTTTCGAGCAAAATAGTGCTGCTCATTCAGTCAATCCCTATCATCAGGACGGCTCCCTTATGACTGCAAAATTGCAAAAATATTTCCTGTATTTAAAGCTGGTGATAGAAATTCACCTGGTAACTACCATCCAATCCTGCTAACTTGTACCTCTTGGAAATTACTGGAACACATCATTGCTTCACATGTCTAAGCCACGACGAGTTCAGTATTTCTTTTATACTAGCCAACGTGGGTCCAGAAAGAGTTTTTCGTGCGATTCACATCTTTTTGACTTTACAAACTACCCGCAATTTAACACGAATAATAACTGTGCTCGCAGTTTGCAAAAACCATATTACTGTTTTGTACACTCCTGCCTTGGCAGCTAAAAGGCCGCTGGCAGTATTGACCAAATAAATAAAATAAACAAACAAACCGATTGCATTTTTTGTCGCGCATTGTCGCCTAATCTCGAAAATATCATGCCTCAGACTAGATTCACTGACTCTTTCCTGGCTGCGACACTTTTGTCTCTTCGCCAACAGTTCACAGTGGTAAACAATTTATCTTCTTCCTCTTGCTACGTTACTTCGGGTGTTCCACAAGGCCGCGTTTTAGGGCCCTCCTATTTTTATTCGTCATCAATAAACTGCCTACGAACATTACATCTTCTATTCGTCTTTTTTCTGTCGATTGCATATTGCATCGTAACATTACCCGTACTGACGACCACATCGCTCTTCCAAATGACCTCATAACTGTTACAAGTTGGTGCAAGACCTGGCAAATGTATCTTAACGAATCTAAATGTGAAGTTGTCTTTTTCATCCGCAAGCATGACAATGCTACGTTCATATACTCTTTAAACAGCTCACCCGTCTCTGAAGCCACTCCATATAAATACCTCGGTGTTCACTTCACTTCAAACCTGTCACGGGCTTCCCATATCACAGCAATTTGCGCCGAGGCCTCGCGATCGTTACGAAGAAACTTAAAAAAATGACCCTAACACCGTACGAAAGCTGGCCTACGTTACTTTTGTCCGTCGTCGACTGTAATTTTCTAGCCCTGTATGGTCGCCTCACCAAAAATATCTTAACAATATGCTTAAAGTCGTGCAGAATAGAGCAGCACGCCTTGTTTCTTCCGATAAAAGAATTCTCATAGCGTCACCCAGATTAAACGTGATAGTGACATCATCTTCATACACGACGTTTTATTGCACTTCTCTGTTTCACAAGTACATTCGTGACAAAAGACTGTCGCCCCTTCCTCTTGAAAGACCACTGCGCATGTCAAAACGTCTACATAACAATCTCAGTTACTCACGCATTTTCGGTCATGCATCAAATTTCAATAGTTCTGCGCTCCCACGTGCCATCTGTCTGTGGAACGATTGGCCCGATAACATTGTTTCCATAGCAAACCATGCCTCCTTCCCCCACCGTATAACCAGTCATATCTTAGGTTTTCATTTTTTATATTGTTCACCGACTTTTACTCTAACCCCCCCACCCCTCCCAGTTTTCACTCCGGTGAAGCGGATTTCCTTGCCACCGCCGACGACACCGCTTTCCCAACTGTTATTCCCCTCGCCCCCACCGATGCCTGTTTCACAAGATGCGCAATCCGCTGACAACGGCGGTAGCGCCCTTATCAGGCGCTACCAGAGCAACTTCTCTGCTTTGAACACCGACGTGAGCCCATAATTCGTCTTCAGCATGAAAGGCTTTCCGCGCGACGTTTTCGTCCATGTATTTCACACCTAAGCACACGTCCACCACTGGTTGCTGGTTTATGCGGGCACTGGTTGGGGGTGGGAGTAGGTGGTCGTGCATGCACAGCTAGGCTTCATGCAACTACGGATGACATGCGCGTTGTGCTGGCAGGAAATTTCAACGTAGAAATCTCGCGGCTCAATGCGACCGGTCAGCTGTCCTCAATGGTCGAGGGGTTTGGGTTTGAGTTGGTATATTAAACAGAAAATGAGATGCCCACGACACGGGGGGAAAACGGGCTGGCACCTGTCTGTCCACTAGAATGAACCTCGAGTCCTTCCAGATTTTACCTCCCTATGGGACAAACGCGTGTCGCTCGCTCGGAGGAAGAACAGCGGAAATCGAAGGAGCGTCTGCCGGAACAGAAGCGCGAATGGGTACGAAAACAACAGAAAGGCGCTGCCGCTGCCGTAGCCGTGGCAAGTGCCAGGTCGTCGAATCGCTGGGAATTTCTCTCGGATGAACAGCAGCTTCGATGGGAGCCAATATTTCTTGTTCAGCTTGAAAACATTTTTGAGCGAAAATTTTGACGGTGCCTATCACTTTAAACGCACGCACATAACCGGTTGCCGGTTTATGCAGGCACCCGTTGGGAGTAGAGAGGCGGGCAAGGGGGGGGGGGGGGTGGGGGTGGCGTGAACCCGCGGCTGTAGGTTTCATGCCCCCACGTACTGACATGTCTGTTGTGTTGGCGGGAGTTTTACCAGTGTGCGACCACCGCGCCAATGCGAACTGTCCAGTGTCCTCAGTGGTCGAGCGGATAAGTTTGATTGGTGTGTTACGCAGACAGTACGATGCCTTCGACTCGGGAGGGAAACAGACAGCTCCATGTTTGTCCGCTAGAATAAAGCACCAATCGATCCACATGTTATTGGGATATGTGCTAATTGCTCTTTGCAAATTACAAACAAATGTGTCAACTTTCGTGCATCTCGTTGGACTGCGTCCAGCTTCGCAGGTCATCTTTCTTCACAGAGTGGAAGGGCACTAATTTTTGTCTGACGTATTTTTGTGAAGTTGCATTTTGTATACACTGCGCCTTATAATCTCTAGTTACGTCTTGGCAGTATATTGTGTCCTTGTGTTTTCGTGCATGGTGTTCTAAATGCCGTGTTAGCCTCATCTGGTACATATTATGTTTGGTTGCTCCTGTATTACTTTTACTGTTTTTGCCTCCCCTTACGCTATGCCCCTACGGGGGCCTGTAAGGTTTTTTAAATAAATAAATAAATAAATAAATAAATAAATAAATAAATAAATAAATAAATAAATAAATAAATAAATAAATAAATAAATAAATAAATAAATAAAAATTAATTGTTAATAAATAAATAAATAAAGGGTCGCGGTGAAACCGACAAGGAGAGGGGACCACGAAGAAGCACAACAGCAAGTGCTGCACCCAGCGAGCCACACTCACTCACATGATTTGGGCTTGTGATGCTTAGCCACGAACTATACGAGTATGCCTACGAATCACCAGTCCGGAGCAGTGGGAGTTTGCTCAGCTCCGACCCCGAAAACAGGTCAAGGTCGTCCAACTGCCGAAGATGCCGCTCGCCCCCAAGGGCTGTAGGCCGTCATCTGAGGGGGAGGAATTCACGAAGGCTCCCACTTCCCCTTCCTCCTTTCACCTAGTTTTGGGCAAAATGAAGTTATCATCAGCAGCAACAAGAGCCGCCTCACCAGCACCACGCACATTCCTGCAGTCATCACCATCACCTCCCCCCCCTAGCACCACGAACCCCAGCACTCACACCACCATCGGCAACAGCATCAGCAGGAGCCGACGAAAATGGACATCTCCACCTCCGTTGCCGAGGCGGCGCTCGCTGGACCTTTAACGTCCGATCCATCGGGGCCCGTTCTCGACAAGACGCCTCCGACGACGCCGGACGGCAGCCAAGGTGCCGAGAATGACGCGCCGGGCTCCTCGCTCGCCGGCTCGCCGAGACGGGAGGGTGATGCATATCACGCCACCGATGGAGAGATCCCCTTGTCTCCGGACTCGGAGAACAGCCAGGAGCAGGCGGACGGTGCGGGCGGATTCAAGGCTGGTGGCGAGGATGACTCGTCTTCAAGGACGACGGACAGCGCGTCATCAGCGGAGCGACTCAAGCCGTCGGCGGTGAAGCGGCCGGCAAAGCATAATGAGGAGGCACTGGTGATGCACGGGAAACGGGCGAGGAAGAAGGCGCGAAAAGCCCCCCGGTCGGCGGTCATTTCAAAAGGGAAGCCGCGCCGCATCACGGGACGACGCCGTAGGAATTGTGTGGTGATGCCGTCCGCCGCCAAAAGCGGATCGTGTACGCCAACATCGACGATGACCACTTGCGCCGCGGCGACGCCGGGCAGCACCAACAAGGGCAGCTGCCACCGACCGTCCAAGTTCAACTTTGACCGACCCTTAAACGACAGCCTGGATGCCGAAAAGCGGATAGCAGTCCTTACGGACCGGCTCACCGAGCTGCGGAAAGTGTACATGCAGCTCAAGGCTGAAGTTGCGGCCATCGACCGGCGGCGCAAGCGTGCAATGAAAAAAGAGACCGGTACGCCTGGGCCGCACGGTGTGCCAGCGACTTCCACCCACTCCCAACGAACATGTTCGCCTCGGAGCTCACCCCTGCAGCCAGTCGAAGTGCAGTGCTCGTCTTAACACCACCGCGTCTCTGCTCTTCTTTCGCAGCGTCTCCTTTTCTTGAGGCTTTCTCGCCCGGTTTGTTCCCCGGGGCCAATCTTAACGAAGAGCGGCTACTCGCAGGACAAGCATCGCCGCTCCCGCTCCTAAAGCCCACTACGGGAGGGAATGTCACGTCACCACCCGCTGCCTTCGCTTGTCACCAAACGACGACGCCATCGACACAACTCTCCACTGTCGTCGCACCTTTCCCCTTCCTTCTCTTTCGCCACGCACTCTCTTCCCTCTTTTCACTGGGTCGTCTTCAAAGACTCGTCTTCCAAGCAGGAGGGAACGAGACTCAGAATACTGCACCTAATTCCGCCTTCCCACCCAATTTCACCTGCCTAATTTTCTCTCTCATTACCAAGTTTTATAAAATCACGACTTTGGAGTTTTGGGTGTGAACACTCCCGTCGAATCTTGCGAAAGAGAAGCTCCAATAGGAGAAGTGCAATTGATGTCCTGGTAGAATAACAAGTTGTGCATTTTCGAATGCGTGCGGAGATTTGAGCTGTGTCCTGTCTTTTTGCTTTTGTGCTTGCCACATCTTAAGTTTTGTAATGAAGAATTTTGTGCCCACAGTAAGAAATCGCACAGAAAATTGTTTGGCTGCTTTTCCCCTTGGTTTGTGGCGGTCTTGCAGAGCACTACTGGAAGCATACAAGCTGAATGCCGAAAATAGTATGACTAATTTGAAAATTTGGTGATGTTTTGCGTGGAGCATGGGCGACGGATTGCCCCCCCGCAAGACAAAATCGTGCCGACCGCCATGACGTGGAGCATAACTTGTCGGCGTTCAGGCTTTGTAGATAATGGGGAAAAGAATGGTGCAAGCGTTTAGTAATGGTGCACTTGTGGTCTGCGCACATGCGCATGTCTCCATTTCCTTTCAATTGTGTGCCAATAGGTTTCCCACTCACTCCAGCCTCCACAACACCCTGCTGTAGCAGCTTGTAAAGTTCTGCATCGATTTTTTAGCGAAGTGCAAAGGGCACACTTTTTGCCTTTAGGCTGACTGGTACCACCTCAGGGTTCAAGGCCAATTTCACCGATGGTCCTTTTTAGCAGCCCAGGCCCCCCGTCAAATACAATAGCCAACTCCTAAAACAGCGTGTCAAATGACGTGGTCGACTCATTCATGCAATGCACTCCCGTGATCTCAATGCCCAGTGCTGGAAACCAGTCCAGTCCGAGGAGGCTCTGGCGCTCTCCTTTGTTAATAACAAAGTTCAGTGGGCCGCAAAATCTCTGAATCTTACCATAACTCTGGCCATGCCTTGAATGGCTATACTGTTTCCCTGATAGTCCTTCATAACGATGTTAAGTTGCTTCAACTTCGGGATGCACCCATTCGGGGAGATTTGCCTGGCCGTAGCCTCGGAGACGAGCGAAAAGGTGGATTCCAATTCCACCTGTATCTCACATTCTACAGCTTCGATTTTGACAACATGAATCTTGTTTGTCACGGGCTGCGGCACGTCGTGGATAGCGGACACAGTGAGGTTGTCACAGTACGAGGTATTTGCTCGCGGAGTAGTCCTCGATTTAAACATTCTGCTGTTTGCCTCGAAATTCTCACGGAGGTCAAGTTTCCTTTGAGACCAGCAAACCTTGGATATGTGCCCTGTTTTTCCGCAACCTCGACAGTCGGCATCACGGAAACGACACAAACGGCCCTCGTGCGGGCACCCACAACCGGCACAAGCTCCACTCCCTAGTGCTTCTTTCCTGCGTTCACTGGTGTCTGCACCTAACCGACGAAAACATTCTTCGGGGCCGTCCTAGTCCTCCTGAACGTCCCCGAACGTCCCCTGGTGAACTGGCTCGGTACGCGGCGCGGTTGCGTTCAGTCGAACTGGCTGGCCTCCCGGTCGATGGCCTCTGTGGCGGTAGCTTTTCTAGGGCGCAGTCGAGCGACAGCTCTTTCTTTGCCAAAATACACCGCTTAACTTTTTCATCCCTTAGGCCGAACCCGAAATGGTCTCGCAGCGCCTTATCAAGGTCAACAAAGTTGCAGTGCTGTGCAATTGTTCGCAGAGCCACAAGGTAGGCAGCGACTGATTCACCGGGTGCTTGCTCGCGGCGATGTGACTCCTATCGCCTCCCCAGCTCAGGTGGTTTTGGGACAAGACGTTATCGAATGGGAGCGATGATGTCCTTGCACGGAGTATCCGTCACCTGGTGTGGCGTGACGATTGCCTTCCCCAACTGGAACGCCGTAGCCGCGCAACGGCTGAGAAATGTCGACCTCTTATTTCCGGCTTTCGTGGTGCCCTGCGCCCCCAGAAAGAATTCGAACCGCCGCACATACTTTTCACAATCGTCCAGGTTTGAAAAGTTGAACTGTTCGATGGACATATTGCTGGAACCTGCCATGTCTCTGCACCAACGGTGCGGTGGAGCGGTAGGTCGAGGGGTGTGATTCCCTTGTATCGGGGTTCCATCCGTCAGTTCATACTACTTGTCACGCTGATCATCAACGCTCAGACATCGCCTCCTTTTATACTACGATGCCTGCGGCGTCACCCCAAAGCGTCCACGCGTTGCCATCTCCCATTGCGTCTGAATTCCGCTCAGTGGCTCGACTCACCGATCCTCCGGCTACCGATCCTCTCTCGCTAGGTCGCATAGTAGCAGACGATCCGCGGGAAAACCGTGCACAGAGCATTCCAGCTTTTTGCCAGTGAACGGCTCTTCACGATACTTAATTTTTTACAATATCTGTGAGCATGCCTGCCGCTAAATTCGTGTAAGTAATACCTGCCCATTAAACAAGCGACGATGTTTTGCTCGTGAAATTTAAATCCGAAGAATACGATACTGTTCCCGCCCATTCTTCAGGGTGTCGAAAAAGCATCCGGATGTCTCCTACTATGAGATCTCAGTGAACGAATCCCTGAAAGCACAACGGGTAAAAAAATTCCTAGAAAGAACAGGGAACCCAACTCAACGTCCAGTTACTCGATGGTCTGGAGTCTGCACTTTCGGCCGGAAGACTCTCAGAATATCAGGAAAAGAAGTAAGATGCTGTGCCCAGTGTTTCCCGCACTACCCTTCGTACATGAGGCCGGCACCGAAAAGAGAAGCAAGGGGCGATGTCAGCTTCAAAAAAAAAAGAAATCGGGAATCCTCACCAGCAGGATAGGCAAGATATCCAACGCAGCAGCTAGTGAGACTACTGCTTTCCTTGAAGAAGTTTTCTGACGCCATGCTTTCGGATTGTCGGTCGCTTACGAAGCTCCTCGAAGCATGCTGGAAACACAGCTGTCATAAAAGTAGAGGATGATGAAGTGCGCGCGGCGCAGTAGCACTGGAATAAACAAAGAGGAAGGACGCTGCTTTCCAGTTCTGGTACGCCGTGGGCGTCTTGGCTCTTCCTGGTCCCTTCTTCAACACATCTTGGTGCCGAAAACCCGTTGCTCGACGTTCTCCGAGCTTGCGACGAACCGCCGGGAGAAGAGGGAACGACCATGGACCGATTGAAGCCCAAACGAACGACCCGGCGGGCCCAGCAAACGAAACTGATCAACGAAGTGAACGCAGCGCTACAATCTTCAACTCCTGACTTGGTGAGCCTTCAGAACTTGCTTGAACGTTTGACAGCGTGCGACGCTGAACTGCGAGCAATTAACGCCGAGCTTGACCCGTTAATTCCCGTCGAGATACTTGAGACCGAGCTTCAGACTATCGTGCAGTACGAAGACGAAGCCATCGGCGCATTATCAAGTTTAAGGACTGTGATACAGGCTCTCAAGAATCAACGTCCCGCAGCGATTACGCACAATGTTGGCGTCGAGCATTCAGCTTCTCGAGATGACCTTCAGTCTGCCGTTTGGTCAGGTGGACCACGATTACCGAAACTTGACATTACGACCTTTAGAGGAGAAATAAGTAAATGGCTTCCCTTTTGGGAACAGTTCGAAGCGACTATTGACAAAAATCCTTCATTAACAACAACGGACAAGTTTCATTATTTAAGAAAGTATTTATCGGGGGAGGCTCCTTCAGCCATTGCTAACCTTCAGACGACAGTAGCATGCTACAAAGATGCCATAGACACGCTTCGCTCAAGGTTCGGCGAACCTTTCCGCATCGAGCAAGAACATCTCTACCGCCTGCGATGCCTGCCAGCTCTAAAGTCGTCTTCTGATGTTGCCGGACTGCGAAGACTTTACGACACCCTGCAAAGTCATGTACGGGGATTAAAAGCCTTGAAGGTGCCTACTACATCGTACGCATCGATGCTTACCGATGTTTTACTCCGGAGCCTCCCACCGGACATCGTGATCGAGTACCATCGGCGTCGAGCGAACACCGAGCTCTCTTCCGACACAACACAAGACAAATACGCGACGGCAGCTGACAAAAGGTTACAAGACCTGATATCTTTCATTCAAGTGGAAGTGGAAAGTAGAGAGAAATGCCAGACGATGTTTGACGTAAAAGAAAAGGGATTTGACGGAAACGTGGAACAAAATAGAGGTGGATTTCGCCGACCACATCCTCCAACAGTGGCGGTATTTCAAAACGCTGAAAATTCGCCGACTAAACGAACCTACTGCTGTTTTTGCCGCAGTATCACTCATGAAACGGAGCAGTGTAGGTCAAAGATGCCGGACCATGAGAAAAGAGAGATTCTTACAAGAGAAGCCCGCTGCTTCAGATGCACGGCTAAGGGACACCGTTCATAGGACTGCCAATGACGGATTTCATGCTCCAAATGTCAACGGTGGCATGCTTCATCGCTATGCTTGCAGTCGACAACCGGGAGTCAACCACCTAAACCTGACTCGGATAAAGCGTACTATGCGGCTACGGACTCGGGCAAAAACGCCAAGCATAGCAAGACCGTACTGCTTCAGACTTTTCGGGCATGGGCTGTCTCCCAGGAGCGACGATGCTTCCTTCGCGTGGTCATCGACGGTGGCAGCCAAAGGAGTTTTTTACGTGAGGACATCTCCCGAAAACTGAAGCTTCCTGTTGTAGGGGAAGTCTCTCTCGCCATCAACAAGTTTGGAGACACTCGCCGAAAGAAAACTCGCGAATATCATATTGTCCGGCTAAAACTACAAAGCCAGTTTGATCATTCAGAATGCACTCTAGACGTGGTTGAAATTCCCGAAATATGCCAGGATATTCAATCATACTTGGCTGATGTTCCTTTCGTGAAGAAATTCGAAGAAACCGGAAAAAATATCGGTGATTCAGACAAATTTGGTTGGAGCACTGGAGATGACAGTATTGGACTTCTAATCAGAGCAGATCAAATGTGGCTGCTTTTGACAGCTGAAGTTACGCGCCATACTAACTCTAGCCTTGTGGCCGTGAACACAATTTTCGGCTGGACGTTTCAAGGTGCCACAGACACCGCAAACCAATCCGCGCCGTCTAACTGCATGGTATGCGTCTTGCACAGTAACATCAGCTGGCCGGAGCAAGATTGTCGCCAAGACGACATTGCCCGACAGTTTTGGGACTTGGAGACTATGGGAATAAGCACAAACGACAACGGTGAGATCAAAAACCCAGCGTTAGAGGAATTCGAATCGACAGTTACCAAGATTGAAGGACGTTATGAAGTGGCTCTTCCGTGGAGGCCTATCGAGAAGACAGCTCTCTGAGACAACCGTTGCGTGGCCATGAGAAGATTAGCTTCTTTGGTGCAACGCCTGCATAAGAACAAAGACCTTCTCGAAAGGTATGACAAAGCCATACGACAGTACCTCGTGCATGGTCACGCAGAGATTGTTCCTGAGGCAAGTTTTACACCAGAAAAGGACAAGCGGATTTACTATATGCCTCACAGAGAAGTGCTCAAGGAAGATCGCACAACTACAAAACTACGAGTTGTTTTTGATGCATCGTCATCTTCTCCGGGTTTTCTCTCACTGAACGAATGCCTGCACAAGGGAGTCAACTTGAACCCTGATATACTGGAGCTACTACTGAGGTTCAGGACGTACCCAGTTGGACTCAGTGCAGATGTGGAGAAGGCATTCCTCCAAATCGGCGTACAAGAGAAAGACCGTGACGCCTTCCGGTTCTTCTGGTATTCAAGCTTACCAACTTGAACCCCGGCAGACCATCTGCAAGAGTGGCGGATGAAACGTGTTCCTTTTGGAGCTACATCAAGCCCATTTCTCCTCTCGGCCACTGTTCAATACCACTTGAGTAAAGCTTCAGAAGAGGACAAGAAGACGGCGGAACTACTGAAGACATCGTTCTACGTTGACGACTTCCTTGCCGGAGCGGATTCAAGAGACAGTGCTCTACGCATATATGAGCAAGCCAATCGCATCATGCTTAAAGCCGGCATGACGCTGAAAAAGTGGTCGACAAATTCCGCTTCTCTGCAAGATCATTTTGACGACAGCGAAAAACGACAAGCGGAAGCAAGCAATCAAGAGCCCGTATTGCCTCCTGAAAACAGAAGAGTTTTTGGCATCGCTTGGAGAAAAGATGATACACTTCACCTTAGCATGAAATCTGCGCTTCTTGCATCCAGCAAGACACCAGCGACAAAGAGAACCGTACTCCAAGCAATAGCTGGAATCTTTGACCCAGTAGGGTTGATTTGTCCATTTGGCATCAAAGGAAAAATCCTGTTTCAGCAGCTTTGGATACAGAAAATTCGTTGGGACATGCATCTTCCGGATAACCTGAAGTCTGAATGGAATGACTGGATTCATTCTCTTCCGAAGCTGCAAGAGACAAGAGTCAAACGCTACTTGCTTTCAGACGCTGAAAACAGATCGGACTGTTGGGAAGTTCACATATTTTGTGACGCAAGTCCGCAAGCATATGGGGCGGTAGCTTACCTTTGTTTCGTGAACAGCGCAGGAGGAACGGAAACATCGTTCTTGTTCGCAAAAACGAGAGTGGCTCCAATCAGAAAACTTACCGTACCCTAGGTTGGAACTCATGGGAGCGCTCATCGCGGCAAGAATGGGTGCCTACCAGAAAAACAAGGTTTTTGACAGAACCTTGATAGCATTGATAGACTCCTTGATAGACTCCTCGATAGCATTGGGATGGATCCGTGGCGGCAGGAAGTGGGAATCGTTCGTCACGAACAGAGTGGCGGAAATACAAGGAACGTCCCATCCAATTCAGTGGCGTCATTGCCCGGGATCTTTCAAATCAGCTGATACACTAACTCGAGGTTGTTTGGCTGACGAATTGATTAGCAGCTCACTTTGGTGGGAGGGACCGACCTGGCTTAAGTTGCCCGAAGAAGATTGGCCAGATGACATTCAAGTGGCAAGCCGCGATTTGTCAACAGAGCTGACACATGTGGAGCTGACAGGTTGCAACGAAGATGAACTAGCACAAGTTATACCTGTCGAGAGGTTTAGCAGTCTGCATAAGCTTCTGAGAGTGGTTGCATGGACCAGAAGATTTTGTGTAAGAAGTTCCGAGTGACCTACAGGACCACTCTCTACATTCGAAATAAGGACGGCGGAACAATGTTTGATAAAAGCAGAACAAGCGAAACACTAACATCAAGAAATGAAGGATATTAAATTAGGGCAAGATCCGAAAAACTCCGACATCGCGATGCTTCGCCCGTTTATCGATGGCAAAGGACTGCTGCGAGCGCGAAGTAGATTATCATACTTCACTGTAAACGAAGACACGAAGAACCCTATCATCCTACCGTCAAGATGTCACTTCACGGAGTTAATCATCGAGTCGGTTCACAGAAGACTACTATACAGCGGAATCAGAGACGTGTTAGTAGAATTGCGGGAAAGATTTTGGATACCAAAAGCGCGCCAGCGAGCGAAAAGCGTCCTGCGCTCATGTAGCACATGTAAAAAATACAAAGCAAAGTCTGCCTCAGCTCCAACGGCACCTGTTCCGGAAGAGAGACTTCGGAAGTCCCACCCGTTTGATATAATCGGAATTGACTTTGCCGGGCCCCTACTGGTTAGAGGAGAAATTCGCAAGGTGTATATCCTCCTCATCCCATGTGCTGTTCTAAGGGCTATACACTTGGAAATAGTTTAAAGTCTGACCACAGAAGCATTCATGTATGCTTTCCAGAGGTTTATAGCTCGAAGAGGCGTGCCAAGTGTAGTTTATTCGGACAACAGCCTTACATTCAAGCGCGCAAGCAAAGAGCTGCGTTCCCTGTACAGACTCTGCTCTTCTCACGAAATGCGCAACTTCGCTGCTGAACGTGGCATCACATGGAAGTTTAACGTGGAAGCTGCACCTTGGTGGGGCGGATTCTGGGAACGACTGGTCGGTTCTGTAAAGCGAGCCGTACGAGTCACATTGGGCACCGAAGAGCAGTTGGGCACACTCATGTGTGAAATAGAAGCAGTCATAAACTCTCGTCCTCTCACTTTCGTGGAAAGCTCCATCAACGAGCCAGAAGTCATCACACCTGCTCACTTTATTATCGGCAGACGTTTAACACCATTACCAACTGTGTGCGCAGAACTGTGTGAACAGAATCCTGCAGAAATTACGAAAAAATGGTATTACCGCCAACAACTCTTAAACCTTTTCTGGTCGCGATGGACAAAGGACTACGTTCTTCAACTGTCATCATTCCATCGTATCAAGTCAAAAAAGACCATATCTGTTAAACTCGGAGACGTCGTGCTCATCGAAGGAAAGGGTCCACGTGGAATTCGGACGACAGGAATCATAGCGGAAACACATCGCGGTCGTGACGGCATAGTTCGTGCTTGCAAAGTCCGAATCCCGAATGGACAGTTCCTGACCCGTCCTGTTCAAAAGTTGTACCCTCTCGAGCTCGCCAAGAGGCGCGGGGAGGATGTCATAGAAGTAGAGGATGATGAAGTGCGCGCGGCGCAGTAGCACAGGAATAAAGAAAGAGGAAGGACGCTGCTTTCCAGTTCTGGTACGCCGTGGGCGTCTTGGCTTTTCCTGGTCCCGACGAAGCTAGGTCATCGGCGAGAGTTGGTGGAACTAAGCCGCTGCTGACAAACCACGCATATAAGACCGACAGAAATGCAGTAAGAAGGATATATATTACACAAAGCACCTCCCACGGAAAGTTCTGAAGCTTTGAAAATCATCCTTATACTCATACGTCCTCTCAGTGTAGCGTAACTACTCGAACTTTTGTTTTTACATATATATGCATGCATGCACGCATGCATACACACATTAAGAATTCCCACGTTTGTTTTTATAGCTGTTTCGTTTCTGTTCATTTATAATTGTTCTTAAGCTATCTGATGCCCTTTATTTTTTGTTTAAATTTGTCATAAGCGGTTGTGTGTTGTCCGTCTCAGTCATATCGTTGGCCATTGAGACTGACAGCTTCACCGCTGCTGTTTCATGCGTGGAAATCTACGCAATTTTTCAAAACATCTGAGAGCAGCAAACTGTGCAGAAAAAGGATTACAGATAGTCGTTACAGTTGCCTATAAAGAGTATCCCATAAATATGCCAGAGAACGCCAAAACCGATATACAATTAAGGCGGGCCGGTAGACTGTACGAGCGAAAGAAAATCTGTTCATTTAATTATTGCACAATAAAGAACTCTGGAAAATAGAAAAGTTACTTAAAATGACTACAAAAACACAGGCAAACAAGTTTTATTTTAGAATGTATATCAGACGGAAGCAAAATCGCGCACAAAAAACCTGCATCAGCTGACGCCGTAATCGCCACCGAGGATCGCTCACTTGTGGAAACGGCGGTGGGTGAGGCAAATAGGTCGGCGATGTGGCAGCAATGGGAACCGGCGCGACCCCTCACGCATTCAAGAAGTAAAGGATCCGATGGCTCAACCCATCCCATCCTCGTCGCTAGTGTTACATATCGTGGGCTTGAAGGACACAAACGTTTATTCAAACTGACCACACTTCAACCGTACAAGCACCGAATTACTGAAAGCGTAACAACCCACCAAAAACCCTGGATAGCCGTCAGGTGGCGCGGCCACACGTCACACGTAGCGGACAAAAAAAAAACGCTTATCCACGAGCTGGTACAGGAAGAATTTTGCGCAGGTTGTTGCAGGGAGCCAGAAGCCATGGACGTATGGTAGCGGAGTGCAAAGGTATCCCTCCAGTCCTCAGTGGGGAAGACATCCAGCTTCCGGAAGCCCTGGGCTTTACGGTTGACGAAAGAGTGAATTAGAAAGCAGTACAGGTTAGTAAAAGAAGGTTACAATGTTGGTGGGAAAAGAGCAAAGAACAATCTCGGAAGACATGCGAACATAAAAGTCAAACTAGCATAAAATCTTCATAAAGGGTTGTTTTGGCGAGGTGATCATGCAGTGGCGTTACGACTAAGGTCGCTGTGCAACGCCATCCCGTTACAAAGGGGAAGCCGCTAAGCATCATCATCATCACCATGTTGGTTGCCGTGTTCGCTGTTGCCGCCAAACATAACGACCAGAGTCCCAATACACAACAGACACCACACCCTTATAGTCACTATTGGTATGTTTCTGCTAGCATATCGTTTCTGTGAACGTATGGCCCTCTTGGTGGGGGCTTCACCCAAAAGCAATTTCTCCGCCCTCGCTCGCATTAATGCGCCATGATACGTTTCTTCAACCATGACCTCCAACTGGGCTTTCAGGAATTTAATGTCCTCCTTGAAAAGCCCTGGTGATTCTTTTGCCACGAATCGCCATTTCGTTTCTGATTTTATTATTTTTGAGAACACTAAACCTTTCCGTGGCCGTTATGTTCACGTTCTGCTTGAACAGTTCCCTCTGAAAAGTCACGTCAGTTTCACTCCCATCTATTTTTTCTATCATCCAGGCTGTTACATCTGCTACAAACCCTTCACCTTGTACTAGCTTACAGTTCATCTTCTATAAACCCCCGTTAAACTTCGACGCTTTCTTTTGGGCCCTACCGAGTGACAACGAAACGATGCAATGGTCACTAGACGATATAGGAAGAATTTCGCACAGGCAGCACTCAGGCACAAGTTCTAGAGAGACATACGTCCTATCAAGCGAGCATGGCTGACGCCCTGGAAGTGTCCGATGCGCGCCAGTAATTACATTCCCCACATCTGGAGGCATAATGATCCACCATTTCATCCCACACTACAGTACTTCCACCACAAAAGGAGGGTGGTGCTCGATTTATCGCGAGCGGCACACAAACAATGGAAATCTCCCAGCACAATAAAAGCACGTTCTCTCTCGAGCCAAACACGACACTCTTCTAAAAAAACTTTTCTTTCATCGACCTTTGTCGGCGCATACACACAAACTATCCGCCACTCTTTCGATGCAAAAAACAAAATCACACACCGCCATCTACCCACTCGAACCAGATGTGAAGGCTAGAACCGGCTCCCCAACACTGGCGAATTAACAGGAGGCTCACAGCTTAGAAGCCCACTGCATGGCTCACACAAACTTTCGTTTCTTGCTAAGTCACTATATCGACGTCCGGCTCATTTATAATACGGTCCAGCTGACTTTGTCGCTTGTGATCAGCTCCCCCCCGTCTCACACACACACACACACACACACACACACACACACACACACACACACACACACACCTACACACACACACGCACGCACACACACGCACACACACACACACGCACAGACACACACACACGCACGCACGCACACACACACACACACACGCACACACATGTGCACACGAACGCGCACAAAAGAAAAAGAAACTTCGACTTCCAAGATACGCAAAACGGAACACGCTCCCTCGTTCCCTCTTTCCTACACAGCCAAAAAAAGAAAACATGTGAGCCGACGCCCATCGCTAGAGCATTACCTCAACGTTTCTGTGTTAAGTGACACACGAAAACGTACCGACATCTTAACAGACCTATAAAAAGGTATGACAAGGGGCGTGTTATTACGAGCTCTTCGTTGCCGCGGGTCCTCTGTCGTAGGGCGTGCTCGGCTTTGGCGTGAAGCTCGAGCGCCCCGACGTGCGTGCGTGCGTGCGTGCGTGTGCGTGTCCGTTTGCGTGTGCGTGCGCGTGCACGTATGTATACGTATGTGGGTGTGTGGGTGTGTCACTCGATCATTCCCGCCGGTGGAAGTAAGGGAATTCATGAACACGAACACGCACACCGGCAGGAACGCTCGGAACTACTTTAAACTGCTGGCATGGGTCTTACATTTCCACAATATTTGGCATAAAAGAAACCTAGGGCACATTTAGCGCAACTGATAGCTGCATATCCAAGAGTCGCACGTTTTTTATTTGAGAATTCTTGTTGGGTAGGTTTTTAATGTACCCAATGACAAAAAAAATACCCGTTAAAATTGCGCCGAAAGGCGGTATAAAAGTTAACAGAAGCTTTAGGGAATTCAACCCCTCCCGCCAGCGACAAACCACCAATTCCGGAGCAGAAATCTACAGTCCGCCTCGCTCAATGCATACGTAGTACAAAAATGAACAAAATGATGACGCGATAAATTTTTTTCGAACAATAGCGCAACAGCGGGGTGCGCAAAGCAACGCCAGCTGTGGGTGTCCCTCACGGCTGGCGCCGCTAACAGCGCTCCTGGAGGCGCAAGCGGCCTCTCCTGCAGCACGAAAAAAGGAAACAAAGACCAGGCGGTCATGTTATATTGCCCATGCATGCGCCGACTCAAGCTTTCTCGAAACGGGTTTCGACGATAGGCGTCGCCAGAACAACCCGCGAAACGCCGCTCGAGTGTTATGGATGAGGGCGTTCCCGTCTCTACATAGGTGTCAAAAAGTTCTGACAAATCTTGCTGTGAATGCCTGCTCTACAGCGTTCAAGCAATTATCTTTAACGAGGCATTCTAGAATGGCCAGGGGCGAAATAGTTTTTGTTTACCTTTGTTTAGAAGATTCCTTGGCTCCTCTTTTTTGGTTTTTTACTGCTTAAATTTCAGATATAGCGGCTCACCATTCATAATAGTCCACAGTAACCTCTATACACCATTTTCCATAAGCAGCCGGGAAAGGAGGAAAATACTCTCAAACCAGTTGTCTCGGCGGCCGACCAGCGTTGTCTGCGCGCGCTGGGCTGCTAACATCGCTCGGCGCGGTGTGCTCCGCTGCGTAGTTCAGGAGTATTTCGCACCACGTGCTTAGTTTTTGCGGAAATTTCAACTGTTTTAGCCAATTCTGCGATGCCGTTCAAGGCGCAAATGTCGCTTGGTCAGCACTGCGTGGTGGTAGATTATTGAACAACCAGAGAAACCGAGAAACAGTCGCTGACATCACGCATGTGCACGACACTGCCTGGAGAAAATGCAGTGCGGTTGCGGCGTGCTTTTGCTGCATCGCTTCCCTACGCACACCGACTTGAGATATCGGTGGATGCCGTTGATAAATCGCAACGACTTTGTACCAACGACCAACTCCAGGGTTTGTTGGGTGCACTTGGACGGCAAGCAGACGGAGCAAAATCCATTTATCACACGCAAAGCTGCGTCAGGGAACGGAACCCCCTGAAATGTTAGAAGCAACTTTATCCTTTACAATACAGCATTGATTGGTTGGTTGATTGATTCATTATGGTGTTTAACGCCCCGACGCTTCATGGGTGATGAGGCGCGCCGTAGTGGAGGGCTCCGGGTTAATTTTGACCGCCTGGAGATCTTTCACGAGCGCCGATACAATACAACATTACCATAACTTCTGGTTCCTTGTAGTCAATTTAAAATACCATATACTGTTTGGTCATTACAGCCGATTGGCATTCAACAATCCCCTTTTCATTTAATGTAACCTTTAAAATTATGGCGTTTTGTTTATTTTTTTTCAGGCCTACGCATTACACTGCCAAACGATATGAAAGGATAAATTTCTCCATCGCACACTGCTGGTCGATAGCAGGATAAGCAGTCAGCCCAATGTGGAAACGCAGCTCGAGATACGCGTGAACGCTGCATTTGGAAAATAGCTCAACCTGTTCACAACGCGGTCAAAGGAAAAGCTTCTAATCCTTTTGCGTTGTCACGGAATCTGAAGTATTACACTTACAATTAAAACAGTTACTGCTGGTCGCGTAAAGCATTTATGGTGTAAGCAGCGGTTTCACAAAGGTGGGCTCCGAGCGACAGCCCACATGCGCTGCGCAGAGTTAGGTCAATCATGATCACGATCATGATCAACCAATATTAACTCGCCCGACGGCGACCCTTCTGCTCAACCTTCGAATAGTAATTTGACTGGTTGTGCGGTCGTGTTATTTTTCCGCCCAGGTAATTTCGTTTCGTCAGTAACCGTCATAAGTCTAGTTAAGAAAGATTATATTGCATTACAATGTCAACAGCGTAGCAATCGCCTCGTCGAAAGTCCATCGCGAGCACGGATCACCGTGACCCACATATGCTGTGCGCGCTCCGCATTCCACGTCCGCGCTTCCGTAAACTTGACTAATCGGTGAACATAACAAGCACGGTGGCATTGAAAACACGTATTTACTCCCCGATATCGATTTATATGTCAGTCGGTGCCATACCGGTACGTTTGCATCGCGGAACTGCGGAGCAGCACCGGCACCACCACCTAGGGTTGCCACCTGACCGGTTTTGGACCGGCCCGACCGGTTTTTTAGACCGTGGGCTGGTTGCCGGTTTGTACCTAAAACCGGCCGACATTGGCCGGCTTTTTGGCCATCGCGCAGCGGCTATTTCTTTTTTGTCCTTTTGTAAGCGTCAGTACAGCCACTACCACGATAAATGTGTCGACAAGCTCTGCAAAGACACGCAAGCCGAGAAAATATGTGGCCGAGCGATATTTCTCAGATGGAAGGGTACCAGAAAGGAATAACACCACGAAATGCCGCCGGCGCGGTCAGCAAGGGCGGTTACTTTTCGCTGCAGCACATTAATAGCAATAACCAAAATCTCGATCACTTTGAGTACGAACGTACTCTGTAGGAAAACGCTACAATATATGACATTGCATGTCAAAAAAAAAAGAAAGAACGTGACATCTGTTTCTAACACAAGTTAAAACAGATGTTTTAACTTGTGTTAAAACATCTGTTTAAATAAACAGATGTTTTATCTGTTTTTACCCCCCCCCCCCTTTCCTCGACGGGCCGTTTTTTTCTGCGGGGAAAGGTGGCAACCCTACAACCACCACACTGCTACTGCTGCTCGCAACAGCCGGGGTCGGCATTTTCCGCTCTGGCAGCTAATTAGGACCTAAAATCCGTCCGCAGATGATGAAAACAAAACAGAACACGCACACGCACACGCACACGCACACGCACACGCACACGCACACGCACACGCACACGCACACGCACACGCACACGCACACGCGCACGCGCACGCGCACGCGCACGCGCACGCGCACGCGCACGCGCACGCGCACGCGCACGCGCACGCGCACGCGCACGCGCACGCGCACGCGCACGCGCACGCGCACACGCACACGCACACGCACACGCACACGCACACGCACACGCACACGCACACGCACACGCACACGCACACGCACACGCACACGCACACGCACACGCACACGCACACGCACACGCACACGCACACGCACACGCACACGCACACGCACACGCACACGCACACGCACACGCACACGCACACGCACACGCACACACACACACACACACACACACACACACACACACACACACACACACACACACACACACACACACACACACACACACACACACACACACACACACACACACACACACACACACACACACACACACACACACACACACACACACACACACACACACACACACACACACACACACACACACACACACACACACACAAGCACTGCAACCGCTAACTTAACGCTAAACCACGACGGTTCACTCGGAAATGCACGGATACCGAGAAGACGCACGGAAAGAACGGAGCACTTAACAGCCCAGCGCGCAGGTTTCGGCGGTCGCTTCATAGACGGCGCTAGCGTCCGGTCAGAAAAAGCAAATGGCGGCGCCCACCTCTAGCAAGGAAAATGGTGTATAGAGTCCACCAAGGTCTGCGAGGTCTAGGCGTTCGAAATGGTATTGTTTTGAGCAGGGGAATTATTGGAGTGAGTGAAACTGAAAAATCGGCTAAAGTTTCTTTCAAATAACAACTGTCTGTGAGTTATGGTTTATCGTTTCCCAACAAACGAAAACCTCGGTAAACAAACAGTAGGCCTCATTGTACGTCTGCGTTTTGGGGCGCCGTGGCTGCTGGGATCACCATCTTCGCCATTGCAGCGTGCATCTGCGTTGTTGCGCGCGTTCTGAACCCGGTAGTTTTCGCCTGGTGGCTTGTTGAAGGGTCTCCAGAATATGCGGCCCGCTTGAGTACATTACGAGAGTCTGGAAATACGAAAACACAGTGAAAATTATCAGGCGCCGTTCACGTCTCCGCACAGGTGAGGTGTGGCGGATGAGCTCACTAAGAGGTTCGCATGATTCACCCAGTAATGCGTGGTGCACGAGGTGGATGAACGGCTCATCGTTGCTGGTCGAAGTTGTAATTTCTTTCTGATTGCGCGATATGACGGTTTGGCACCAGAATGGGGCAGGGCCAGCGGCCGAATGGCTTGTCGTACGAAACTGTGTGCATGCAATGGTACGCAATGAATGCCTTCCCCACGAACACAGACATAACACAAAACACTTAGGCAACGCGAAGAAACATGTGGTGGGACCTGATCACCGCACTATAGTGAGCGTGAACCCTGCCGTTTGGTTTTAGGAAATCTCCCATGGAGCATGCTGGTTGTGAAAAGAAGGCAATGGCGCTCTAAATATCCGGCAGCCATCACTGAGAACCGACGTGAACATTCTGGGGATCTAGAGCGGCGGGCAAGTTCGTGAAAAGAAGAAAGCATGGCTTTAGCCTGACATAGACACTAAGGGCCGTATTATGAGTCACCCCTCCACTCTCATTCGCTCCCTCCACTCGCCTGAGGGGATGGAATCCGCAATTTGTATGCACGGAGAAGTCGATTATAAGGATCACCTCGACTACAGGCTGGAGTGGAGGAAGGATTCAGAATACCAGGGTAAGACCATCTGCAATGAAAGAAACTTCGCATTATAAATATTGCCGTTGTTAGTGTTTTCGGGGCGTTAATTTTTTCGCATGCACCAAGCCTAAACTGCGTCTTCGAGTGCATACCCATTGTATGGTTTTACGTTCGAAATAATTAAAACTATATCCGACAAAAAAATTCGCGCCAATCCACCCTGCGAATGTGGTGGGAAAGCAAAGCTGTAAGCGGAAGCCACAACGATTACCCATGCGACGTCACTTCAATTCACTCACGTGGCTCTACAAATATTGAAACCAGAGACAGGTGAAATACACTTAACCACACCCTTTATTACTTCAAAGAGATATTCTTGCTAAGGTTAAATCAATGCATGATGCACGAATGATGGTTGGTTGAGTTGTATTGGTGTTGCGCATGAGTGGCAACTGTTTTTATAAAATTTTAGCTCAAACCCAGTGTCAGACGATCTCACTTCTCCGTCTCTTCCGTCGCGGACGGAGGTGGCGAGATCGGCGGCAAAGACGGAGCAGGAGCATGAGCAGGAGGAAGAGGTGCAGGCGGAGGAATACTTCTATTCACATTTCTGAACGGCCCAGAGTACAGCCAAGGGGAGTGGTTCCTTCCTCACTGTAGCCCATATTCAGTGCGCGCCGCCTGTGCTCTGTCCACCAGCTAAAGCTGGGTAGGCACAGAGGGACTGGACAGCAGGATCTCCCATTGCTTTTCTTCGGCAGATGACGGAAAGAGAGGAGGGTGCCCAGGGCTAAAGTCGCACACCCCGATTATGTGGCAGCGTGCTCCTACTTCTGAGCAAAATTTACATTCAGCGTCGTAGAGACTCGGGTACATTAAGTTAAGACGCGTCGGGTGTGGAAAGGAGCCGGATTGTATGAGCCGTATGGTACATTGCTGTTCTCTGGAAAGGTCAGGTTAAGGGGAGGGTAGGGTCTGTCTTCGAAGGCGATAATGAACATGACATGACAAGCGGGTGACTGTCTTCGTGCAGCTCCATAGCTTGGTCGTTAAAAGCGCTGGCTTGTTGGTAGGCGTATTCGCTGCCCTCCATGGAAGCGTCAGCGGGCGTCCAGATGTGCTGAATGGAACAGGTTAGGGAGGGGTGTTTTAGCACATGCGGTGCAGCTCGGGACACCCACCCCTACTGGTAATTCCGGTTGGCTTGTTGGGAATCGGTGACTACTTTACGAACCCCTGGTTGAGTGAGAGCCAAGGCGATGGCTGCCTCTTCTGCTGCCGTCATGTCTTCGGTCTTGAGTGACGCACACGCAAGGAGGTTTGTTCTGGAGGTAACCACGATGATGGCGTATTGCTACCCTCTATGTTGGGAGGTGTCAGAGTAGATAACTGCATGATTCCCGCCGACGGTGGTGTTACCCGCTTGAGCCCGTGCTTGTCGGCGACCCTCGTCGTGTGAAGGCTTCATATTTCTGAGCAAAGGGAGCCTCTTTAGTTCATGCGACAAGAGCCCGCGAGTACATCACTCGGTGTGACAGTCTGTGCTGCCCAGCCAATGTGGTGAAGGATGCGGCGACCCACTGCAGGTCTGCTCAATCGGAGCTTATGGTTAGAAAGATGGCCCTCTATTAGCTCTTTCACCCTGTTGTGAAGAACCATCCTAAACAGCATCTCTGTGGATGCACTCATGGGAAGACCAATGGCCTGCTCAACCGTCTTTCTAATCATTATATCACGCATCTTTATGTCGTCCTTGCCGAGAAGAAGACAGGGGGTGACGTAAGTGATTTTCGAGAGGACAAAAGCTTGAATTAATCGAAAGGTATCGGCTTCCTTGAGGTCTCGCTTCTTGGTGGCAACTCGCCGGATCATGTTTATGATTTCATTGATGCTGTGTTTGAGGCGTTGCAACATCACTCTTGGTGTTGGCCAAGAAATGTAGGCCCAGGGTCTTGATGCTGGGGCTTTGAATGATGGCCTGGTCATCAAGGAGTATTTCAATGTCTTCCTTTATGTGGAGTTTGGCATGAGGACGGACGAAAAGGATCTCTGATTTTTGTGGTGAACACTAGATTCCACAGACTTTAGCAAAATGGCATACTAGAAGGGAGATTCAATGCGTTGGTGTGAGCTTCCTTTAATTTTTGTAACCCCTTGTGCATGCGCAAGGTGCGCACATGGCCGCTACACGTGCCATGGGCAGAGCGCACAGCGGCGCGAGCGGTCGCGTGACGCTATCACGTGGCATTAAGCGAGAATGTAGGGAGTAAACCCGCAGATGTTCTTCGTGAGTGCACCACCTGTCTTCCCTGTCTCCCCGTGGGTTCGTAGCTCACTCGGCAAGACAACGGGCTCTCGCTTTGTTAGTCTATTAGATCCAGGTTCGATCCCTGGCAATGCCAGTAACTTCTTTTATTTGTTCGCGGGAGTTCTCCGTTGACACCAACTTTCGCGAAAGAACCCTTGGGGGATAGAGGTAAAAAGCTTTGCTTCAAAATTCTTGAGCCATTCCACTGAGTGAGAGTACATGTTCAGCGCAGCAGTATACGCCTCGAGCGCGGCCTGTAGGGGCGCCACTGACATCCCCCTATCGGCCCGTTTCGAAAGCAGGCACGGGAGTCCGCGCCCCGCTCCCCATTGCCGCCGCTGCTTTTGCGGCACGTTCACGACTGAGATTTATGGTTTGTGGGTGTTCGAAATTCAGGTTCATGTGAAGCAGTTACTCTGTTCGCAAATGGGGTATGTTTACGAGAGTGGAAATGTTTCCGACGCGATCTTAGTGTGGTATTTTCGGTATCTATAAGCGCCAGGTGTGTGTCACAGGCCAGCGTCGCGGAACCGGCGTATGATGGAGCCGATTGTAGCTACACTGACCTGAATTTACTAGCCGTGTCTCCGTAACCACCGGTTCCTCAGATGTTCATGCTACGGCTATACACTACGATATAAATCGGTTTTGTGCGCTTACATAATCAGCGGAGCACTCATACCTTACAGCACACCAGTTACGTTTGCTTATATTATACCTCAGATATTGATCACCACTATTTACAAGCCAGTCTGTGTTAATTTCGGGAATATTCAACAAAAGTACGATGGACAATGTATAATTATACTCGGGGATCAGCAAACGACAGAGTCGTCTCGTCGTGAGGTGAGCGCCCGCAAACATTCATCTGCTACATATATCCTCCGCGCGCAGCCCGGAGACGGGCTTACAATATAATCCGCGTCCGCGACTAAATGTTTCTTCAAAATATCGTCACATGGCACAGGGAGCCTGAAGAATAAACCAGAAACTGAAATCAGAGGGCCTTATCACATGCCACACTCTTCCAACGACACTTTTCATCGCTTGTGAACTGCCAACCCTGTATATTTCCAAAAATGCGTCTGCCGAACGATCAGCTGTTCGTTGAAGTCGAAAAACAAAACGACAGTGAACGCAGATTTGTGTGTGTGTGATTACTAAAACGTTCATTGCTTGATTCCGCTCCGCATTTGTACACAGCGTCCCCCTCCCTTCCCCTCCCTACCCCTCCCCCCCCCCTCCCCCCGTCTCGCGAAATAGCAGCGCATTTCGCGCACAGTTGGTCTGGTGAGCCCTATCCGGCTTCAGTTTCAACAAACGTCTTTAGCATGTCAGAAGCTGCACTGTATTTTTTTTTACTTAAGTTAGAGCTACTATTATGTTTCTAAATTTCACATTGGCACAGCATTTATTTTTCCGTGGTTTCATTTCCTTGATTCTTGCTATATGGCGTGTGTGGGCACATATTTACCGACGCACAGGCTTGGAATATACCTTACATTTTCGCATGGTTTATATTCTTATAAAGGGTATACGTTATTGTCCGGGATTGGGTAATCACATCCCCGAAACATATTTTACTGTGACGTATATATTCGAAACGAAGCCGTATTCGCCCATGCTGCAAAATGAAGCCAACCTTTAACTGTGTCAGTATCAGGTCTAAACGAGCCGACAGTAGAATTCATTTGTGCTTGGCGTATTTAAAGGTGCCAGTGGTGATATGCTGCAACCGTCGCCGACGCCCGGAAGAGCGGCGACGAAGCGCGCAGAACCGCGTCCCCGGGTAGCTCTTGCCATAGGTCGGCGTACTCACTCGTGAGTACACTCATTTGTACTCATTTGTACTCAAACTCACGAGTGAGTACGATGATGATTGAGTAAACACTCAGAAAAAAAAGGTGAGTATGATCAGAGTCCTTCAAGGCTTTTCTGGTCACGAAACTCCGGCCGAAGTTTCATTCAGGGACAGAAACTGCCGCTAGGATCGCCCCTGTTAACGTGAAGGCTTCGCCGGCGGTCGACGACGCTTGCTGGCCGGCTGTTTCTCCATCGGCAACGCGCCTACTTTCATCGGTTCTTCATTTCCACTTGTAAAAACGCGAGCGAAGTTTTTGAGTCAGTTTTAGGGTCAGTCAGTTGTTGTTTTTGAGTCAGTTGCTGTCGCGTAGCTCAGCTGTGAAATTGAGGCAAGACTACGGGTGTTACTGAATCGCATATGCTGCAGTGTTCGATCGTTGCGGCAAGCACCGCTACAATCTCGCTTTGAAAAGGCAGACATCTGGCGTTTTCAATTTTTGACTAGCCTTTCCAGCCGCCTGCATGATTTGGGTGAACTAGCGCCAGAATTAAATCTGTATTCAGCCCTGGGCGCGACTTGCTGCGCTGAGCAAATAGGTGTGCAAACGTACAGCACGTTGGGTTAGCGTTGTGTTTGCTTTTATAGCGCACTAATAATGTAAAAAAATAATAGAGGTTCGGAAAGCGAGCGTGGACAGCAGGGAAAAAAAACGCTCACGAAATGAAACCAGAATAATGGGCGCGCGGAGGGGCCAGGGTAGGAGTAAATCCTACAGCCTTGAGCTACTTTCTCGGCTGTTCTCATAGGCATAGGGTGTCAACAGATAAAAACTCGCCCGCTCAGTGCCTGTCACACCCGTCCCACCCAAACGGCAAGTTAAAAAACATTGATTGATTATGAGGTTTAACATGCCGACGCTACACAGGCAATGGGGCACGCGCCATAGTGTAGCGCTCCGGATTAATTTTAATCACTGAGGTATCTTTAACTTGCGCCGAAAATTTCGAGCACACAAGCATTTTCTCTTTTCGCCTTCATCAGAAAAGCGGCTGGGAACCCGCGTCCTTAGGCTTATCAAAGCACAACGCCTTAGCCCCTGGGCAAGCGCGGCGGGTAAGTGAAAAAAATATATGCAGACAAAGATAGCCATGCTCCGCTTTCCTAATTCAAAATATCTGGTTGGATAACCAAAATCACAGTAGCTGCAGTCCGATCTTTGTGCGGCGACGAAACGCGACGACGTTTAGCAGACGGATTTTCTCGTTGTGAGCGCGATCGTGGCTTGGGCTTCGTAAGATACGCAGGCAGGTTTTCAAATATCCGGGGCGACGCGGAGCTTGAGCTTCTCGCGCTGCAGAAGCACAGGTTGTGCACTTATTTTAAATTCATCGGCTCGAATAATGTCCATGGGGTCGAAATGTTTCTCGAACACACGAACGGCCTTCAACTCGAAGCTGAAAGCGTCCGTCTCCTGTCGTGGAATGGCTCGCTTCCACATGTCGCGTTGTTCGCGGTCGCTTGGGAGGCAGAACAACGAAGCCTTTTTCGTTGTACTCCGATAGCCAGAGCGGCACCCACGTACACAGCACGTCACAGGCATGGTAGTTCACATAGTTTGCCCTTCGTGATGAGTTTAGAAAGCTATATCACACAACAAACACCCGCAAGCTCGCGCTCCAACGCACTGCAAATGCGGCTGCCGCCGTCCAAGCCGCCCTCAACAGACTCGTAGCGCCACCGCGCGGGACTTTTGGTCCCCATATGAAGCTCTCCCATAGCGTTACGGAGAAGTTTCGTGACCAGAAAAGCATTGAAGGACTCTGGTATGATGAAGAGTGAGTACAGGGGTAAGTCCACTACACGTGAGTACAGTACTCATGAGTTTTCTACTCATGATTATGAGTACTCATGAGTACAGTATTCATGAGTATAAGTACTCATGAGTTTGAGTACTAATGAGTATGAGTACTCAAGAGTACACAGTACTCGTGAGTACGCAGTACTCGTGAGTACACAGTACTCGTGAGTACGCAGTACTCGTGAGTACACAGTACTCGTGAGTACCCAGAACTCATGAGTACACAGTACAGTACCATGAGTACAATACTCATGAATACTGGTTTTGCGAGTGCTTGCACTCTTGAGTATATGCACTCGTGAGTACAGTAGTGCAAACAAGTTTTATCACGAGCTCGAGTCCGGACGCGCGTGTACGAGTTGCAAACATTTAGCGGTGCTGCTGTGCAGCTTAACAGTCAAGGATGACAAAATTAGATAACGAAAACTGCACTTCCCCGCTTTCCCAGTCCCTGTTTGGCGCTGTAAGCGTTTCTCGGCGGTCGCTCGCAAAGGGGTCGCGGCGAAGAGGAAAAAACGAAGGGGTGAGAGCCCGGCGGGAAACGCGGCCGCAGTTGCTTTTCTCCTATGGCACTTGTTGACTGCTGCAGTTATTTTTGTTGACGCGGACTGTGAACGCGTGGCGGCTTCATTGGGCTTGCTCCCTTCCAGTCATGGAGGAAAAAAAAAGCTTAGGAGAGGCCCCCAGCTATCCCCGCGCATTGGCAATATTGTGGAGGAAGTCACGTGTTTTCGGCGGCCATTGGAAGTCGCGTTAGCAACAGCGTCCTAGCAACAGCCCGCCCGCCGTTCGCCAGTCATGGAGGATAGGCAGCGCCTGCCTTGTCGTCCGATTGCGAAGATTGCTGCTTCGCTTTGCTGCGCTGTGGTCTTGCGGAACTCGAAAAGGATGCAGCGAGTTGCGACAGCTGCGCCGATGTGAATATGTCATTTAATTTCTACTTGCGAGTGCACCTTGTACCGCGTCAAGCTATTGCTCCGGTCGCGATCACGACGCGCCTATTGAAGTGCAGATATCGTGAACGCGCCGTCCCGTCGTACGCGCGGACACCCGTCAGGTAGATTTTCGGGAAGTGATACACGGTGTGCAGTACGTAGGCGACTTGCAACCGAACGATTCGCAACTCAATTTTTTGGTTATCGCCGCTGCAATATATAGTTTGCTAGGCCGGCAATGCGCGGCAGTGCTTTTGCAACTGTTACAAGGTAGATTCCCAGTTGATATAATTCCATCGTCCTATTACCTTAGTAGGTGTCCGTCTGTTGACTGGAAGCGTGCTGGATCTGGAATCTGGATCTTTTTGTGGTCTCGCTCTGGATTTCGCTTTTCAACGCTTCATACTGCGAGGTTATTGTATGAACGTTTTCAACTGATATCACCTTGAATTTATTGACACTGAGACAAGTTGAAACTTGGCGAAACAAGTTTATTGACGCCACCCACCCTCTCATTTTTTTTACTCAATAAAACGTTCTGCCTCCTCCTCCTCCTCCTCCTCCGCAAAAAATTCTATAGAAGGCACGCGAACAACGGTAAAAACATTCCACAATTTTTTAGCGTGAAATCTGCATGAAGTACTGCTTACCTATATATATAGAACGGCCGTTTAATTGACTAGTCATCTCTGGGATTGCCAGTGAAACTGCAACGCAAACTTGGGCACTTTCCAGTCCGGTAGCCGCACGGCGTTCGCCCACTGTTTGCGGCGTTCTCCATCGCTTCGGAACCTATAAACGGCGGCGATTGCAAACAAAGGATGAATGCACACCAATGTACAGCAATACTTGTCAGCGGAATGATGCACTAACCGGTGGAAAGTGACGCCCAATTCCTTGGGTACCGATCGCGACTTGCAGCCTGGCACCGAGCATTGCGGCATTGTTAGAGCGAGCCGCTTCGCAAACATGCTGCGGCCACACTGAAGACGTGTAACAGTGTAACCGCGCGTTTAGGTTCACGGTAACGCGCTGCAAAACGGCCTTCTACCTGCCTATCAGCTGATTTCCGCCGGGTCGGCGCTGGCAGATGCAGACGACAAGAGAGGCGATACAGGACGGAGGAGGCGGAGAAGGTGCACCGAGAGAGAGAGGCAAAAAAATTCCCCCGCATTTCCCCGAGGGGGAGAATGTGAAAGTGCGAATGCACGGTTGTCGGCCCGCTTGCGGCACTTGCGCTCGGCCCCCGCAGCCCACCGCCTCGCCGCCTTCTCTTCCATCTCTTCCATCGGGTTTGTAGTATCACGTGTACACCACGCAGTTATCAAGCCGCTATAACGCCGCTGAGTCGCCAACGCACGCCGCTGACGACGTAGTTTGAATGCGTTAAAGATATAAGGCGCGTCACTAACACTGATATCACCGTCGCCTCCGTGGCTTGGTCGGTAGAGCGTCGCGCTGCGGCTGAAAAGTCCTCGGATCGAAACCTGGCGCCGGATGCTGTTTCTTTTTAAAATATAGAGGAGCACTGCGGACGCCGACGCCGCCGCCGCCGCCGCCGGCGGTGGATGGTTTGGGGTCGCTTATAAAGTGCATTCGCACTTAAAAGAGTCCGCCAATGGCATGGAGGGCCAATGGTCCGCCATTCGACTTACAGAAATGGCGTTTCCGGCTGCGCTGGGTGTGGCGTCAGGGCCTCTCCTAAGCTTTTCTTTCCTCCATGCTTCCAGTTGTTTTAGGGGAGAGGCGGTGGAGGCTGCTAACAATGCGCGCACTAAGCGTACTGAAGTCCCTCTTTTTCGGTCTTCAAAAGTTTCCGTAGACGCATGTCACGCTTTGTAGTCGTTTCGTGAACCGAACCACCCATTTCTACAGTCGCAGTTAATTTACGTAACTCGCGTCAAACCGACTGCGTGGTTTGTAACGTTTGTCTCACCGAAATGATGATGATGATGATGATGTTTGGAGTTTAATGGCGCAAGGCCGACTAAGGGCAAAGAGCGCCAAACAATAGTGATTACATGAAAGTGGCATGGAAGTAAAAGTAGAACAATTCAGTAAAAATAAACAAAGTAAAACACAACGTAATGAAGATGACTGGTGTAAAGGGCCAGGTTGTCAACATGCATGATAAGAAATGAGATGTAAAAATTTTACGTCGGTAAGAAACTCGAAAACGCGTTTGACTGAAAACATGGCTTCATCTCCTAGGAAGTATGACGGGTGTGGTGGAATATGTCGTGTGTGTAGTTGTGGGAAGTGTTTGCGTCGTGTAATGTCGAGTGCCTTACATTGTATAAGGATGTGGATCACGGTTAGGGCCTCTCCACACCTGCTGCACAGAGGTCTTGGAGATCCTGTGAGCAGGTGGGAATGTGTTATATGAGTGTGGCCTACCCGTAACCTAGCAAGGGCAACTTCAGTGTGTCTGTTGTGTGCGTCAGTCGTGTATGGTCCCAAGAGTGGCTTTATTATGTGTAGTTTGTTGTCTGTCTGTTGATTCCAGAGTGCTTGCCATGTTTCGCGAAGGTGTTGTCTGATGTGTGGCTTGAGGTCAGTGTAGGGTACTGCTGCTATGTCCGGTGTATTTGTATGTGCAGCAGCAGCGGCCATCTGATCAGCGGTCTCATTTCCCGCAATCCCAGAGTGGCCTGGAACCTAACACATGATCACGTCGAGATTTAATGCATATGCTGACATAATGGTTTTATACACTACATTAAGAACATTGTTTTTAGAAGACTTGTTGGATGACAATGCATGTACAACACTCAGTGAATCTGTGAAAATGATAGACTTGGGTATTTCATGTTGCACTATGTGATTTAAAACAAGCAAAACTCCATGGGCTTCCGCCGTAAAAATGCTGGTCTTCGCGTTCAGGGTCCTGGAGACTCTAAAATCGGGTCCGTGCGCCGCACACGACACAGTAAGGGCAGTTTTTGATGCGTCACTGTAAAACTCTGCACATTCATACTTAGACTGCAGGGACAAGAAGTGCTGCAAAATCGCAGTTTGTGGTACCCTGCTTTTATCAATTTTCACGAAGGACAAGTCACAACACACAGGTTGAAGCTGCCAGGGTGGTAACACGTCAGTAAAAAAAGATGTGTGAATGTCTAAAAAGGAGATGTCAAAATTTGGAGCTTCCTGTCTCACTCTAAGTGAGAACGGCAAAGGAACAGACGGGCGATTTACAAACAGTGGCGATGTGGATGTATCATTAAAAACAGGTTTAAAAGGATGGTTATTCAAAGATGAAATTTTAAAAGCGTAGAGAAAGTCAACATACGTTCGTTGGTACTCAAGGCACCACTTATTACATTCAACATATAGACTCTGGGTCGGGCTAGTGCGGAAGGCACCCGACGCAAGGCGCAGACCCAAGTGGAGTACTGGATCAAGACTTTTTAGGGTTGTTTTCGATGCCGACCCATATACGACACTGCCGTAGTCTAATCGAGACCCGACTAAGGCGGTAAAGACCCGGAGAAGTAGTTCTTTGTCTGCCCCATAAGTGGTGGGAGAGGACCTTGAGAATGTTTAGTGTTTTGAGGCATTTATGTTTAAGTGCTTTGACGTGAGGTATGAACGTGAGCTTGTTATCAAATATGACACCTAAAAACTTGTACTCCCTTTTAACAGGAATAGGTGCACGGTTAAGTGTAATCTCAGGGTCCGCGTTAATCCCGCGCTTGCGGGAAAACACAACACAAGTACTTTTGGCCGGGTTTAGTTTAAACCCGTTAAGGTCCGCCCAGCCAGCGAGTTTCTTAACACCGAGCTGTACTTGACGTTCGCATATTGACAGGTTACAGGATTTAAAAGATATTTGCACATCGTCCACATAGATGGAACAGGAAATGGTCGGCGGCAATGCCTTTCGGAGGGAGTTCATCTTAACTATAAACAACGTGCAGCTTAGAACTCCACCTTGCGGCACACCATTTTCCTGCAAATATACATTGGAAAGTGCATTGCCAACCCTCACTCGAAAGGTTCGTTCAGCCAAATAACTACAAAGAGTGTTCAACATGTTGCCGGAGACACCAAATGACTTAAGGTCCCTCAGGATGCCATAGCGCCAGGCTGTATCATAAGCTTTTTCAATATCGAAAAAAATCGCGCCAATCCACCCCGTGAATGTGGTTGGAAAGCAAAGCTGTAACTGGCACCCATAACGATTACCCATGCGACGTCACTTAAATTCACTCACATCGCGTTACAAATAGTAATACCAGAGAGAAGTGAAATGCACTTAACCACACTATTACTTCAAAGAGATATTTTTGGTAAAGTTAAATCAATGCATGATGCATGAACGGTGTTTGGTTCAGTTGTATTGGTGTAGCAGAAGAGTGGAAACTTTTTCTATAAAATTAAAGTAAGCTCCAACCCGGTGTTAGACGATCTGACTTCTCCGTCTCTGCTCCGCGGACGGAGGTGACCAGATTTGCGGCAGAGAAGAGGGAGGAGGCGGAAGAAATACTTTTGTTCAGATTTCTGAACGGCCCAGAGTGCAGCCCTGGGGAGTGATTCCTTATTCTGTGGGGCCCATATTCATTCCGCGCACACTGTGTTCTGTCCACCCGCTGAAGCTGGGTAGGTAGAGAGGGCCTGGGCAGGAGCATCTCCCATTGCTCTGATTGGGTAGTTGACGGAAAGAGAGGAGGGTGCTCAGGACTAAAGTCGCACACTCCGATCACGGGATGGAGTGTTCCTACTTCTGAGTAACATTTACATTCAGCGTCGTAGCCATTCGGATACATTAAGTGAAGACGCGTAGACTGTGGGAAGGAGCCCGGATTGTATGAGCCGTAGGGTAGTTTGTTGTTCTCTGGAAAGGTCAGGGTAAGGCGAAGGTACGGTCTGTCTCAGAAGGTGACAATGCTTGGTGATCTCCCTGAACGTGACAAGCGGGTGACTGTCCTCGTGCAGCTCCATAGCACGGGAAGTAAAAGCGCAGGCTTGTTGGGTGGACATATTTGTTGCCCTACTTTGAAGCGTGAGGGGTGTCCAGATGAGCTGCATGGAACTTTTTGGGGAGTGGTTTTTTAGCACCCGAAGTGCAGGTCAGGACACAAAACTCGACTGGTGATTCCAGTAGGCTTGCTTGGAATCGGTGACTACCCTCCAAACCCCTGGTTGAGTGAGAGCCAAGGTGATGGCTGCCTCTTCTGCTGTAGTCATTTCTTGGCTCCTAAGCGAGGTACACGCACGGAGGTTGGTTCTGTAGGTAGCCACGATGATGGCGTATTGCTGCCCTCGATGTTTGGAGGTGTCTGGTTAGATAACTGCATGAACCCCACCGAGGGTGGTGTTTAGCGCTTGAGCCCGTGCTTTTCGGTGACCCTCGTCATGTGAGGGGTTCATATTTCTAAGCAAAGGAAGCATCTTTAGTTTTGGTCACCAAGAGTCTGGTAGTACGTCAAGCGGAGTGACATTCTGGGCTGCCCAGCCAATCTGGTGAAGCATGCGGTTACCCACCGCAGTTCTGAGTCGGACCTTCTGGTTAGAAAGATGGCCTTCTATCAACTCTTCCACCATGTTGTGGAGCCCCATTCTAAGCAGCCTCTATGTGGACGCACTCATGAGACAACCAATGGTCTGCTCGACTACCTTTCTTACCATTATTTAGTCTTCCTTGTCGAGAAGAAGACAGGGAATTGACGTAAGCGACTCTCGAGAGGACAAAATCTTCAATTAATCGAAAGGTACCGGATTATTTTAGGCCTCGCTTCTTGGTGGCAACTCGCCTGATCATGTGTGTGCTGTTTTTTAGGCGCTGCAAGGCGACGTCACTCTTGGTGTTAGCCTCGAGATGTAGGCCCAGGATGTTGACGCTGGGGCTTGGAGTGATGGCCTGGCCATCAAGGAGTATTTGAATGTATTACTTGATTTTGCGTGAGTGCGGACGACAAGGAGCTGTGATTTTTTACGTGAACACTGGAGGCCACAGGTTTTAGCACATTGGCGTACTAGAAGTGAGATGCTATGCACTGGTGTGAGCTTGCTTTGATTTTTGTAACTCTTAGCATATGAGCAAACTGCGCACAGGGCCGCAAGATGGGCGTGAGTGGTCGCGTGACAGTTTCACGTGGCATTCAGCGAGAACGCAGCGGGTAAACCCCTAGATGTGCTTGATGAGTACACCACCTGTATTCCCCGTCTTCGCGTGGGCTCGTAGCTGAATCGGTAAGACGACGGGCTCTCGCTTTGTTAGTCTATTAGTTCCAGGTTCGATTCCCGGCGGTGCCAGTAAATTCTTTTATTGTTCGCTGGAGTTTTCTGGTGACACCAACGGTCGCGAAAGAACCCTTGGGGGGTAGAGGTAAAAAGCTTTGCTTTAAAATACTGTAAGGCAGAACTGGTTATGGACAAATGCATCTTTTATGTAGGATTCCAGTGCAAGAAGTTGATCATTGGTACATCGCCCTACCCTGAAGCCTGTCTGGCAGCCCTCGAGAAGACCGTTGTACTCCAGAAAGTACACGAGCCTACGGTTTATCATCTTCTCGAGGAGCTTACACAGGCAGCTTGTCAGGGCGATGGGACGATAACTTGCGGGAGAGGAAGGGTCCTTCCCCTCCTTCAGAAAGGCCACAACTATGGCCTCCTTCCAAGACCTTGGAAGCTGCCCCGAAAGCCATATTCTGTTGTAGAGGTGTAGGAGTGTCTCAAGAGTGTCTGGGTGTAGGTGTTGTATCATGGTGTATGTAATGCTGTCTGCCCCTGGTGCTGAAGGCTTACAAGTGGCAAGAGCAAGCTTCAGCTCATGAAGTGTGAATTCAGAGTTGTAAGCAGAATTCGACTTGTTCTTGTCGCGTAAGGGCTTCTTTTCTGAAGATGTTTTGTGTTGCATGAAAGTATTAGTGTAGTGTGCTGAGCTGGACACGTGTTGGAAGTGTTGTGCGAGTGTGTTAGCCTGGTCTTCCAGTGTGTCCCCTGTTGTACTAACCAGGGGCAGGCTATGTGTCTGTTGTCCTTTTAGTTTTCGTATACGTGTCCAGACTTTGTGTGTGTCTGTGTACGAATTGATGGAAGTGAGGAAGGTGCGCCAACTCTCCCTTTTCGCCTCACGGCGCACTCGCCTCCCAAAAGCCTTTGCCCGTTTAAAAGAAATGAGGTTATCTGACGTGGGGTACCGGCGAAGGACACCCCATGCCTTGTTCTGGGCCTCTCGTGCCCGCCTGCAGTCCTCGTTCCACCAGGGCCTCCTTGGGCTGCGGGACCCACTGGAGGCCTGGGGAATGGACTTTTCGGCGGCGTCGAGGATGTGCGCCGTGACGAGTTGGGCGGCTTCCTCCACGTGTAGGTGTTTTATGGATGTGTGGTGTAGTTGAGATGTTTGTGTGAATGTGCTCCAGTTTGCTTGTGATTCATTAAACCTTTTATGGGAAGATGGACTGCTCGGGCCTATACCTATATACGTTAATGAAGTGGGGAAATGGTCACTACCATATGGGTCTGTGCCCACACCCCACTCAAGACAAGGAAAGAGAACTGCGGAACCAATCGCCAAGTCAAGATGAGAGTATGTATTGTGTCCTAAGTTATGATATGTAGGCTGTTTTTTGTTGAAGAGGCATGCTCCGGAGGATGTAAGAAAATTCTCTATCAGGCGACCTCGGGCATCCGTTCTGGAGGAGCCCCAAAGAGAGTTGTGCGCATTAAGGTCGCCTGTTAGTATGTATGGTTCGGGCAGCTGGTCGACCAGCGCCTCGAAATTAGAGCTCGAAAGTGCATGATCAGGAGGGATGTAGATGGAGCATACCGTTACCAACCTATTAAATATTATCGTACGGATTGCTACAGCCTCGAGGACAGTGTTCAGAGTGACAGGGTGGGAGGCTAAGGATTTCCGGGCGACAATTGCCACACCTCCTGAAGAGTGTGTGCAGCCAACCCTGTCCTTTCTGAATACCATGTACCTATTTAAGAAATTTGTCTGTTTGGAATTGAGGTGAGTCTCTTGGAGACACATGAGACTTGGCTGATTGGCATGCAGGATATCATACACATCATCAAGATTTTTAAGGAGGCCTCTGCAGTTCCATTGAATGATGTTTTCTGTTCCCATTATTTACGTTTAAGAATGAATGGAGTGTGTGTATGTGTTCATGTGTCGTCTTTCGGGGCTGTTACTCTGGGATTAGGCTTTTTAGGCCTGTCTGTAGGCTTGGAAGTCGGTGGCCGCTCCTTGCGCTGCGTTGCAGGCAGGAACGGCCCGACATCCATCTCGTCGTCGGATGTCCGAGGGGTGCCCGACGGACCGGGCCCCCCGGACTTGGCCCCCCCTCGGGAGCCCTTCGTTTGAGCCGCCACCGCCGAGGGCGTCCGCGGCACCACAGGTGGCACGGGCGGTGCGGTGACGGTGGGAGCCGGTGCAGGGCCCGTGGTGTCCATCACCTCGGTACCCTCCAACGGACTGGAGGACGGGGAGACAGAGGCGGGAGCGGCACCGGTACCGACAGAAGTGGTTTGCACCACAACCGCTGCTGCCTCAGCAAGCGGCGTGGTGCCGGGTTGGGCTGCATGAGGCAACCCAGCGGGGGGCGGGGGTGGGACCAGGTCAGACTCGCTGAACTGGGTCCCTGTGGAAACCAGACGCCGCTCCGCCCCCCGGCGAGCCGCGTCTGCGTACCTCCCCAGAGGGAAAGAGGCGAACCTCTTTCGCGCCTCTGGGAAGGTGATGTTCTCCGTGACCTTGATGTTAATTATCTTCTTTTCCTTTTGAAATTTTTCACACTTGCGGGAGTAGGCTGCATGCGCCCCCCGCAGTTCACACAAGAGAGGGTGTCGGATGTACAGTTGTCACTCGGATGGTCATGCGACGCGCATTTTGCACACGTCGTTCGGCCACGGTAGGAGTTTGTACCGTGCCCGAACCGCTGGCACTTAAAACAGCGCCGCGGGTTCGGGATGTAGGGACGGATGGAGCAACGGATAAAACCTGCATTGATGTGTTGTGGCAGAACTGCGCGGTCGAAAGTCAAGATAATGTGCTTGGTGGGAATCTCCTTGTCCTCTCTGCGGATAGTGATGCGTCTCACGGCAGTGACGCCCTGATCCTTCAAGCCGGCAAGGAGATCCGCATCCGTTTCGTTCAAGAGATCTGTCTCGGATATCACACCATGGGAGCTGTTGAGGCTCCGATGGGGTGTGACCCTGATGTCTAGATCAGCCAGTCTAGTCTGAGCCAGAAGCTTCGTGGACTGCTGCTTGTCATTTATTTCGATGAGGAGTTCACCAGACCTTTGTTTTTTGCATTTATATGATTTTCCTACTATGGCTTCAAGATACTTGGCGATCAAGAAGACTGACTGAGATGCTAGAGGGTGGGTTGGATTGAGCGATTCCATCACAAGAAATCGAGAGAAATTATCCGGTTCAGGAAATGTTAAAGATGGCAATTGGGGAAAAGATACTTCGGTGCGGCCCCTTTTCAGGGACCGATCACGTTTGGGGGGGGGGGGTTTGAAAATGCCATAGAGCATAGTATAAAAGCAGGGAGACTGGGGTACTTTCTTCTTTGACCTTACCCTGGTAGCCAAAGAGGTCCCGGAGCTCCCTGCCTGGTGAACAGACAGGGAGCCCATCCGCCGGAGCTTGACCTGGGCTCCGACGGCCACCGTTCGTGGTTTCTAACCCTCCACCTATAAACACATCGCCACGGTTGGATCCAGCTTATGTTTGGGGGCTCGGGGTCCGCGGTATCGCCAGTACCGTCACCAAGATTGCTCAAGGTGCCCCGTGCGGGGGTCTCACCGAAATTGTCCGCACCATTCCGCTGTGCGTATTCAAGCGACGATTTGGCTGATGTACGTGCGCCTATATGGTTTTATTAGGTTCCCGTTTCGAAACATTTTGCTCAGGTTCGCTAGTAATGTGGTCTCGTGTAGGGCCATTTACAAGTGAGCATATAGCCCCACCGTACAGGCGCGGCGGTGGAATTTGCCCCAGCAATGGAAATAAAATATCCGAGTACACCTAAGCACGTTTGTGAGTTGTGAATAGGACATCATAATATCCAGTTGAACGCGTGCGACGCCTTCATTACCCTCGCATAATTAGTCAAACATTTCATTTTTTTCTGTTTAGCCTTTCATTCGAGCCACGACCTAGCTAAGATGTTGCAGTCGACAGGATCAGGATTTGAGGCCATGAGAGGACGAACGGACGAAGAGACGAACAACGTGGACGAACCGCACCCCGACTACGAGAGTGCGGCACGCAGACGTGAGGCACCGACGGACTCTATGTCAGTGGTGGTCGACACACTGTTGTCTTCAACGGAACGCTACGTCCTATGCTCTGCGAAGAAACAGCAGTTCGTGAGCGCACTACGATTCTTAAGGCTACCCTGCTCTGGCCGTAAGGACGACATCGTCTTGCGTCTTCTAGATGACAACAAAGAACGTCGCCATCTCTCCAAACTAACGAATGTGACAACGCTACTTCAGGCTGCCTCCGACACCAAACGGCAGAGGGCCCTGCAAGCGGTACTGTTTCAGAGCAGGAGGCTGCGTGAGGAGGAGGAGGAGGGGGAGGAAGAAAAACTTTCTTAATGTACAAGACAGAGTTAAAGAGAGGGAGAGGCGGTTAGGCCTTTCTTGCGTGGGTGGTATTCACCAGTCCGGGATCCCATTGGTCGAGGCCGCCGCCCGTGCCCCTGGACGAGAGCCCGCTGAGACTCTAGGTCCGAGCAGTCGGACAGGGCCGCCTCCTAGCCCTCCCTCGTTGGCTTCACTTTCACTTTTAACCCTGGATTATACTGGCAGGCCCATACCATATGAGACGTGTCTGCCCACTGACCGCAAAAGTTACATGAACCCGAGAAGGATGGGTTGATGTGTTTGAGTATTGCGGAGCTTAAGAATGAGCCCGTCTGCAGCCGGCGAAGATGGCGCTCCTCAGTTCTGTCCAGGCCCTTGGCGGGCACCGGGAACGCCCGCCTACCGTGGCGCAGGTATGTTGTGACCTCAGAGAATGTGGTTAGCGGGTAAGGTACAAGTGTACGGCCAGATCCTCGGAAGTCAGAGGAACTTCGGGGGAGAGACGTTCGGGCGGCTGTGTGCGCAGCCTCGTTCTCCTCTACTCCCTGCTGGCCAGGTACCCATACAAGTTGTTTTATGGTGTCGGATATTTCTGGATTGGCATTTGTGAGAATTTTTTTCTTGGTAGAAGTGCTATCCGACCCCTGACGAAATTTCGGCAAGCTTGTTGCGAGTCAGACATTATGTGCGTTGCGTCAGAGTGAGTGGCAGCCAAAGCTATACCCGTCGCTTCAGCAAACTCAATTTTACTCGTTTTCACCGATAGTTCATCCACCTGTATTCCCTCATGCAGGATCGCAACCGTACAGATGCCCTCCGGTGTGGGCCGCGCTGCGTCTACATAATACACGCCTTTACGGGTGCCATATTGTTTTGTTATGGCTGTTGCTCGAGCTTGCCTTCTTCCTGAGTTTCAGTCAGGATACATTACGGGGCAGAGGTTTAACGATTAGTTTGCGGCGCCAAGGGGGAGGGATGTCCGCTCTGTCTTCAGTGGTAGGGGGTAGAGCGATGCGGAGATGTTCAAGGACCTGCCTGCCAGTAGTTGTCATTGACAGTAGCAAGATTTGACTCATGTACTGAGCCTCTATGAGCTCAGCGATCGTATTGTGCATCCCGAGCTGTGTTAAACGTTACGTGGACGTTCTAAAAGGGAGTAATAACAAATGCAATAACGTCATTGCCCTTAACAAACTTAAATTCACGTGTGAACAAATCAGCCGCATGATCGGTCGAGTATCAGGCAAACACGGGGGCCTCCAGGAATGCGAGACGCTCCGCCAAGTGCAGGCCTTCGTCATCAGCCGCATAACATATACAGTGCCCAATCTCAAGGTACGACAAAACGATCTTAAGATACTTGGCAATGTGATCAGGTCAGTTGTTAAGAGTGCGTGATGAACGAGAAAGTTTTCAGAGACAACTGGCGATTGCCGGTCGCACGTTTCCCACGGTGCCTGGACTGCACGAGATCCGGACACAGGCGGAATGCACAACGGCACGCACATGAACGAGACGACGCATGCAAAATTGTGATTGCGTGCTCACCGGACCTCTCCCAGGTAATCGCCACGATTACGGAAACGCATCGAAGGTCAGTGCATTTTTGGCGAGATAACGAACACACGTTGCTCTGCTACGTCGCCCACGAGCTACATCGCCCACGGGCAGGTCATTCCAGCAACGAGCAACGAGACGCGCAACGTACGCAGCGTGCACGAGCCAGAAGGCACCACGTTCCTGGCACCCGCTATTCCGGTACAGACGTACACGAACGGAACGCTGAGAGCACGGAGCGCAACGGAGCCAGTATGTACATTCTTCGCTCGTGCTGTCCCGGCGCCGGTACACGCAAACAACGACACCACATCCGGATTGGTGGATACGGCCACGACAAGCGAACAGGACGCACGGCGGCCAAAATGCACCATACGTGGCGAACAACTGCACACCAATTATAGGGGAGTTTCCTAGATAAAACGAGACGCACAGCGCACGAAACGCACCAGAGGCGACGAACGACATCCAACTTGAACCAGTGGAGCTGACCACGGCGAACGAAATGCACAGCGCACGGATCGCCACCAAGCCAGCACACACGGAGGAAACTACTATTAGCGACATCCTCCGCTCCCACAGCTGCCCGGACTTGGCCAGCGGATGTTACAACCGCAGAAATCAACTGGCCACAAGCAACAATAGACCCAGCGCACGCAGTTAAACCCTACCGGAACGTACGAGCTCTCCACACCCGCTGCTCCAGCCCAATCCAGCGGACGAACGATATAACACTCGTGCAGGTAGGTCCGTCAACGAGCAACGACACGGCCAGCGCATGCGACATGTTCGAGCTAGAACAAACAAGATCCCCGGCAACCACGCTCCGACCGAGACACACGATAAACACCATTTCGTACAAGAGCATGCAACCGCGAGCAAGCGGACTCGGGACGAACGGAGCCTGCTTGTATGGGAGAGATAGCGATTATAGCATTCTCGAAACAACGGGCAAAAGACCAGGGCTTTAGCGACGGCACGGACACGGCAAGAACCGAAACAAATCAACCCGATCCAGACGAAGGCATCGAATGCCCTAACGATGAAGTCACGCTTGCGACGCCACGGAATGTGGGGCCGAACGGACGGCATGAACCACGCCTGCTCCTCCACCACAACGGTTTCACTTCCGAAACAACCACTGCGACTGCCAGCACGGAGCCGCAATGACCTTGACTGATCAGCCATGCCACCCTACGAAAACGCCACGCTACCGCACACTAAACGAAAAGCCAAACGGCTCCCACACCATACGCAACGCACACGACAATTCAAGCAACGTCCTGAACGCGCCGAACTATGCCATCCCTACACAACGCAGCTCGTCACCGGAAAAACCGGACGTCTACGCCCCCACATGCATCAAGCACGCGACGAGCTACACGAACACAATCACCGACGGAAGCGGTGCGGCTCACGCAACGCCGTAAACACTGTCAAGTTCAGGTCTGACGAAGGCAATCCCACGGCACACACACAATAAAATCAAGCAGATTTGAAATTCACCGAAACTCAACGAGACGAACACCCTCTTAATGAAGTTTCTAGTATCCTGAACAATAAAAAACAAACGCCAGCATCGAGCATCTGTGAATAAGCGGACAGTGATCTGGATACGAGCGGACGTTAATATACGCAAACGTTTCATTGTGCCTGCGGGCAGGCACAATTCAGATTTGGAGCACGATTACGAGAGTATCGGCGCGCCCGGAAACGAAAACGGGCGAGAAAGCTGCCACCCGAAGACACGCACAAAACCGCAGTTTACGGCCACGACCGCACCGACAAGTCCCGAGCTCCCCTGAGCCCGACTCGGCCCAGACTTCGTTGTTTTATTCCTGCAACAAGAGGAGACGCCAGATGCAACGCGAGTGCTTACGTTCCGTTTCGCTCTCTCACATGTACGTGCCTTCGCGCAGTAAGTCGCCCTACGACAGTGCACCGCGTCAGACGTTTCCTTCCTCTGTCCTGATATATATGTAACCTGTGTTTTTCTAATCAATTGAACGTTTTATTTTTTCTATTTATTATTCCATTCGAGATACGACGTGGCTAACAGTGCAGATAAGTTGATTATTTGTGAGTAATACAAATTGAATACTCATGAGTACAGATTGAGTACTCATGAGTGCAGAATGAGTAGTACTCATGAGTGCAGAATGAGTAGTACTCGTGAGTGTAGAATGAGTAGTACTCATGAATACAGAAGACTGAGTACTCATGAGTACAGATTGAGTACTCATGAGTACAGAGTGAGTACTCATGAGTACAGATTCAGTACTCATGAGTACAGATTGAGTACAAATACTCGTGAGGACAAATGAGTTTGAGTACAAGTGAGTATGATTACAAATGAGTATTTGATGAGTGAGTACGAGTGATTTTGTGAACAGACGAGCTTTTTGAGTTTGAGTTTGATTGAGTACAGCGTGAATGAAAAAAATTGTGATTGAGTTTGAGTGAGTTCCTTCTGTTTTGCCGACCTATGGCTCTTGCCGGCGATCGCGTACTCTACGAAGACGCAGCTGCTGTTTAAGAGACCTAAATCTACTGTTTGCTTATAGACGTCAGCATAACAAGTTTTTTTAGGGCGCGGAAAGGCGAAAAGAAGCAAAACAGAACCAAAACACTGCACGAACCCCTATATCAGTCACGCAGCGCAAATCCCGTCAACGCCGCGGAGAAGCGGTGGCAAGCGGCGCAGCGATCGCGAAGCTCGAGGCGTATACGCCTCGAGCGCGGCCTGTAGTGGCTAAGGTCCCTAAAATTACTAAGGTAGCGCCAACTGCTCCCTCCTTCTCCGCTGCCCTCCTCTTTTTTCTTTCCCCTCACCCGCGGCGCCGCGGTGTGCCGGTGCCGCCATATTTGTTGGCCACTTGAGAGCAGACGCCCTCGCTACGCTTCAGGGCGCTCGCTGCAGTTTGCTCTTGTTTTCGCGCCGAAATCGCTCTTTGGTAGCATTTATAAGATTTCTAGAGCCCCGTTTTACCAACACGCACTGAGTGATAGGGTTTTGTTTTATATTTTTGTCTACAAGGGGATATTTGTGGGGCGGATGCCGCTGGCGCATACGCACAGCGCGGTTTTTGTTTACGTGTGCGGCATTCTGTAACACCTCAGGATAGCTCGTGAATGCGAAAGGATCGAGCGTGGACATTTCAAACTGCTCTGTTACGGTAGTTCCGTTCTTGCATTCGCGTGACTGTGGTCGTGCAATCACTGCACAGAGGTCTTGCACACGGTTCGCGGCAGTATACAGAGCGCTTCATTCGCAAATACCGTAGTTCGAGCGCTGCGCTGGCGTCCTTGCACTCGCCTTTCTTGCGATAATTGTGAATCCACCGCGGCGTTCACTCTGCGCCCGCTTTTACTAACGACCTACATCCTACCTTAATTCCGCGCAGTTTAGAGTGCTTTGCCTTTTTTGTAGAAATGTTTCCTTCACCTTCATGTCATTATAGGCTGCTGTGAGTAGATTAAAAACATACACATGCTGTTGTGCGTGTGTGCACGTACAGCGACGTGAAAAGCCCCTGCTTCCCCGACTTCGCAGCCGGATACACTAAACTGCACTCGCGGCCGTACGTTCATGTGCAAACCGAGTGAAAAACGCAGACTTGTAATTCTGGGAATACGCGCCAGAGAAGACTGCGATCAATCGATCGGGTAAACTGAAATTACAGATTTGTGGCCTCTTGTTTCTCATGCGAACCAGAGATCGAGTCCCTCTAGGTACAAATTATGTAACTAGTTACTGCAGTTAATTAATCATGCAATACGTTTTTCACCGGGCGCGGTCATTTACAGCCGTTATTAATGGAGGCGCCTGGACAGAATTGTTTTGTGCTGGGAGATATTGTGGCATATTTGTACATTGCACGAACACAGGAATACACCCGAAAGAAATTCGAAAGAGGACCAATGTCACGATGATTATCAAGAGAAAACAATAAATCACAAAAATGAATTAATGCCACCAAATAGATATTTTATTGGAACAAACGTCCGTAATGGCGTCGTGCAGGTGGCCTGTGCTGCTGACGTGGCTTCCCGCGAGAAAAAATGTTGGGAGTGGCATTTGGGTTTAGTTTTTTTAACGCCAAGCTTCTCCAATATCCGTTGCTCAAATTGATCCGTGAGATAATCCTATGGAGAAGGGAAAAAAATGTCGCCACCGAGTTTGAGATGCGCCACAAACACTCCGCAAATATAGGCAATAATGCATTGCAGAAGGGAGTTAGTGACCGTTCTACCGTAGCATGGCCAAATTCGTGTTCGCGCATCTGCTCAGTGCCGCGTCCGCTCAACTCGCTACACTAAACCCGTTTAGCAAGCGCTTTGCTGGACAAAAATACGTCTGCTGAAAATAATATAGTCGCCCAGTGTGTTTTGGTTCAAATCGCAATGACTGGATACGCTGCGCCATTGACTACTAAAATGAAATAAGCGCGCACACTGCAAATGTACGGCATCACGTGTAATGCAAACGTAAGTTGTAATTAACGTTCCTCTGTGCATACACGGAAGAAAGGGCGCGCAGCCGTTACGGTGCGAATATGCATTCGAAGAGCTCATTCAAACGTGCACGAATTTAATAAAGCGATAACAGAAATTGCGAGTCAAACGTAAGTCAACGGCGCGGCCACTATATTAGCTGGCCTTAAATTGTCTTACCTAGCCGCAATTTTTTTTTCTCGCAACAGCCTCAATTTGCGCCGCACCGACCGAGCCCATATTACGCAGCAAATCACTCCAATGTCATAACAACGGGATTATAATACCACCCGGGTCGCTAACACACAAAACATGACTTCACGCTAAAAAGAGCGTACACGCAACGCACACGATACATGGTCAGACGCAAGCTGCCGTCGGCCAAAACAAGCATGAATTCAGGTGAACAATTCTCGCGTCACGAAAACCTTACGACAACTGACTGAACATGCTACGCCGTTGATATTGATGCTGGAAGTTAAGCGCGCACATGACAAATACACGGCCTCTTATCCAAAGCAAAGCTTACGACGCGACGAACTCGGCGCTGCACGCAATGCCTACTCAGAAGAAAGCGTGGACGACGGTCGCGAAGGGAGTACGCATTTCTTCGTAAGTGACCGCTCAAGCTCGCGCAGAATTTAACAGAGCAAGAACAAACATTCAGAAACTTACCTCGCTAAAGAGTGATGGCAGCGTCGGCCTGAAGTATGCCTGTTCAAATCTATGCAACCAAACTTTCCTCCTTTCTGCGTCGCTTTTCCCCGACGGAATAACGAAGTTTTGTGCCCTGCCTGACGATATTCGCGCTGCCTAAGGCACAACACATCGGCACCGAGAAGCAACATAAAACGACACCGGTACGACATTTTTTCGAAACGAGCAGCTAATTCTTACTTTGCTATTAGCTGGCGCCTACGATAAAGCCGGTACTGAAGTTATGGTGTCCATACTGAAGTTCAGTGGCTCGGAAGCCAGCAATGGCGTCGCAGCGGCGGCGTTGCGCAATATCCCAGCCGGCGAGGCATCGGCGAGGCGACCCGGCGGCCGAGCAAAAAAAAAAAAAAACCGCGTGACTTTTCCTTTGGCCAATGGCGCGCGGCGTTCGCCGGCGAAAAAGAAAATACCAAAAAACGAAGTAGGAAAGGAGCGCGGGCGAGGGCGAAAGGCGGCGAGATCTAAAGATGGCGCTACCTTAGCAAATTTTAGGGACCTTAGTAGTGGCGCCACTGAAATCCCCCTAGCGGCCCGTTTCGAAAGCAGCCGCGGGAGTCGCCGGCCCGCTCCCCACTGTCACCGTTGCTTTCAGGGCCCGTTCACGACGGAGACTTACCATTTGTAGGTGCTGGAAATACATATTTATGTGGGGCAGTCACTATGTTCGCAAATGTGGTGTGTTTACGAGAGTGGACGCGATCTTAATCTGATACATTCGGTCTGTACAAGCGCCAGGTGTGCGTCACAGGTCGGCGTCGCGACACAGGGATATGCATATGGAGATGATTGTGATTCCACTGCCCTGAAATTTACTAACAGTGTATACATTTTGTGCGCTTATATAACCTAGTGGAGTGCTCATACCTGACAGCACGCCAGTTATTCTTGCCAATATCATACCTCAGATATTGATCACTACCCTGTACATAAATTTGCGGGACATTCTACGAATTAAGTACGATGGATAATCCAAAATCAGCGATGGATAACTACGATGGATAATCCTGGGATCAGCGCACGACAAAAAAAAACATAATGCTGGGTGGAGCGTCTTGTCGTGAGCTCAGCGCCCTCAAACATTCATATATGTTACATATAACCTCCGCGAGCAGGCCGGAGAAGGGCTTATACAGTAATGCCAATTCGCGACTGAACGTTTCGCGACTGAGCCTGCAGAATCTAGCACAAACGGAAATCAGAAGGCCTTATCAGATATCCCAATCTTCTAACGACACCTTTTATCAGTTTTGTACTTGTATACCTCAAAAAATGTGTTCGCCGAGGGATCAGCTGTTAGTTGAAGTCTAAAAACTATAGTGACGTGAACGAGTAGCTTGTGTGTGTGATTACTAAAACGTTCTTTCCTTGATTTCGCTCCGCAATCGTACACAACATATGTAAGCGTCCCCCACCCCATGTCTCGCGAAATAGCAGTGCATTTCGCACACTATCTCGTAAGTCCTACCTGGGTTAAGTTTATACGAACGTCTTTAGCATTTCAGAAGCTGCACTGAGATTTTTTTTTAATTTCTGTACGAGCTATTTTGTTTCTTCTGGGCTTGCAGAACATTACTTTTTCAGTGGTTTAATTCATTTTTCTTGATTCTCGCTAAAAGGCATGAGTGCACATCTTTCACGACTCAGAGCCTTGGAATATACTTAACATTTTCGCGTGCCTTATATTCTTATAAAAGGCACAAGTTATCAGGTATTGAGTAATCGCATCCCCGATATATATATATATATTTTTCTACGACGCATACTTTCGTAATAAGGCCGCATTCGTTGTCCGCGCTACAAAACAAAACACACCTCTCATTGTGCCAGTATCAGGTTTAAACGAGGCGACAATAAAATTCACTTGTGCCGGAAGCATTCGGAGGTGACAGCAGTGGTATGCTGCTGCCGTCGCCGATGCCCGTAACAGCGGCCGAGAAGGACGCAGACCCGCGTTCCCGGATAGCTATTGTTGGGGTTTGAGCCCCCTACCAAGACGCAGCGGCTTTTGAAGTGACCTAAGCGTACTGTTTACTTACAGACGTCACCATAACAAGTTTTTTAGCACTTGGAAGGTCAAAAAGAAGCGAAAGAGAACCAAAACACTGCATGAACCCCTATGGGCTGCGCAGCGCTAATCCCGTCAACTCCGCGGAGAAGCGGCGACAGGCGGCGCAGCGATCGCAAAGCTCGAGGCGTATACGCCTCGAGCTTCGCGAAGGGGGGGGGGGAGGGAGGGGAAGGGAGGGGGACGCTGTGTACAAATGCGGAGCGGAATCAAGCAATGACCGTTTTAGTAATCACACACACACAAAGCTTGCGTTCACTTTCCTTTTGTTTTTCGACTTCGCCGAACAGCTGATCGTACGGCGGACGCATTTTTGGAAGTATGCAGGGTAGGCAGTTCAACAAGCGATGAAAGGTGTCGTTGGAAGATTGTGGCATGTGATAAGGCCCTCTGACTTCAGTTTCTGCTTTATTCTGCAGGCTCCCTGTGCCATATGACGATATTTCGAATAAGCATTTAGTCGCGGACGCGGATTATATTCTAAGCCCGTCTCTAAGCTCACCTCATGACAAGACAACTCTGTCGTGTGCTGATCCCCGAGTATAATTATGCATTGTCCATCGTACTTTTGTTGAATATTCCCGTAATTAACACGGACTGGCCAGGCGCGTAGCCAGGATTTTTGTTCGGGGGGGGGGGGGGGGGGGCGCTAAGGTTGTTCTCGACACCCCCCCCACCGAAAGAAAAAAAAAGTGCGGCAGTTTTCAAGCGCCCTTAAAGGCTGTGAAGATAAAATACATGTTGGGTTCATTAGGAAGACTGTCGTTTATTAAAATGACTGTCTTGTCCCAATAACAACGATACGAGTTCTATCTCAAACTAATCAAAGGAATAATCGACCTAACAAATTAAATTAAACATTGGGCGTTCTGCTGCTGAGCATGAGGACGCGGGTTCGATTCCCCCTCGGGGGTTTATAAAGCGCGTTTCAGGTCTCTTATGCTAGTGACGTTGAATGTTGTGGTTTTATTTTGCCGGTGCGCAGTTGTAAGCTCAAATTTTAAGTTCAAATCTCGCGCAGGTGATACTGGACGCGATGCAATCACGGGAACCTCGTCCGTGTGTACTTTGTGTCTACTGTGTGTACTTTGAGGAAAGAATGCCATCCACAATGAATCTGCGTAGGCTTTAAACATACATCTTTATTTCGTTGTTTTTGTGGAAACAAGCGAAGGAAATTAGCAAGTATTTTGTGCGTACACTCCTGTTACGTCCGTAGATTAGCGTCCACTGCAACGCTAATACAGCATATTGTGCATTGATATCGAGCGCAGGTGCATCCCTACATATGGGAACTAAGAATAGTACGCACAAGAAGGTTTGTCCCACCAACGATAATTTCACACAAATTTCATCCCGAAACACGGCCAAATAGCAGCACTAAACCAGCACAACACCACTACCAGCACCAGGTTGCAAGACAGCTAGAAGATTTTGTACAGGATTTAAGCGCAGCTGTCCCGGCATTTTTCAAACATTCATGGCACCGCATCTGTGGAAAAGCCACTAGGGGAAGGTGGTGGGGCAACGGCAAAAATAATGCAGTTTTTAAAAGATGTTTAAAAGAATAAATACAGTGCTATAAAGAATAAATACAGTGAAATAAATGTGTACCGAAAAGAATGTGCAAGTGGTGGAGTAGAAACAAGTAAAATGAGACACAACAAATGAAGCAAACATCGAAAACACGCAATCGAAAATAAAATAGATCCCAAGGCCTAAACGATTTTCTGCTTTGGGGAATGGGAAGAACTCCGACAGTTAGTTTTAAAGTATATACAGGTATATACAGTTTTAAAGTATACAGGTATATACAAAGCCATCGTGGCATATACAGAGCGGGAAGCTAGAGGACAAAGCCTAACCGGCGGGGAACCCTCGCGAAGCGATCGATGACATCAGAATGGCTGATGTTTACATCCCTGTGAGAGTAGAGAAGAGCCAGGCCAACCAGCCTGTCCTCGGACATTGTCGAGCGCAGGTAGGTTTTGAGCTTTCTCAAACTGGAGAAGGACCTTTCTGCTGTGGCAGTTGTTAGCGGTAGCGTTACCAATATTTGCAGCAACTTATGGATGTTCGGGTAAAAAGTGCTGTCGCAGAGACGAAGAGCACCAAGAGCAGAGCTTGGGCGTAAGCTCGACTCTGTTGCCTCCCACTTTGTCCACCAGAGCCTAAATTCACCCAGACACGCCCTCTCATCTACATCTTTGGTGAACGCAAGAATCAGTTCCTTTGCTTGTTTGAGGCGGACATCAAGCGCTGAAGGAACTGCTGCGGGGATCAGCACACTAAAGCTCTCTATTAACTGCCTGTGCGTCTCAAATCGCTGGTTTAGTTGAGACAGTATGAAATCAATGAAGGGTAGGTAGAGAGACTTGCGAAAGTAGTCCTCTGCGCTTTCCGCGGGAGCATTTCCACGATGTCGTTGGTGGCTGCTAAGCCTTGGCTTTACTATCTCCACATTGTGTTGTTCGCCACATTCTCCAGCCTTGGCGAATACCTCCCCAAAGCAAGCCTCGGCATTTACTCGATAACCCTCAATAGTGCGTTGCAAAACATCTATGTGTTCAATCGCCATGCACATGTCCGCGTTCTTTGCTTGGAGCTTCCTCGATAATGGCAGAGTCACTGCAAACACTTGCTCTGCGACATGGAGGCTCACAATGAATGACGGCGAAAGCAGTGCACACATGAGGTTGTTCGCCTGGGCGGCGTTCTCAGGGCTTCCTGTCGACTTAATTTCTTCTAGCGCCGCAACGACCGAGTCAAACAGACTAACGAAAGACAGAAGTGCATCGTGTTTCTCTACCCAACGGGTCTCACACAAGCCAAGAAGCCGCGTTCGCCTACACCCAGAATGCATCTGAACAATCTGTTTGCTTAGCACGCTTGTTCGGCTTGGGGACTTTCTAAAGAATTTCGCAGTTTTCTTACCCGACCGAAGCAATTCCTAATATCTGCAACACAACAAGCAGAGCAAAGCACGAGGTTTAAACAGTGGCTTGCACAGTGCGTGTACAGCGCAGTCGGATACTTCTCGCGAACGGCGGCCTGCACCCCGTTTGCTTTCCCGGCCATCGAACTGGCGCCATCATACCCCTGCCCGCGAAGGTTGTTCATGTCAATACCGATGCTCACCAAAAATTTTACAATTTCTTCTGCGAGGTTCCGGCCGCTTTGGTCATGTATGGGAACAAAGCCCAAAAATACTTCCTCAACCTGGTTGCTTTGTTTGTCCACGTAGCGGGCACACATTGTAAGTTGCTCAATACCTGCAACATCGGTCGTCTCATCTGCGAGTACGGAGAAGCAACCAGCGTTGTTAATTTTTGAAACGATTTTGTCTCTGATGAGGGTGCCGCAGATCCCAACGACCTCATTCTGAATTGCTGGGCTTAAGTAGGAGGCATTGCCGGAGCAGCTCTCGATATGTTCTTTAAGGCAGGTGTCGCCGCAACTACTCCGCATGCGCAGCAGGGCTCTAAAGTTACCCTCGTTCTCTGATGGGACAGTGCTTAGATCTAGTGGCCCGCTGTCATTGTGGCCACGAAGAGACAGGCCTTGACTTCCACAAAAGATTATTGTGTCGATGATAGGTGCCAGTCGCTTCCGGTTTTCCTTGACCTGAAACTTCCTGGCGATATCGAGCTGTATGAAGTCGTCAGCTGCCGATTGGCTTTCTCGATGGTACCCCGTTTTCTGGTGGGAATCGAATATTTCGAGTGCATGTTTCCAGTCCGTGCAAGGTCTGGACACGAGCGCGCCAGCGGGCGCGTGCTTCCCTTTTCCAACTTCGGGGTGAGAAAAGATTGCACAAACACGGCAAAACGCGCCCTCACACACAGCGGAATAACTCAGCCATGGGTACTTTTCAAGCCACGTCAGTTGAAATTTCCGCTTTTGTTTAAAGTCGCAGACGCTGTTGAAATCGTAGTTTCTACCAGGACGCCATGGGAATTTGAGCAGCTGGTGCCTTGTGACGTCGTCGATTTGGGTGCCACTTTGGTAGAGCCCAATGTCGAGCCTGCTGTACTCAGTTCTCCCTTCGGTTTCTGAAATAGTTAATTAACTTGACACCTTTCGATTGCTGGGTGCCCAATAATAAAACTTACCTTGAGGAGGCCTCTGATCTACATGGATGCGTGTACCATCCTGCGCGGGGCGGTCATCCCCTTCTATTCTTGGTCGCGTTCCTGCATAAGATATAGGAAGTCATGCCAAAGTTAAATATTGTATGCAGTATTCAAATACAAATGTAGCACAAAATAATAACGCGAATACTGCGGCGTTCGACGGGGCTCCTGCTTTAGGCACGTTGGAAGTTTGTAGTGAGATTTGATGAAGGGACTATAATGGGGTCTCACTATTCTGATTCTAAACATTACAGAAGCACGTATTCCTTAGCAGACGCGTGTGCTGTAGTGGTTCAGCCGAGTACACAGCGCAGGTGGTAAAGCTAAGCGATCAAGCACCACTTCACAGTGTTTGAGCTTGTGTACAGGGAACAGAAAAGCATTGCAGTTTTAATCAGTAATTCGGGAAATCAAACTGACCTTGGGCATCTCCTTGATTGACCGGAAAACGGGGGGCATTGGGATGCTGCGCAAAGCCAGCGTGAGTATCCGACGTGGGTCGATGCTCGAAAAGAGTCGGCGTTTCATTCCCCACTGGGAACCAAGCAAACATTTGTGAAGGCGCTGCACACTTTTCAAACGCTATAAACTACTGCATTCTAGCATGAAGCGAATTTCAGTGGCACGGGTAAGGTTGGCGACGATAGTGATGTTCAAACTGGAGCTTGATTTTAGGCTGATTAAGTTAAAACACGCGAAATCAGCTAATGGCGGGAAAGTTACATACCTACAAAAGACTTCGCCCGTTGGCTATTGTTTATGAATTATTCAATGTAACCTATGAGCGTGAGGGTGCCTTGTTTGTAGTCCCTCTTCTTATGTGCCCCTGGTCTCTTTTTGCGCTGTGAAGCTTATGGATTACCAATGTACCAGAGAAATCATTTGGCTATTACACTATATGCAGCTGTAGATTAGGCACTCTCGCATCAGGGCGAGAGTGAGATAGCCTGTAGTCTGTGGCGCGTTTTAGCCGACATTCATTTGTCACGCAGGACATGCACTGGCAAAACGATACTCTTTCCCCGGAAGCCTTCACAACAGCACTAAACAAGTTATGCATGTGTCGTTATTCTATCAATACAGTAAGTCAGCATACATAACTCAACAGTTACCCATACAAATTCGCTCCTCTTCCATTTTCACAGTAGTGGAAGGGATCCGAATTTTGCGACTCTTCATGTACTGATAGTAACGCTGTCCTGGTAAATTCCTAAAAACCGTCTCAGACGTCATAACTACTAAACATTTAGGCATTCACATAATCGGTATTAGTGGTTTCTTCCCCGGACGTTACCTATTCGTTATATGACGGGCGTTTATTTCAATAATTTTGCAGCAGGAAAAGCGGAGTATTCAGTAATCGTGATAGTCACGGCGACTGCATATCTATTTCATCTATTTTGGTTATCAAGCGCAGTTAGGGTTACCAAACATCTTTCCCTAGTCCTATAGTTTTTGAAGTACAGAAACCTACGTGAATATTGGTGATCTGCGGCAAACAGTCAAATCTCGATATAACGAATCCCGTTGGGCCACCAGAAATCGTTGTTTCGAAATATCGTTGTAATGAAAAACTGGCGATTATAAGCCAGTGCTCAATGGGTCGCGGGTTCGATTCCCGGCGGCGGCATCCACTTTTCAGATGCGGGCGAAAAGCAAAAACGCCAGTGTGTATGAGGTTTCAGCGCACGTTAAAGATCCGCAGGTGGTCAAAATTAATCCGGAGCCTTCCACTACAGTGCGTCTCATCGCCTGCTTGCGTCGGTGCGTTAAACCCTACAATCAATCGATCAATCAAAGAAACCTGGGAATGAAAACGACATACGTGAGCAGTAGACGCGTGTGCAGACAGCAAACTCTCAAATTAAAATGTTGGGGTCACTTCAAAGCTACTTCGTTTGAAGACACCAGTTATTTTCTCGCGCGTGCAGCACGCGCGACCCATTAGGATTACCTCTACATATTCCACCTTGAGCAATACCTCATCGGGTACGTCATTACACCGAGCAATGAAAGTGCGGAATTTGCTCATGTGCACTAAGACATCAATGTTCGACACGATGTTATTTTCTGTGTTGGGTGAACCACTGTCGCCTTCCTTCGCGTCGTCATCGTCGCTATAGTTGCATTTATCTTTAGATCACACACTAACTACACAGAAAAATCAGGTACTCCAAGGAAATACCTGCCCGCACACGAGATTAGCGTCAAGAAAGACCGACCGGCGACCGTCACCCAACACAAGAGAGAAAAGAGGAAAACGCGACTAGGCCTGCTAGGCTACTGCACATTAAACCACAGTTCTGTCGCGGGGCTAGCTGGTGGCACTGGACATTGTGGTGATAGCTACTGCACTCAGGGAAGGCACGGAGAAACGGCGGATTCTCTTTCACGCGGGAGTGGCGACGCTGTTACTTTGAGCCGAATTCGTAATACTGGTGTTTATCGATTATATTAAGGAAAATAAATGACGTGCATTTTACTGAAATATAGGCTATATAAAATTCATATTTTTGAAACATTTTTACATTGAAAATATGAGCCGTCTGGCGGGTATTCTTAAAATATTCAAAAATTTGAGAAATTTGTTAATGTGGGGTTCGTATATAGTAATGAGATTTGGCTGTAGTTATCTGATAAAGCGGAGCCCTTGCCGGCACACTTTGCAAGAATAAATCCTCCCGTTAACTAGATAACAACGACACTTCAAAATTACTATGAACTCGCGTAAACATCATGAAGTCAACATGCATATATTTCAGAATATTTGTGCACATTGCCAGCCACCGCAACTCCGCAAGACATCAATTACAATGTAAAGTTAGATCAGTTGAAGAAATTGACTTACAGGTCGAGGCCTCGCTTGTACGTTGACGCTTTGACGATGAGCTGTCCCAAAACTCGGACAGGCGTTTCTGTTTTTTAGACATATTGCTGTTGTTGCGTCTGGCGAGCATCGGCACTGCCTTTTTATAGCACCGTTCCCTAGGCTCTTAGGCTAGGGATAAACGCAGCAAAACAAAGTTACCCAATCACAAGAGTGAAAATGCCTCTTTCTGCAAAACCATCCTCGGGAGGGGTTCCGCCATAATGGGATGTGGGGACCGCGTGGTACAGCCAACACGGGCACGGCACCCTTGCCGGTTCGTAAGAAACGGGGGAGAGAGGGGTGACACACACAAGGAACATGGGCATCTTTTATTGCGTGCTTAATCCGCAAAACCTCCGCGAATTTTACCCACGCTCGACTCACTTCCAGCTAAAGCACCCATTTGCTGAATACATTGACCTATCGCTGTTCTGTCGCCTGGGAGAGCTAATTGTCCACTTATTGCAGAAGTCTACCGGTGCCTGTGCTGCAAGCAGGGCTGCATAGACAGGGGAACATTACCTCGACCCTTTGGAGAATTTGTCACGGCGCTCTTCAGCAATCAATGACAGGCGTCCCTCTATTCCCCGACTCCAGTCTCCAGACAACTCCCTGCTTCCCCCTCAAAAGCGTGACGCGCCAATCTTCTTCGCTGAGATGAAGCCTCCCGCTTCCCTTCACGGCATTTCCGGTGGCACGTAGCGTCGCCGAGGTGTGGTATTGAGTAAGGGCACAACATATTACAAGAAGTGGGGAAAAAGCAAAATGACGCCCAGACAAGCCCATCTCCCGATGACCTCCCCGCGTCTGCCTTACGTGTACGCCGAAGTGGCAAGCAAGACGATATCCCGAATTCCCAGAAAGAAATGCCTTCTTGCAGCCCACAAAACCGTGTCAACACTGCGATAGCCCGCCGAAAGAAGAAGCGCGAGGTGCTATTTACGAAATTCCTTTGGGCGGTGCCATGACATTTACAGCGGTGAAACGCAAAACTTCCCGGAATGACTCCGCCGGCACCAAAATGACGTCCTGATGTCAAACACCACAGCCCATTAGCTTAACACTGCGAAACATACGACCACTGCATATACTTCGGAAGGGCGCAGGTGACTGACACCGAGAAAAATTATTTCCATGCATTCTCCTCGAGCCATGGCAAGTATACAAGCGAGTCGGGGAGAGATGAATACCAGTTCAAGAGAACTACTATTCAGCTCTCCCCAACTCGCTTGTATACGTGCCATGGCTCGAGGAGAATGCATGCTAATGGGCTGTGCTGTTTGACATCCGGACGTCATATTGGTGCCGGCGGAGTCATTACTTCTCTTAGTTCTGCCCCCTCCAAGTCCACGCCCGACTTTCGATGCGCCATGGGGAGAAAAAAATTAAAAAGAACATTTTCTATATAACTGCCGTTTATGGCCAAATTTAGTCAGTTCTGATAAAGGGAACCTATGAAGCTTCGAAAAGGTATTTGGTTGGAGTATATTTATTTGTTTTCATTTATGTTGTGACCCGACCACACAGTTTTCTGTACAAGACATTCACCTTACAAAAGAAAACGTGTGGCTTTGGCGTCCCTTGCGCTGAGCGTTGGTAGGGCTGAGCTGACCCGAGGGGGTGGCTGCACCTCTCCGCAATTATTTTGATTGCTGTGCTTCGTTATTTGTAAGCCCATGCGTCTGATATGCGTTTAGACGCGAATTCCCCTAATGTTCGCACGTACGAAGCAACAACGTCAGTTCGAAGGATATGCGCCTTTGTTCCCAGGTGATCTGCCGGGCATAGCACCCAGCAGATCACCGGCCGGAAAAATTTCGGGGGGGGGCTGAAGCCCGGTCAGCCCCCCCCCCCCCCCCCCCCCCCCCCTGGCTACGCCACTGGGACTGGCTTGTAAATGGTGGTGTTCAATATCTGAGGTATAATATTGGCAAACGTAACTGGTGTGCTGTCAGGTATGAGTGCTCGGCTGATTATGTAGGCGCACAAAACTGATTTACATCTTAGTGTATAGCCGTAGCATGAACAGCTGAGGAACCGGTGGTTAGAAAGACAGTGTTAGTAAATTTCAGGGCACTGTAACTAGAATTGGCTACATCATACGCCGGTTCCGCGACGATGGCCTGTGACACACACCTGGCGCTTATACAGACCGAATATACCACCCCAAGATCGCGTCAGAAACATTTACGCTCTCGTAAACACACCCCATTTGCGAACAGAGTGACTGCTCCACGTAAACATGGATTTCAAACGCCCGCAAACGGTAAATCTCGGTCGTGAACGTGCCGCAAAAGCAGCGGCTACAGTGGGAAGCGGGACGCGGACTCCCGCGCCTGCTTTCGAAACGGGCCGCTAGGGGGATTTCAGTGGCGCCCCTACAGGTCGCGTTCGAGGCGTATAGAAACACCACAAACCCTGACTACGGGTTGCTTAAGGGGAGAGAGCACTGCCAGCAATGGACCCTTTAGAAAAGTCAGTCTGGCAACGTAACTTACTATCATCACCATCGATATTCACCTGGCGTCGGCCATTACTTGATCTCTACTATCAGCCGGCGTAATACCGGCGTGTTGCGCAATCGAGCTAATCTCACCCGGCACTCTGTTAAAATGCCCAACGACCCGATTCAGTGGTCGAAGGATTTATCCCTGCTACCGGGTGGGTTTTCAGAGAGGCGATTAGGCCCCTACTTCGAAAGTTTGGGTGCTTCCAGTTCGTCCGGACGTACTTGCGAGCGCAGCCTTAAGCTCGTCTCGGAGTCGTATGCCGACCCGTCGTCTGTGCTTGTTGCTTCATCATCGGCAAGCTACAGTACATTAATATATTTGATTTTGGTTAACTGCATGTGAACGGTCAGAATAGCTTCTCAGGAAAGGCTCTGCCGCGTTGTTTCCCGGCTACAAATCGGTGCGTGTAGGTCGTTCACGTCGCCGTTGTCAGCTCCGTAATGTAGTCAGCGGCAAAGCTGACGAAAGGCTTCAGCCACGGCCGCTCGAGCGAACCTTCGCCCTACAATAACTGCATGGCAACAAAGCATGCGGCGAGGGATCTGTAACATAGTACACGTGGAAACTTGGGCGCAAATCGATTGAATGGCATGTCGTTTAGTATGTAGGCATTTATTTCAAAGGGCAATCCTTTTCAAAAACGAGCAGTCACATGGGGAACTCGTCGAACATATGATTCTAGGTGTCTGCGATAGGCGCACGCAGCGTGGCGCAGAAGCAAAACAAACAAAATAATCGGTACATAGTTCTAGGCTCTACGGCGGCCAATCTTGAGTAACGTTAAAAACAATATGTTGTCTGAAAAAACAACGCATGTTCCGATCAGACGCTGCATAACCTGTGTACCCTTCGCGGCCTAGTGAAGCTTGCAAAAACATGCGCTGGCATAGGCAGGAAAAGTAGATCGGTGGTTGTGAGAGGTGGCTTACGTTGAAACCGCTATAAATGCTCGTGAGTTTTCCTATTGCGCATACATATTAGGTCGTAGGACATTGTGCAACTCCCCCCCCCCTTCCCCTGCAAACACCGAGTTTTAAACCATTTTTGAAGTCGATCAGAGGTAGTATGTGTACACATCACCCTGTCAAGGAAAAGAAGCGTGTAAGAACCTATGTAGGCCCAAGGTCCCCAGAATTTCTGGCCAGGTTGTTTGTGTCTCACACATTAGTGAAACTATCATTATTATTGTCCTTGCCAACTGCTGCCTTTCTAGAGTTTCAAAGCGTCCATGTTTCAACATATTTGGGTGTTTGTCTTATTATTCACAGAAATAAAATCTATGTCATGCATGTCATTTACTTAGTTTAATATTCTGATGCGGGTAAAAAATGGCAGTGTTTTTCACTAGTGCACATGTACGGAATGAGTGCATTAAACTTGTTCTGGATTCATTCCAGCCCTGGGGATGTGCATGTGAAATGCAAGTGCTTCAGGAGCCAAAACAAGACTTCAAAGCCCTATGAAGTGGACGTGGTCCTGGGGCCTGGTGGCACCGTGACAAAAGCTATGTGCCAATGTGCCCCGCCGGTAGGAGTGGTGCCTGCAGTCACAGTAGGGCTGCCTTACATCTGCTGGCATTACTAAAGCAGCAGGGATATACTGAAACGCCACCCGAGCTGTCCTGCACAGAGCTGCCGCAGCAATGGCGAAGGCCACGCAGCACCCCACTTGCTCCCATGCCACTGGAGTTTGTCGATTGGAGAAGTGTGCGGCAAGAAGGATTAACGGAGCCAATTTACAGTAAATTCTATGATGCAAGGGTGACTGTGGAGTCATTCAATGAAGTGGCTACCAGTATAAGGACGCTCGGATCAAAGCTTTCTTCCGTCTGTCGTTCACCATTCTCGAGGCAATTAGAAACAGGGGACCTCATTGAGAGCTCCTCAAGAATGGGGCCTACACCTGTGGACAGCCCACTAGAATATTTGAAGCCAGTGGTGCCTCACGGGTTCCAGACATTGATCTGTCCCGAGGTAGAGTGCACAGCCCCAACCACGACAACACCGACAAGGCCAGCCCTGTTCCAGTCATGCACGGTGTGGAGGCACACTTCAGCGAGCCGTCTTCCTCAGCAAGCTGCAATCCTTGAGGTAAGTATGCAGTCTAAAGTTGCGTCATATCCAGTACTGGGCAGGGAACTTGCAACGGTGGTTGCCTGGGCAGGTTGGTGTAACGTGATCGATACTTAAATCATCACACCAAAAAAAAGGCACTGAGGATAAAGGTATATAAAAATAGGTATAAGAATAGCTTTTTTTTTGTCATCGTGGCGCAGTGGCTAAGGCTTTGTGCTGCTGAATCTCGTATAACAATTTTGTTTTCGTGGTCCACTAATCTCCATAATAGCACGGGTCTGCTCCACTTGAAACTTTAGGCCAAACAAGCAACAACCTCTTCCCAACATTTCTGTTCAGGGCTTGGAAATCACGCCTGCTGATGCTGCTGCCCTGGAGCAGAATACACGCCAGCAAGCCAACAGCGAAACGTGGAAGGAGGCTCGGTCGCAGCGTGTAACAGCGTCGTCCTTCGGGGTTGTCTTGAAACGCCCTACGTGGACGGATAAGGACTGCAAAATTTTTCGTCGCAGAAAGATCTGTCACGCGTGAGACCTATCCAGTAAGTACAAAAATGTTTGGGCTTCTTCCCAATAAAAAAAATGTGTAGTAAGGCCTTTCTTTTTTACAATGCAAAGGCAGGAAGTCTTATGTGACTTCCTGCGTTTTTTTCGTGTTATGTAATCTTGGTCAAGTTAAATTTGGCGATGTAGCTTTTGACAGTGGCACATACTTCCTTTTTCCACCAAAATGGAACATGGCATGACCCTACATTCAAGCGACTGTTTTTTTACGTTTGTGACATTTCATTGTCACTTCACCATATGAATTAGCAGTTTTGAATGCGCTGCGAGACACGCACTGTGGCCAATGACTGCTACTGGCAACTTCATCTCGAAGCATTACAAAGAAGAGAAAATTCTCAACTATTGAACAGATTGATGTAGCATGCATTTTTTGTATTTTTGAGATGTGCACGTGTACAATGGGTAGAAACTGAGCGAACTAGTTGGTTCATGGCTGAGTGAACTTGGTTTCTGGGTCAGAGCCCACAAAAACTAATGCAACACCGCTACAAAAATGTGACGACACACAGCATTGTGTGTCGCCAAATTTTGGTTGCCCATGTAGCATTAGTTTTTGTAGGCTGACCAGTAAACAAAGTGGGATGTGCGCATGCATCGGCCAAGACCAACTGCATGCATTTTTATGCTCCATATGTGCAAAATTTAGTTAACATTTGGTCCAAGATGCACGTGTGCAAATGTATCTGTATGCTTGTTTTATTATGTTGTATCGTGAAAGGTTTATGGGCTACGTGTTCAGCATTTCCTGAAGCTGAATCCCCAAAAACCGTGTCGCCTGAACGCATGACACTGATCATATAGGCAGAGGTGAGCGTGCGCTCGCCTCTGATCACACCATGTAGCACGAGCATTAGGAGGCATCTGTAGGGTCGTCATGTCATGTTAGCATTTTAGGCAAAGGTCCCACACAAAGCGAGGAGGAATGGCAGGAGTGTCAATGTATACCTGCAAATGTTTCATGCTTGCAACGTATGTGGCAGTTGCGTACTCTTTTTTTCTCCCCTGCCCTGGTTCAGTGGTGCCGCTGAGTACCACAATGAGTTATCCTTGCCACAGCAGCCATTTTTCTGATTGAGGCAAAAAACAAAAATGGCCGTTAATTGAGATTTCGGTCAACGCAAAAGATTTCCAGGCAGACGAAATTAATCCCAAGCCCTCTACAAGGCGTGGTAGCTCAGCTTTGGCGCATAAACACCCACCTTTTTTTGAAATTGTTTTGTACCACTGATGCAACTTTTTCTTACAGGTATGGCATCAGCAACGAGCAACCTGCAGTTCACCGATATGTGTCGGTGATGAAGACCAGAGGACACGATGTTGAAGCCTTTAGATGTGGGTTGGTGGTTGACCCTTCATGTCCGTGGCTGGGTGCGTCGCCAGACAGGCTGATATTTGATCCATCAGAGACACCTATGCATGGCCTCCTTGAGGTTAAGTGCCCATACAGCCAAAAGGGCAAGTCAGTTTCACAAATAGAAGAGCCCTTTTACATGGTGAAAGACCATCAAGGCATCTTCAGGCTAGACCGTAGTCATGACTACTACTTTCAAGTGCTCGGCCAGATGGCGTTGGCAGGCCTGTCTTGGACAGATTTTGCCGTGTTTGCGGACCAGTTCATGATTGTTGAGCGCATAAGGTTTTGCGAGCAGGACTGGGCTGTAGCCAGGCCTAAACTTGACAACTTTTTCTTTTCTGTTTTGCTGCCTTATTTAGCCAAATAAATGTGATAAAAGGGGCAATGCAGAATTTGCTAGTCACGAGAAGCACACTTTGTGCTGTAAGTTCCCACTGCAAGCACAGAGGTGTCATAAAGATAAAATACAAGTTTGTTTTATGCAAAAGATTTAGTGTTTGTTTATTCAGAGCTTCTTCCTCGGTTCTCCAGCTCCTCTGCGGTGGATGAATTGTCCATGAATAAACACATTTTCATTCACTCACACTTGGTGTTGAGTCATTTGGGGTAGTGTCATTAGGTGTGTGGTCACCTGGTGCACGTATAATGGGAGACTGAAAGTTTTCAGCAAAACACACACCACCCACATCTCGTTGATGACAGGACCCAGGGAAAGCGGTATAGGTCTGTCGAAGATGTGGAAGTTCTTGATTCGCTGTATGCGTCGCTCCACGTGCATGCGCAGTGACGCGATTTCCTCGGTCTCTTCCACCTCCTCCTCCGAGAATTGCTCTCTGGTAAGAAAGGGTGGTGTGTTCAGCTGAACCTTGATGTCATCTAGTAGGTCCTGGATTTTGAAGCCCTTGTCAGCCATTACGACGTCACCCTCCTCAAAAGAACGCTTCCAAAAACCACTTTGACGCACGCATTCCTTGTCGGAGATGGAGCCTGGAAAAAGGTTTGACACAAAAGTCACGGTGCCATCGGGTGAAATGCCGACCAAACCCTTAAATGTATTCGCAGACTTGTAGTGCGAATATGTTTCCGACTGAAGTGCGAGTGAGCTCGCTGCCTGACATTTTATCTCAGTTGCATCCAGGATAACGCGTGTTGAGGAGTACTTGGGCTTGAAAGCTGGAGGCATCTCTTCAAGCACTTTTGCTTTAGAAAACCATAAATTCAGATGGGACAACTTGATAAAAGCGAAGCTTGTCCAAGTTATGCATATGCTTGAAACGGTGGCAATCGACGCGCAAAATCTGTCTGCCAAGTCTTTTTCCAACAGTCCGAGGCGCATCCTCACAAGAAACAAAAAGAATTCATTTTCCACTGTGAGACTCCTTGGTCTGCCTGCTTTTGGTGGGTCTGAACGAGGTGTGGACCAAGTTCTCACATTCTCCCGTTGTAAGCCAGGGTTGAAGAACATAACAAGAAACTGGAACACTGTGTATGATGGTAGGCCAGTATAAAAACGCATATCTTCATCGCTGTGCTTGAACCGTTCAATGGAAAACTGTGGTCCGGCTTTTTTCCGCAGCGTATCTGCCACCTCCTTCATCAGTTCTAACTCTCTCGTAATTTGCAAAACCTTCAACTTAGCAGCCTTCAGCTCCTCTTCTAGATCTCCGGCTTTTCGAAGTTCCGTTTTAAAACGTAACAGTTCGTTCTGCGTGGCTTTTAGATCATCCTGGGCTGCTTTCAGCAGCTGCTGATTCTGTGTCGCTGCAGTTTTGGCTTCATTGCAGAATGGGCAGCCTTGGCTGGAAACAGATGACTGTCGTTCCAAGCTGCTCATTTCAGTGTCCTCGTTGCTTGGTTCGTCCGAGGAAGGGAGATCTACATCTTGTGCACACACCCCATCAAAGTTGCCATTCCCAGTAAAAGCTTTTTGACGTTGGGTTGTCAACTGCTGCACATTTGTTGCGCAGCGTTGCTTAGGGGGTGGCCTTTGTACTTTAGGACGTTGTGACGGGAAGTTGAACACACTTGGCACAGCATGCTCTTTCAGGCGTCTTCTACCGGATGCGTAGTTTGAGAAGAAGTCACTATCAACAAAGTGCTTTGAGCAGACCTTCGTGTGTTTGGTTATTTGAAATTTCTTGCGTTGATCTCGGCGTATAGCCACAATCCACTTTTTTTTCAGGCCAGGATCATTTGGGAATCCTAAGAATGAAACCTAAGAAAGGGGTAAAAAATTGCATTAGCCCAAAGAAGCAAAAAAAAACATCGCGTAGTTGCTTTCTATACTATTCATGTTGTTATTCCCTTAAGAAAAGGAACAATTTAGTGCAATGTTTCTAGGTTGGCTGATAACCATAAAAACTATGAACGGACGTTAAGTAGCAACCACATGCGATTTTGGCGAGCTCACTAAAATCGTACCGTGAAAACTACATACGAAGCACAACTTTGACTGAAAACGTAGAAGTAGCGCGCTCACGAAACAAACTGAAAAGTCATTGAGACCAACAGGAAATATGACGTGAAAGTCATCGGGCGAATTCAACGCGCTTAAAACATGAAAATATCTACCTCCAATGACTTTACATCAGCCCACGCTAGAGAAGTTCTCAGGTAATCTTCACAAACTGCTCCTAACCGTAGTATTTAACGATAATAATAAAAAAAACTGAAGCAAGCGCGAGCAGTTCGCACGAAGTGCTCACGGCGAGCCCGAACACTAAGCGACCGCGACCAGGGAAAGTACGCACTCGTCCAGCAGCGCAGCACGCTTGCCAATGGTTTAAACAGATCACCTCCCCTTCTTTTTGATGCAAGCGGTTTTTCAGTACGCATGGCCAGCATGTTTTCCGTTCATACATCAGATCTGCTACGGCACGTTCTAGCGTCACGTATGTACTGAGTACGTACGTACCTTGTTTCCGAGCGCGTCTTTCGTGGCACGCTGGCTGCACAAAGGCACGCAACAGCATCCTGGCATCGCGGATGTGTTCAGACGATGACGACTCGCGTCTGCAGGGCGCAAGAGGCCGCAAAAAGTATAAAAGATAGTAAACTCGAGCCACTGAGCGCTAATGCGTACCGTGTGTGCATGCCGCACGCTGGCAAGTAGATCAAGTAATGGCGGACGAGAGCAGTTGGTGCGTCCGTCACTAGGCGGCGCTGACGTTCTTAAAGGGTGTATTGGGTGGATGTTCTGTCAGCTGCTAAAGTTTGCGGGATGTGCAGTGCGTGGCGGAGAGGCTGCTGTTTCACTTGCCGCCACAGATCGCCAGGTCGTCGATAAAAAAACTTGCGTGCAAAGTGCGGTTTGTGCTGGCCTGTACTTCGTTATGAGGAATCCCTGGTCAGTCGCTTCGCAGTGACACGCTTTGGATATTGGCGGAAGCCGCTGTGGCGCTGCGTAACCATCGCCGCGGGTCTGCTGTCACTGGTGCAACAAAACACGTTGCTCGCGGCCGCCTTTACAGGGGCCATGCAAACAAAACACAAGTTGGTTTTGTTCCAAAGATTTAGTGTTTTATAGTGCCCTCAGCACTTGTCCTGCAGCAAATGATGCGTTATTCACTTAGAAACTGCGGTTCCGGGGTTCTTGCACCCGGTCGTAGTTCACCAGAAAGACACTAAGCCCCCTAAAACCACAACTTTACTGGGAGTCCCGTTCCGCCAAGGTCCACTGCTCTGCCGATCCGGCTGAGCACACCTAGTCCAGCCCAGTCCGCCATGTTCAACTCTCGCTCATGTCGCGCCACATCTTCTTTCTCACCCGGCACATGTCCATCCCGTGGGATTATCCCCCGCCACTATTGCCGGGTTACCACAAAATTAAACATTTTAAGCCAAAATATAAATGCTCCCGCTATATCGTGTGTTTTCGTGATGTCGATAATGTCGCATTCAGAGCAGGGCCTGACAATTAAAATAGCCTGCTGACCAGGGCTGCTATTATCTCACAGAAGGCCGTTTGGTTATCTTGTTTATCACTGACTTTAACAGATGGCGCTGCAATACCGCTGAAGTGCCAGTGCTCGCACTTTGCTACTGGCCGGACTTCTATAGCTGCCATATTTTTATAGGGTTAATACTTATTGTTTTTAAATCTTAAGCTATGAATCGAAAACATGGTCATGTAAGTGACCGTGCCGATTATGTCATTTGGTCAGTGTTGTGTCAAACAAGTCCAATGCGTCAGACGGCTGGGTAGTGTCAGCCGGCAAAGTGTCGCACGAACGGCTGCGGTGTTTACGTGTTCGTTCGTAACTTTAATTCTTCGCCCCCCAATTGTTACTGCTATAAGAAGAACGTGCCCTAAATTTAACCGCAAATAGCTCGCTTGGCAAGCTTTTAAGATCTGTAGAATTTGCGTTTGCTTTAGCCGGCCTTAACCAAACACACATCTGGAAATATGTCATCATATGTGCTGCTGCAGGAAATGAGATAGTGGGTCGCATGGCCATTCCCTTTTTTCGTATTTATACAGCTAATTTTAGCGAAATTTACGTTAAAGGTATTGTCAGTATGGTTCCAATGAGGCAATTTTTCGAATGAACCAAACATGTGGTTTGTCTGCACGGGCCCTTTTTCGCGGATATCAACGTTAAGTATATGCTATCTACAAAGTGATGTGCTGGTCGACCATTAGATTATTACAGCTAAACAGTTATGGGCTAGGCCCTGAACAAAGCTGCGTGCATCGGCAAGGTGTGTTGCGGCAAAGCCAACATTCTGGGGAATGCTCCGTAGCTCTCTATCTAATATCGGCATCTTGAGAAAATTCATCCTAAAATTGGCCCCTAGGACGACTCTGTAACTACGCCAAGTTTCTTTTACTTTTCATGAGTAGGTAGTTCACAGGGTAGTTGTAAATACTGCGGAAGTTTCGCTTGCAATCAATGCAGGGGCTTGTATGGGAGGAATCGGACGGCCCCATGTTTGTACGCTAGGATAAAATTCGGCTCCCCCCAAGTTTCATACAGATAATTGACAAGAAAGTATTCTCAATCGCAATTTACAAGCGTGTTTCTTTCGGTCTTTGTACTGTGCCCAACTCCGCTGGTCATACTCCTTTAGAGATTGGAAGGGCACTCATTTTTTTCGTATTTCCTTTCAAGCAAGAGCAAGTCTGTTCTCCGCCATGTTCAATCGGGGCACATTCTTGTAATCCCATGAAAAACCTTGCGTATGAACTGGCATATTTGCTATGCACGTAACAGCTCTTGCGTACCTTTAGTTATGCGGAAGCTGGTAAAAGTGTGCTTAGTAATTTGAGTCCGTAATTTAAGGCCATTTCGTCGTACTGGTACGAATATCAGGGTCACTTCTTTCAAGATACTTGCATTACATTGAGAGCTACAGAGAATTCACCGGAAAGTTGGCTTTGCCGCAACACACGTCCACGCACACAGTTTTCTTGAGGGCCTAGTCCATAGGACCTCCGCTGTAATTACTGAATGGTCGACCAGCCCATGACTTTGTAGATAGCATATATTCAGACAAAGTCGGTACCCGCGCAAAAGGTGGGCACGACCTGCGTCTTTGGTTGCACTAGTGAGCGCAGACCCACGCCCATGGCCCCGCGGCGCCACAGCGGCTGAATGTTATTACAGCGTTATGAAAGCACGTCGAAAGCAGGTCACGAGGAAGTGAGCTAGTGACCAGAGATGCCTGATAAGAAAGCAAGCACAGGCATGCACAAAGAGCGACTGGCGCGCAAGTTTATGGAGCCTCGACTTGGCGGTAAGTGGTGGCAGATGGCGCAGCAGTACAGATTTGCGTAGGGAGCCTGCATGCCGCCGTTTTTTAGGGTGGTGTCAGCCTTTGTCGCAACGCTCGCTGGCGCCCACCAACACACAGTGTTGCCCGTCCAGGTATCCATGGCAACGGGCGACGAGAGCGCCATGTTGGATCCCGGCCAGTCGTTCCTGCTGCATCGTGCACGTTGGCGCGGGTGTGGAAGCTGTGCTATGCGCTGCGATTACCCAAAGCGCTCTCAAGCCAGCCTGTGCCATGACATCATCCTCGCGCTAACTGCGTACTTTGGAAGCAGAAATGCCAGGCTGTTGCGTGCCGCACTGCACAAGCCATTGCCGACAGGGCGTACGAAGGTTCCGCTTCCCGACCAGCCCTAACCGGCGCAAACGTGAAGCGAGATTGCTGGGAGCCCACCGCTGCTTCCCGTGTTTTCGAGGTGAGTACTGCAATGATTGCACGCAGCTCTTTAGCGTACGTTTAGCATGCCTGTTTCGTGCCCTCTGCCAGTCTAACGTTGATGTTGTTGTGCGCCGACGTGCAACGGGTGACAGTCGCCGATTGAGAATCGTCAGCGCTAGCTAGCTCCGAAGAATTTAGCAGCGTTGCGTTAACACGCTTTGGTCGTGCGGTTGACATTACAGAATGTCTGTATGTGGCGATTCCAGCCCTTGGAACTTTATATGCTCCAAACTTTGCACGCTCTGTGCACGGTATAATCGTGCCGTGTTCACAATAGAGCGTTCATAGGGAATCGCTTTTTCGGGATCGGGATATTTTGATGCACGAACATCGTCACTGAATGATGCAGGCATTTTTTCTTGCTCATATTTATATTTCCGCGAACCATGTACGGGTTTGTTTATTTATTGTTTGTTTTAAATGCCCGGCTGCGCCCGGCTCTGTTATCTGCGTCCCATGCGAAGCGCGTGTTCCATTCTTTATTGTTATGCCGCACGGGCTACCTCATTCAGATAAGCAGAGTGCTTCACCCTAACGCCGCTAGCGCAGAATAATCTTCTGTGATCTACAATGTTCTGGATGTGAATCGATCGTTCCAGAAACTCTCGCGCCGAAAGATAAAAGCCTGCGCAGCAGACGCCGCGGCATTCGATTCTGCGACGCTCGCCGACGCAAGTCACTTTGTTGACCGCTGCTTCGCCGCCTCTGTATTCTTTTGTATTGTTAGGGGAGCACAAGTTCGCTCCAATAAACTTGTTTCTCCTTCAAGACAACTGCGCCGTCCTTGTCTTCGTGACATCTGGTGGAGGTGCGGGGTACGCACCCTTCATGCCCACTACAACCTCGGGAAGCCGCCAAGCAAGTCCAACCAGAGAAAGCCGCCGACTGCAAGGATTGCTACCCGAGTTCGGTCTTATGCCAGAAGGGCCCAAGAGAAGAAACGCTGCAACCAACACCATGGCGCAAGAAACAACGTCGCCAATCGTCCTGCAGCAGCCCCGGGAACCGCCTCGGGGTCTTCAGCATCCGCTGAAGACCCTGAGGAATGGTTGGAGAAGCTGGAGCGCGTGCGGACCTTCAACAGGTGGGACGATGAAGAAACCTTCCGGCATGTTTTCTTTTACTTGGAGGATGCAGCTCGAACTTGGTTCGAGAACCACGAGAGCACCTTGACCGACTGGACGCAATTGAAAAGCGAGTTCCTTAGGACCTTCACGACCGTGGTGAGAAAAGAACGAGCTGCGCTTTTACTGGAAACTCGAACGATACACCCGAACGAAGGAGTCGTAATCTTCGTTGAGGAAATGAAGCGACTATTTCATCTTGCGGAGCCGGATATGACGGAAGAAAAGAAACTGAGGTTTCTGATGCGAGAAGTAAAGCAAGAACTTTTTGCTTGCCTTGTCCGCAGCCCCCCCAAATCGGTGGCCGAATTCGTATCCGAGGTGGCCGCCGTGGAGAAGACATTGGAAATGCGCACGAAGCAGTACGACCGTCCCATCAATGCGCTAGTTGCGGACACGATCGACGCCGGGGCTTTTAGCTCTGACACACTACGTGATACAATCCGCGCTATCGTCAGAGAAGAACTGCGGAAACTCTTCCCAACAACGCCGCAACCCCAAGTCACCTCTATGAGCGACGTGATTCGGGAAGAAATTCAACTCGCTTTGGGTACTTCTACGCCTCCCGAAGTACCACGTGAGCCTCAAGCTATGACCTACTCCGCGGCTGTTCGATGACCCCTCCCTGCTCCAACCCGTCTTCAAGAAGTCCCGCCGTACCGCCGTCCACTGTCGCCCGCCGGACCTCCTGCACACCAAAACCAGGCGCCGAGGAAGACGGGCGTATGGCGAACCGCCGATAATCGTCCGCTGTGCTACCACTGCGGAGAGGCCGATCACAACTACCGTCGCTGCCCGTACAGGAGACTCGGACTGCGTGGTTTCTCCGTCGACGCCCCACGCCCCCGACCCGGCCAGCGCCCTACTGAGATCGACGAATACCTGTCCAACACTAACCGAGGCCCAGCCCGCTTCAACCGATCGCCGTCGCCCTACCTATACCAGTCGCCCAACCGCCGTAGCGGTGCTGATTTCGCACGTGGAAGGTCCCCCAGCCCACGCGGGGGAAACTAAAAGCAGCAACTTCTGGAGGTAAAGTTGAACGATCGCTGAAAATGAAAACCCTCCAAAGACGCAACGACTCACGGAAGACAGTGATTCACGACATGCCAACATCCCGACCGCCCGACCTAACCCTGACGAGACTCCCGAACACGACGACAGATACACGGCGCAATGAGTACCCGACCTGACCGAGACGTCCGCTGAGAAGACGACGACAACGACGACGCACAGTGCCCGACCGTCAACACACACAAGCCGAGATGCGACGCCCCGACGAAGCCGGAACTCGAGGAAGGCGGCATCCGACGTCAAGGTGTCCATCGACGGCTTTGACGTAGTCGCCGTCGTAGACACGGGAGCCGACTACTCAGTAATGAGCGGACCATTTGCGTCTAAGCTGAAGAAAGTTATGACCAGATGGGACGGTCCGCACATACGCACAGCGGGAGGACACCTCGTGACGCCAAGTGGAACGTGCACATCCCGCATCACCATAAACGGCACGACGTACCCTGCCGCGTTCGTCATCTTGCCTAACTGCTCCCGCGACGTAATTCTCGGAATGGACTTTTTGACGGACAACGGTGCAATACTTGATCTACAGACCAAGTCCATAACTTTTTACACCGATCACTCCATGACGCCAGAACCGAACACCGACCCCGTGCAGCTCTAAGGATCGCCGATGATCATGTCACACTGCCACTCCGCGCAAGTTTGATGATCACCGTCTACTGTGAAGGTGCTGCTCCTGACGTTGACGCTATCGTGGAGAGTGACCAAAGGTTGCTTCTCGACCGCGGTGTGTCTGTCGCAAGAGGCATTGCGCGGTTTAAGCAGCGCAAATCCCACATTTTGGTCACCAATTTCACTGAGGAGTACCAGCATTTAAACAAGGGCGCTTCAATTGCGTTCCTCGAAGAAACGCAACAAGCAAGTGACGTGATCGCGGTTGCCGAATTTCAACGCGCACCCGAAGATACCTTCAAGATTCCGAAACCCTTCGACGTGAATCCGACGTTACCGCAAGCAGAACGAAACAAATTATTGGCTTTGCTGCGTCGATACAGGGAGTGTTTTTCGTCGAATTCAAAACTACGTCAGACACCTCTAGCGAAGCACCGAATAATAATCGAAGATGGAGCCAACCTACCCCACAGTCACCGTACCGCGTCTCTTCCCACGAGCGGGAAGCCATCCGGACTCAAGTCGACGACATGCTCAGCGACGACATTATACAGCCATCGAAAAGCCCCTGGGCTGCGCCGGTTGTACTGGTGAAGAAAAGAGACAGCACATTAAGGTTTTGCATTGACTAAAGCGACTGAACAAAGTCACTAAAAAGAACGTATACTCCCTGCCACGAATCGACGACACCCGCGACCACCTCTGCCATGCGAAGTACTTCTCATCGATGGATCTAAAGACCGGCTACTGGGAAATTGAGTTGGACGAGAGGGACCGAGAGAAGACCGCATTTATAACCCCGGACGGCCTATACGAGTTCAAGGTGATGCCGTTTGGGATGTGCACGGCGCCAGCAACGTTTCAAAGAGTCATGGACACTGTGCTAGCTGGCCTGAAGTGGCACACCTGCCTCGTATACCTCGACGACGTTGTGGTATTCGCCCGGACTTTCGACGAACACCTTGCAAGGTTGGAATCTGTACTCGAGACCATCCGTACGTGGGGGTAACGCTGAAGCCCGAAAAGTGCCGCTTCGCTTACGAGGAACTCAAGTTTTTGGGACACGTCGTCAACGCCGCGGGAGTCCTGCCTGACCCGGCGAAAACATCAGCCATAGCGAACTTTCCAAGACCGAAAGACAAAAAGAGCGTGCGAAGATTTCTCGGACTGTGCGCATACTACCGGCGCTTCGTCGCAAGCTTCGCACGCATCGCAGAGCCACTCACGCGCCTGACAAAAGATAGCACCCCTTTCGCCTGGGAAAACGCACAAGAAAAAGCATTCTGCGAGCTGAAACAACGCCTACAAAACCCGCCCGTGCTCGCTCATTTCGACGAAAACGCCGAAACAGAAATGCACACGGACGCCAGCGATATAGGTTTGGGGGCCGTCCTCGTCCAAAAGCAAAGCGGGTGCGAAAAGGTAATCGTCTGTCGAAGGAGGAGAAAAACTACTCTGATTCCGAAAAAGAGTGCCTGGCAATCATATGGGCCATTTCAAAATTTCGCCCATACGTGTATGGTAGACCATTCAAGGTTGTGACAGACCACCATGCGCCGTGTTGGCTCGCCAATTTTAAGGACCCCTCTGGCCGTCTTGGGTGGTGGAGTTTGCGCCTCCAAGAGTTCGACGTTACAATCGTCTAAAATCCGGCAGGAAACACTCCGACGCCAACTGCTTGTCCCGCGCCCCTGTCGACCCACCACCACAAGACTCCTATGAAGATAGCTCGTTCTTCGGAGTTGTTACGGAGAGCGACCTTGCCGCCTAGCAGCGTGCCGACCCCGACTTGCGCGTAATGATCGACTACCTCGAAGGACGAAACGTCGCCGTGCCTAGAGCGTTCAAGCGGAACTTACCAGCATTCAGCCTTAAAAACTCCGTTCTCGTGAAGAATTTCAGCCCCGGAACGAGAACGAATTATCTAATTGTCATCCCCGCAGACCTTCGTAACGAAATTTTGGAAGCGTCCCACGACGACCCGTCTTCCGGACATCTCGGCACAGCTCGCACTATTGCAAAAATTAAGGCGAAGTACTTCTGGCCCCGCCTTACATCTGACGTCACCCACTACGTTTGGAGTTGCCGTGACTGCCAGCGACGAAAAACGCCGCCGACAAGACCCACCGGACTTCTGCAACCGATCGCCATCCCTTCGAGGCCCTTTCAACAGATTGGAATGGACCTTCTAGGCCCGTTCCCTACGTCACGATCAGAGAACAAGTGGATTGTCGTAGCGACAGACTACATGACGCGCTACGCAGAGACCGCCCCTCTTCCGAGGGGGACAGCACAAGATTCTTTATAAACCAGGTTGTGCTGCGACATGGAGCCCCTGAAGTCCTAATCACGGACCGCGGAACGGCCTTTACCGCGGAGCTGATGCAAGGAATCTTACGCCACAGCAACACGGATCACCGAAGAACGACGGCGTACCACCCCCAAACGAACGGACTAACGGAACGTTTGAACAAGACGATTGCGGATATACTGTCCATGTACGTCGACGTTGAACATAAGACTTGGGACGAAGTCCTCCCGTATGTCACGTTTGCGTACAATACAGAGACGCAGGAAACTACGCGGATGACACCGTTAGAGCTTGTTTACGGAAGACGGCCGACTACGATGCTCGACGCCATGCTTCCGCACGTAGAAGACGACCACCTCAACGCCGACGTCCAAGGATACCTTCAACGTGCGGAGGAGGCCCGCCAGCTCGCTCGAGTTCGTATAACGGACCAGCAGCTGGTGGATGCCGGCCGCTACAACCTCCGACGCCGAGACGCCGAGTACCAACCAGAGGATCGTGTGTGGGTTTGGACTCCCATTCGACGACGCGGACTCAGTGAGAAGCTTCTGCGACGGTATTTCGGACCCTACCAGATTCTACGACGTGTTGGCCAATTAACCTACGAAGTGATCCCCAGTGGTGATTCCGGCACATCACGATGACGCACGCGACCCGAAGTCGTCCACGTGGTTCGCCTCAAACCGTACTTCACAAGATGACGAACTCTTTTTGTGGCTGTTTGTTCGAACTGTCGTTTTATTTTAGCATCGGGTCGATGCACTCTTAGAGGGGGGTAATGCTGGTAATGCCGCGAACCATGTACGGGTTAGTTTATTTATTGTTTGTTTTAAATGCCCGGCCGCGCCCGGCTCTGTTACCTGTGTCCCATGCGAAGCGCCTGTTCCATTCTTTATTTTTATGCTGCACGGGCTATCTCATTCAGATAAGCAGAGTGTTTCGCCCTAACGCCGCTAGCGCAGAACAATCTTCTGTGATCTACAATGTTCTGGATGTGAATCGGCGGTTCCAGAAACTCTCGCGCCGAAAGCTAGCAATTCCTTGAGGAATGACGAAAAAAACACACGAGCCATTCCAGGTAAACGTACATGACCAGCGAAGCTTCTCTTAGATCGCGACACCGAGGTGGCGCAAAATTCACGGGAAAAGTGTAAAGAAATTAAATTTCTCTTGAAAGTGGGCGACGCACATCCTCAAGAAAGACACATGCATTTATCCGCATACTTCTGTTTTGACTCCAATTATTGTGCAAACGCTGTATCATATTAACTAATCTACTGAAGATGCGTATCGAGTTTTCAGACGTGTAAGCTTGAGGCCAAAACCAGCGGGCTACTTTTCAGGTGGCCGTATTCTGATAGTACCTATACACGGGAAATTTTACGAGTCAACACATCCAACCAGCCACTACATCCAACGTGTCATTACATCCTGCGTTGGATGTGTTGACTCGTTGGATGTAATGACCCGATTGATGTATTGAAATGTTTTTGGATGTAGCTGTTCGTTCGATGTAATGCCACATTAGATGTAATGGCACGTTGGATGTAGTTGCTCGCCCTTCTGAAGAGGGAAGGTGTAATGATGGCGCGTCGATAGACCCTGTCAGGACGATGTCCCCCTCCCCTTCTCGTAGCTTTGTTGTGTACCCCTCCATCGGCGGAGGGAGGTGTGGCTCCACCGACGCCAGCGAGTCGCAACCCTTTGTATGGGCCTAGCCGGTTGCTTTTTACGCGGCGCGGGCAAGGCCCAACCACATGCACGCGTAAAATCGATGTACTCGCGCAACGACGTACGCCTTCGGCGACATCCGCCCCTGCCTTTATGCCGACCGACAACGTCGGAGAGGACGAGCAACCACACATCACTTCAACGCGCGCGTAAACGTATACCAATGCGCCGCGCAGTGTGGGACCAGTTCAACTACATGGTAACTCAAATAAAACAAAGAATGCCTATTCTCACAAAAATACGTATATTTAACACAGAAACACCTAAACCAGTTCTTACAACACCCTGCAGGGGGAATCTGCTAAAGCAGATGTTTGCGTGTACTGTGCAACACCACGGACCCCGAGCACCCACGTTTAGCCGTGCGTGGCAGCGCCGTGACCGGGGAAAAGAGGGTCCTGGTGGTTGAGCCGTCGCCGAGCGCTTGGACCTTCAAGGCCCCTTGGCGAAGGCAACACACCACTTTGGCCTCCGCTTCTCGTAGATGGCACCTCCGGTCTGACCCGCCCGGGGGGAATCGGCAGTCGCCTTTTCCTGTCCTTCCCTTCACCTTTCTTTCCTGTCTCCTTTCTAGCAACTTTCCTGTCGTCTCATTCTTTCTCAGTTTCCCTTTTTCCTGTCGGCTAGGCTTACCCTTGTGTGGCGGACGACCCTGAGTTCAGCCATATTAGGTTATAGTCGTGGTGTACAGCTGGCGTGGGCAGGACTTGCTCGCGAGTTCCTGTCCCGTCCCCTTGTTGGGCTCCATGGTGGGCGGCTGGCACCACGGCCGAACAGATTTTTCATTTTATGGCTGCTTTTTTTCGCACAACTGATCCCTCTCGTAAAAAAGGGGGCACCGACGTAACGGCTAAGTTTTTCACGAAGAACGTTACCAACTTCCCACGCTTCCACGAGGTTCACAGCAACGAGGAAGAGAAAACTGCCCGACTTGTCTCACTATTTCTGGTCGCAAAAACCCTAACTGCCACCATTGGCGAAGGCTACAAAGTAAAAAAAACTAGCTAATGGAGACCTCCTACTCGAACTCCTCTACAAACACCAGTGTGACAAACTGCCTGGACTAACATCTTTTGGTGAGATCCCTATAACTGTAAGCGAACACAGGTCACTCAACACGGTCCGCGGAGTCATCTCCGATGACGACCTAAAGTACGTGTCTGAGGAGGAACTTCCGGAAGGTCTGAAAGAACAGAACGTCACAAATGTGTATAGAATCAAAATCAGAAGAGAAAACAAAGAAATCCAGACTAAACACATGGTCCTTATTTTGCATCCAGCGTACTTTCAGAATCCGTAGAGGTAGGATACACAAAAATCAAACTGAGACCGTTTATTCCAAATCCTCGCCGATGTTACAAGTGCCAACGATACGGACACGGCTCGCTAAGCTGCCGGGGCCAAGACACCTGCGCCAAATGTGCCTCCAATGAACACCTTACTGAGAACTGTGAATCCGAACAACTCTGTGTGAACTGCAAGGGCAACCACGCAGCATACTCTCGTGTTTGCCCAGCGTGGAAAAAAGAAAAAGAGATCATCACGCTGAAAGTGACTGAAAACCTTACATTTCGCAAAGCACGGAGGCGACTGACACCAGCGCATACCCGATCCTACTCCGTTGTGGTGCAACAGGGCGCGGCATCACAGCTGTCTTCGGCGCCTGCTGAAGCCACACACAGTGAGGCTGAAGCAAGGCCCCCCGCGCCCCCGGTGGAAGCAGCTAGTGCTGCTCCACCACCCCCAAAGCGGGCTGCACGGACCCCTGGTTTGGCAGTCCCGAAGGCCTCTGCCCACACGGCGAGGTCCAACTCTTCAACACCCGTGCATCCTGCACGAACCTCCAGCGTCTCGGAGGAGACAATAGACACAAGTGAGGGAGGTTCTCCGCCGTCTACTTCGGTGGTGCGGCGGAACTCCCTTGAAAATGGAAAGAAAGGCAAAAACCGTATCACGGGACCGAAAACGTAGTTTTCACCTGATACAAATATAACATGGCATTCCTAGTCCACTGGAATTGTAGAGGACTTTTAAATAATTTAAATGACGTGAAAGAAATATTCGCGACTCATTCACCTGCAGTCTTGTGCGTTCAGGAAACAAACTTAGGTCCTAAACATATGAACATACTGAAAGGATACCAGGTCTTTCGTTGTGACCGAGAGCAGGCGAATAGGCTCTCTGGTGGTGTCGCCATAATTGTGCAAAATGGTATTGCAGCTCAAGAACACAAACTGAAAACTAAGCTAGAAGCAGTGGCTGCCACCATGCTTGTATTCAAAACAATCACAGTCTGCTGTGTGTACTTGGAACCACAACTCACGGAACACTGCTTGATCTAGAAGACTTAGTAAATCAGTTACCAGAACCGTTCTTAATAGTAGGTGATTTTGATGCCCACTCATCCTTTTGGGGAAGTGAAAAAACTGATGTAAGAGGCCAGATTTTAGAAGATTTGATTTTGACCAATAATGTCTGCTTACTGAATACTGACAAGCCTACATACTGCTCCCCAAGCTCAGGAAAGATGAGCTGTTTAGATTTATCTTTTAGTTCACCATCTGTTTTTAGCGATTTTAAATGGGATATCATAAACAACCCATATGGGAGCGATCATCTGCCTGTACTCATTAGCGTAACATCATCACCAACCATTATCCCGACGAAACCACGCAGGTGGAAACTTCAATTTGCCGACTGGGGACTTTTTGCTTCGGAAGCAAATTTAGACCAAGTTTTTTCAGGCACTCTTAGTATTGACGAACTGAATGAAGCGTTTACATCCCGCATTGTTAATGCTGCACGCATAGCTATCCCACAGTCCACGGGAGTGGTGAGGCAGAACCACAAAGTATGGTGGACCCCAGAATGTAAGGAGGCAAAAAAGCAGCAAAATAAAGCATGGGGAGTCTTTAGAAGGTACCCAACCCAGGAAAATTTAATAATTTTTAAAAAGGTAAGAGCTAAAGCAAGGTAAATTCGCCGAAAAGCTGAGAAAGCCTCATGGCAAAATTATGTCTCGTCTATAAACAGCTCCGTAACATCAAAGAAGGTATGGGAGCAAATTCATAAGCTAAACGGGACGTACTCCCCCTACACACTTCCCCTTTTAACAGCACCAGATGTGCAAACAAGCATAGAAGAACAGGCAGATATACTGGGTGAACACTTCGCCAAAGTATCAAGTTCCGCACACTACACACAAGCTTTCTTAAAGTATAAAAACACATGTAGCTGAGAAACAACGACTGCCAACATGTGGTGGCACAAACGAAACATACAACAGTTTAATTACACTGCAAGAATTAAAAAGAGCTCTTTTGGCTGGTAAGCAGACCGCCCCCGGGCGAGATGATATACATTACGAAATGCTCGCTCATCTATCTGGTCCTGCTGTAGAAGCACTTCTGAAGTTTTTTAACAAAATTTGGGTGTCGGGAAAAATGCCGGGAGCATGGAAAAAAGCTTTTATTGTAGCATTCCTAAAACCGGAAAGCCGCCAACCTCCCCTAGTAGTTATAGACCAAACCCCCTTACGAGCTGTCTGGCCAAAACTTTTGAACTAGTTGTGAATACCAGGTTACATTTTGTCCTACAATCAAATGAACTTATAGAAATTCACCAATGCGGCTTCAAAAAAGCATGCTCAACAACTGACCATCTTGTCCGCCTCGAAAATGCCGTACGAGAAGCATTTATACACAAACAACACTGTCTTGCTGTCTTTTTTTATCTCGAGAAGGGCTATGACACTACATGGAGGTTTGGAATAATGCGGTATTTAGTAGAATTAGGCATACGTGGCAGAATGCTGAACTGCCTAAATGACTTCTTGACAAATCGTTCATTTCAAGTGCGCCTGGGCTCAACCCTGTCGAGGAATTTCGTACAGGAGAACGGGGTCGCTCAGGGCTGTATCCTTAGCACAACACTGTTTGTCGTCAAAGTGGACTCAATATCCAAAATAATTCCAAGGTCGATTATGTATTCTGTTTATGTTGACGACCTTCAAATAGCTTGCACATCGTCCAATGTAACGACGTGCAAGAGACAAGTACAGTTGACCATAAATAAACTGACAACATGGGCAGACAGAAATGGTTTCCAGTTTTCACCACACAAAACAGTCGCTAGTCTTTTTTCACTCAAACGAGGCCTGCAGACCGACCCCACCCTACACCTAAAAGAAATAAATTTGCCTATACAAAATGAACACAAATTTCTCGGCATAACATTTGACAAAAACTCACCTTCCTGCCTCACATCAATAATTTGAAAAAGAAAGCATCCGGAGCTCTAAATATACTTAAAGTTCTGTCTCGTAAACACTGGGGTTCCGACAGGTCATGCCTCCTACAAGTTTATCGCTCCGTTGTGCGCTCTTGCTTAGACTATGGTTGCATTGTGTATGGCTCAGCAAGGCAGTCCTACTTAAAACGACTTGATCCCTTACATAATTTAGGTTTACGACTCTCGTCTGGTGCATATAGGACATCACCCGTTAGCAGTCTTTATGTTGAAACCAATGAACCACCACTTACACACAGAAGACTCATGCTCACGTGCTCATAAGTCCTAAAGATCCGTTCACTACGGAAACATCTGTGCTATCCCATCGTCACGAAATGCCCATTTAGGACACTGTTTAATAACAAACCCCAAGCTATTAGACCATTGCTCCTTCGGTTTGAAGAGAAATGCCAAGAACCTACTATGCTGGACACATTACCTGGGACTGCCCATAGAACAAAACAACTACCACCTTGGTATACATTCCCTGCTGTGTGCGATTTTACACTGACACACTTTCAAAAAAAGAAAACACCGCGTGAACACATATTACAGGAGTTTTTGGCACTGAACGAAAAATACAAAGGCTACACCTCATTTTACACAGACGGTTCCAAAACAGCATGCTATGCTGGGAGTGCAATAATACAACGTAAATGGGAGAAGGTGATCAGACTACCTCAGTGCGCCTCGGTTTTCACAGCGGAGTCTTATGCAATTGCTGTGGCTGTGAAAAGAATAAGGAAGGAAAGCATTCCGAAAAGTGTTATCTACACAGACGCGCTCAGCGCAATCACAGCCCTACATTACAAAAATGCAGCTCAACCCATAATAGGAGACATAATACACAATTTAGTGACAGAAAAAATACAGGGACAGGAAATTAAGTTGTGCTGGGTTCCTAGCCATGTTGGGATCAACGGTAATGAGAGAGCCGATGCATGTGCTGCACAGGCTGGTAGTAAAACAGTAACACAAGTACATATTCCTCATAGCGACTGTATGAAATTTATACGGAGTAAACTCAGAGAAACATGGCAGTCCTCATGGGATAACGAAACAAACAACAAACTTCACATAGTTAAGCCCACTATAGCAGAGTGGGAATCAAGAAAACATGAGGAACGGTACACAGAAGTCATTTTATGTCGTCTCCGCATCGGACATACACACCTGACACATAACTTCCTTCTAATGAAAGAAGATAAACCCAGATGTGCGGAATGCGGCCAAGAGCTAACAGTAAACGACATGTTACTCTCATGTATGAAATTTGAGGTCCTCAGGAAAAAGCATTTTAGGCTGTTCTACGACGAACACATTTCATTTCACCCCAGTCTACTTTTAGGAGAAAACGCACTTGTTAAAATTTCCTCCGTTTTTAGCTTTATAAAAGAAGCAGGGATTCTAAGCAAGCTGTAACGTGCTGTAACCGTTATTATCCACAAAATACACAAAACCTTCTGTTTGGCGCATGATAGCCTAAGTTGCTTATGTGCCATAAAACACAACACAATACAACACAACACACAGTTCTTGCGACATTAAAAAACGTTACGAATTAGTATGCATACTTGCCAGGCACAAAACCCTCCGCTACATTTGGCGTAAACTGCCTTGCTCCCATAGTTGCCCACTACTTTGCGTGTTTTGTCCGGTGGTTTGCTCCCCGCATTTTACAAATTACTTCGTTTGATCACATAATTAATAGTAAACTTAGCTTATTTATCACTTTGCTGTCTTGTTATACGGCCTGACAGCCAGATAACCTCACCGCCAGAGGTCTACGTCAACACCGTGCGCCCGAAAGTTTGCGTCGATGTCTGGCTGGCTCTGGCTTGGGCGTAACAAGCACGTAGCAATGCATTTGGCGTGCGCCGGAGTACGCCGGTTCCTTACGCGCTTACGCCGGTTTACGTCGTTGCGCAAGTACGTCGGTTTTACGCGTGCATGTGGTTGGGCCTTCAGTCCTCCTCCTGACCTTTCGGGACGGAGACAGGGGCCGGAGGTGCAGGGGGGGGGGGGGGGGGGGGTCGTCTTCACTTACGACCACTCGCGCATCCTTCAACGAGTTCGTCCGGAGCTGTGACCAAGAGTGGTCAAATCAACAATTGCTCCCATGGCGGTTTCTGGGCTTCTGGGCGCCCGAGACCCACGAATTGCTTTCCAACCGCGCGGCGCGTCGGCACCTTGTTGGGCTCCGGGCCCCAACCAGGGATCGCGCGGCGATACCCTCCTCGTGTGCGCGGCGCAGTTTAATTTTTGACCCAGTTGTCATTTTCTTGCCCTGTATTCATCAGACGTAATAGTAGCATTAAAGTACTACAAAACTCTGTTTTGTAACTCAATGTAGTATACAAAACTCAATGTTTTGTTCATTACAAATTCCACAGTCTCTCAAAAACCCGTCTGCACCACGTGCCGTTTTCACGGCGGCACTCAAATTAGGACTGATTAACTGTAGTGGGTGCAATTATTCCTCACACCAAACAACACTCACACGTGGAAGAGAAGGCGTAGCGTAGCGCACGCTGCCCGCTACGCTAAAACACTCCATTCGCAGATTCAGTCAGACTGTGTGTAATTAAGCCTAGAAATATATGTATGTTAGGCAACACGGCATTACGCGCTGGAAGTAATGAAATCTTGAATGTGGTGGCGCAATAAATGTACTGGCCGAAATTGGATATAATGACACAGATTTGGACGAAGTTGCTCGATGGATGTAATGGCATGTTGGATATAATGGCACGCTAGATGTAATGGCGCGTGGGATGCAATGGCACGTTGAATGCAGTGGCCAAAATTGGATGTTTCTGCTCGTTGGATGTAATGACACGATGGATGTATTGTCACGTTGGATGTAACGGCATGAAATTGGATGTTTCTGCTCGTTGTATGTGATGGCACGATAGATGTGTTGGCCCCAAGCGCACGGGAAATTCGTTTTCCTCACTCTTCAGACGCGTCACTTTTCGTTCGCATGCATGAAAAATACGTGGAACACTAGTCAAAAAGGCTTAGCCTAAAAAGTGTATTTGTCATAAGGCGGCTCGCTGTCGTTGTTAGGGAATCCGGGGTTCCGAAAAAACAGTGTGTGGGTTATAAAGGCTCCAATCTGTGACGCTGAGATGTCCCGTTTTCATGTAATGCCATAGCTCGTAATTTCCGGAATTCTTTCTGTGTATCCTACCTGAGTAACTAGTAAATCACTCCGTTTCGCTGATTATATTCGCCCTTGTAACTACAGTGCACGTGTTCGGGGTGATTGATATTCAGAACCTATCTACAATACATTTCGGAGTTGATATACAGTAAGCAGTCATGTTACCGCAATGGCCTTGTTATGTTGATATCACCGCTAAGGTGTTCCGCTGTTGTAAATGGCACGTCAGCCCCGGCCATTCTTATTTTGACAAAAACAAGAAACACAAGGAAGAAAAAGGTCGCTTATAAGCGAATATCTTTAAACAAGTAATTTCGGGAATACCACGAGCTTAGGGGCCTGCGTGCCGCCCGTTTGGTGATGTCTCCCCGATGCTGCCGCCTGGGTCTCCTATAGGCCAATATACAGGTACCTCAGGCCACGTGACAAGGTGGCACCACTATACGCAACATGATATAAGCTTTCCTTCTCATCCCACGAACTGTGCCATGGCTTTGTCGACCACTCCCATTCGGTCCTGCTCTCTCCACCAGACTCGCATACGTATTGCCGAACAACATGTTTAGATCTGTGCAATAGCATTTGTGACATACTTCAATGTAAGTGCATGCTTTTGTTACAAAACACAACACAAATAAAATGGGTATTGCTAAATGTGTTGCAGTGTTGGAGACAATACCAAGGCTATGCAGGCAATATCCTCGGTCTTTAAACCAACTTTCATTCATTTTCTCACCGGCTGTCAACATTGTGTGAAAAAAGCACAGCCAAACTGCTGTGCAAACTAGTTCAGTAATGAGTAATAATCTGCATGGCACTTACGGGGCTGACAACCAGAGGAAAGAAAAATGGCAAGTGGTCCAATGGCTCTTGGAATCACTCATTCGCCACTGGTATAACAAAGGGAAACTAAAGTCAGCCCTTTTTATTTTGAAGTGAAGCAAACTTTGCTTTATAGTATACTGAAAAAAGAATTTACAACACAATGCACTATAGAACTCAATAAAATCCCGTTTCAGACCAAGCTAGCATCTTAATAAAAGCTTGACATATCTTATCAGCCATTAATTACTAGCTGAGCACAGGTGCGCTACATGCATAACACTGAGATTGCGAATTTCAGTAGTGCTTGCACGTCAGTATTGCAAACAATAAAACAGCCCGAACAAATGAATGTTATTAAACCATCAACAACGTGGCATGTAGAGAGCAATGGCAGTGATCTCATGTTTCTTCCATAATGCGCAGATGACAAGGTTCGTCACGATGCTTACATTTATCATTTGAACCATCTCGGGACCCTAGACGTTCAGTTCCTCATTCTTTCAGTGATAGTGGCTTCCTTATAATCTTTGCAATCACGTGAATGACACAGTGGGCAGAGATGTCCCAAACTTTGCAGCGGTCGTTGGCACCGGAGACTAGGGCACCCCACTCCTTGGTGTCCAACGAGTCGAGATGTCCACAGATGAACAACGCCTTCTTGGCTCTGGTGATGGCCACGTTGAGACTTCGACCATCAGCAAAGAAGTCGGTCTGGCCCAATAGATGGTGAGCCCTGACACACGACAAGATGATGACATCTCGTTCCTGACCCTGAACGCCGGCAACGGTGTTCACGTCACAGGCAACTTCACCTCGAGGAAGCAGCCTCCACAGAAGCTCTTCGATGGCACACTTCTGGGCATGGTAGAGTGTGATGACGCCGAGAGACAAGTCTACTCCCACAAAGTCTAAAATGGCCCGGCAGAGACGGGCCACGAACGCAGCCTCGCGACAAATTAGCCACGACATACCACTGGCCTCGGGGCTGTCGGCAATGTTGAAAACCGGGTAGGGTGTCAGGGGAAACGATGCGTGCGCTTCTTCCAGTCTGGCAATTGGCCGGAGCTTTCCGTCGTAAACGTTCTGCGATGGAAAGTGTCAAATCTCGGAATGCATCCTCCGCTGCTACTCAGTGCAAAGATGGGCTTCAAGTCAGCTTCCTGTTTCAGGTGCTTGTAGAAGCGCTCGAACAGCGACTCCTGGAATCCGTGTGCCACAGCCTCCTGCGACATCACTATGGCCGGCAGCTGCATTGGGTCTCTGACCAAGACCAGACTGCTTGTCCTGTACTGCAGGCACAGTAGAGCCTCCGCTTCTGTGCACTGGGTGGCCTCGTCTACGAGCACGCAGGAAAAGCTCCGTGGGCTGGTACGGCCTAAGGCTTCTTCCAGAAGCTGTCTCCGGCAGCTGTTCAAGGTGGACAGGACAACGTGTGCACCACGGAGGATGGCAAGCTTCCTTTCGTTTGCACTGCGAGGCTGTCAGCCATCACCGTCCCCAATGTGCCGCCTCTTTCCCTTGCTTTCTTTGGCCCTCTGCAACTGAACTTGCAGCTTGCCCAGCTGGCATTCTGCACGCCTTAGAGCTGTGGCATTGGGGCAGGTACTGCTCCCTAGTTGTTGTTTCTTGCCCTGCCAGTGCCTCAGCTGCTTCTCCAGGCAAGCTATGGCTTGGTCATCTCTCGGCAGTGTTCGGCCTTCTCTCTCTACATGTCCTTGCGAAGCACCTCAGTGAAACAGATACGCCGCACCTCAGCGTGTACCGTGAACTACTTTCCAACACGCACTGCCTTCACCATCATGTCGGGAGGCATTGCGCGCTTGGCTTGCTGTGCTCTGTATGCCAACAGCCGACGGGCAATCGCATCAACAGCAGAGTTTGACGGTGCCACAATCAGCATGGTCTCGCTGCTGCTGCTGCTGCTGCTAAGCAGCTCCGTGACCATTCCAATGATAGTGTGGGTCTTGCCTGTACCGGGAAGGCCGTGTAGAATCACAATTCTTGGGTCGTTGAATGGTGCTCTTGTGGCAGCAACAGCCGAGCTGATCACTTTCGCTACTCTTCACTGAATTCCCCTCCAAAGTCAGCCCTCAGGGGATGGCCCTTTTCGCACCAAACGTGGTGTGTGTTGGGCCTGACAACGGCCTCCGCGAACATGCTGTGCTCAAGCTCCAAAAGTACTACAGAAGAACGGAAAGTTGGGCTAGTTGGTATGTGTTCATCTTCGTGAGAACAAAAAAGCGCTCAAAAAACAGGGACGAAGGAAGACGTAGACAGCACGACGCTTACTCGAAACTACTGGTTTATTGAAAAACATACAAATATATACCATCCAGAGTACACGTGGTCGGATTCAATCCGCCATTAAGTTGCCGCAAGGGTTAAAGAATATTGCCAATAGGTTTGATGTCAGAGTGGTTTTCTCGGCTCCGAATAAACTGAACAGTGTGTGTAGCAAAGTAGATAGGTTGTTATTAAATAGTAAAAAATGCCCAAAAAAAACGAAACTGCGGAGTAGAGCACAACCCCCCCCCTTTGTTCGTTGTGCAACGTAGAGTTGTTTATTGCTTACAGTTGAAGTGTGGCCATATCTACGTGGGCCAGACTGTGCGATGTTTGAATATACGCCTGCAAGAGCATCGAAGTTGAGTAAAGTCGAAGGATGGCTCTAACTTGGCGAAACACTGTTCTGCACGTGGTTGTACATCAATTTTTGTGAGGCCCCCGCACGGGGCACCTTGAGTAATCTTGGTGACGGTGAGTAGCGACACCGCGTACCCCGAGCCCCCCTACTTAAGCTGTCACCTACCGTGGCTAGAAGTTAAAGGGTGAAGGGTTAGAAGCCGTGAACGGTGGCCGTCGGAGCCTTGGTCAAGCTCCGGCGGATGGGCTCCCTGTCTGTTTACCAGGCAGGGAGCTCCGGGACCTCTCTCGGTATCAGGGTAACCCGAGCGAAGAAAGTACCCCCGTCCCCTGCTTATATACTATAGCTTATGGTATTCTCTAAACCTCCCAAACCAAATGATCGGGTCCTCAAAAGGGCCCGCACCGAAGTGATTTCGAAACCTCTTCTGAACATTGACCTCCGAAGCAATGACATCTTTCCTCGCTTCCTCATTATGCAATATCTTGACAAAGAAACCCCTGTAAGTGGAAAATCAGTCTTCCTTGTTGCAAAGTTTCTTGAAAGTGTTGCTGGAAAAAATTACAAGGCGAAAAAACTTACTTCTGGTGATGTGCTAATTGAAGTCAGCCACAAAGAGCAGGCCAATAAGCTCCTTCAACAAACTAACATCGATGGTCTAGAAATTACGATCACACCTCACAGAACCTTAAACTCTTCTCAAGGCGTCATCTCCGAACTCGATCTAATCAACGAAACCGAAACCGACATCCTTGAAGGACTGCGTGACCAAGGGGTCACAGCAGTCCGGCGCATCACAATACGACGAGATAGCAAAGAGATTAAAACAAAGCACGTAATTTTGACCTTTGACAGAACCCCACTGCCAGAATCCGTGACGGCAGGTTACTTGCGATGCCCCACGCGCCCGTACGTGCCAAACCCACGCCGCTGCTACAAATGGCTGCGGTATGGGCGCGGTACGAACTCTTGCCGGGGGAGACCAAAATGCGCAAAGTGTGGTCAACCTGACCATCTCACAGACAACTGCGACGCAAGCAACTTCACCTGCCCTAACTGCCATGGACCTCACGCAGCATATTCACGATCGTGTGAAACATTCAAACAAGAAAAACAAATCATCACATTGAAGGTCAATGAAAACATCAGCTTTCCGGAGGCAAGGAAGAGGTTTACACTCTTCAACTCCGGAAGGTACGCCGACGCTGCTCGCCGGGGGGCGGAGCGGCGCCTGGTTTCGGCGGCGACGCAATACAGCTCAGCTGACTTGCTCCCGCCTTCGCCCCCCACGAGGCTGCCTGTGGCAGCCGCCCCGGTCACCACGCCACTTGCTGGACCGGCAGTGGTTGAGGTGGCCACTCATGCTGATAGGAGCGTGGTCACTCCTGTTCCTGCCTCACAGGTCTCGAGCACACCCGAGATCCCTGTGGAAATGGACACGGAGGAAACCACATCCTCTCCAAATCTCGCCCGACCACCTTTCCTGCCCGTGGCGCCCACTACGCCCTCTGCAGTGGTGGTTGAAGAGAAAAACGCCCTAAAGGGTGCCACATCCAGGTCCAGGGAGCCCAGTCTGTCGGGCACACCCAGGACATCTGGAGATAAGATGGACGTCGGGCCGTATCTGCCTGCATCGCAGCGCAAAGAACGGCCTTCGACGTCCAAGCCAACAGACAGGCCCAAAAAGCCCCTCCCAAGAGTACAAGCCCCGAGAGATAACACATGAATACACACTCATACACAACTCCAGTTGCTCTTAAATGGCTATAATGGGAAGTCAAAATATCATTCAATATAACTGTAGAGGCCTTCTTAAAAATCTTGATGATGTATACGAGTTACTGCATGCCAACCAAACAAGTGTCATGTGCTTACAAGAAACACATTTAAACAGAAAACATGCCAACTTCCTCAACAATTATCTGGTTTTCAGAAAAGACAGAGATGGGTGCCCAACCTCTTCTGGTGGTGTGGCTATAATCGCACAAAAATCCTTAGCATGTCATCCGGTCATTCTGAGCTCTAACCTCGAGGCTGTTGCCATCCGAACGATAATCTTTCACAGGCTAGTAACAATATGCTCCATATACATCCCTTCTGATCATCGGCTAACAAGTTCTGATTTCGAAACTCTGATAGATCAGTTACCTGAACCTTATATACTATTAGGTGACTTGAATGCATACAACTCACTCTGGGGCTCTTCTCGAACAGATGCGCGCGGTCGCCTCATTGAAAGGTTCTTAACATCATCAGGAGCATGCCCATTTAACAAGAAACAGCCTACATACCATAACATAGCACACAACACTTATTCACACCTAGACTTAGCTATCGGCTCAGCAATTCTCTTCCCTTCCCTAGAATGGGAGGTGGACACCAACCCGTACGGTAGTGACCACTTCCCTACCTCACTGTCATATATAGGCCGAAACAGTTCCCCTTCCCACAAAAAGTTCAATGAAGTGAGAGCTAATTGGAACACGTTCACAGAAACATCCAAACTACACCACACATCCATAACACACCTACAGATTTCGGCGCACGTTAAAGATCCCCAGGTGGTCAAAAGTAATCCGGAGCCCTCCACAACGGCGCGCCTGATTGCCTGCGTTGCGTCGGCGCGTTAAACCACACAATCAATCAATCAATCAATCATAACACACCTCCACATAGAGGAAGCAACCCAACTGGTCACGGCGCACATTCTTGACGCCGCTGATAAGTCCATTCCCCAGGTCTCCAGTGCCCCACGCAACCAAAGGAGGCCCTGGTGGAACCAGGACTGTAGGCAGATACGAGAGGCCCAGAACAAGGCGTGGGGTATCCTTCGTCGATACCCTACTTCAGATAACCTGATATCTTTCAAACGAGCGAAGGCCCGGGGGAAGCGCGTGCGCCGTGAGGCAAAGAGGGAGAGTTGGCGTGCCTTCCTCACATCCATAAACTCGTACACTGACACCGACAAAGTCTGGACAAGAATACGGAAACTTAAAACGCAACAGACACAGAGCCTGCCCCTGGTTAGCCCAACAGGAGACACGCTCGACGACCAGGCTAACACACTCCCACAACATTTACAACACGTGTCCAGTTCCGCACATTACACAAAAACTTTCCTGAAACATAAAACGGCCGCTGAAATGAAGCCATTATGTGATAACAACAGATCAGCCACTTCATATAACTCCGAGTTCTCGCTTCATGAACTAAGGGCTGCTCTGAGCGGCTGTAAGCCTTCAGCTCCGGGCCCAGACAACATAACATATACAATGATACAACACCTGCACACAGACACTCTTGTAACACTCCTTCACCTTTACAACAAAATATGGCTCTCGGGGCACATCCCGAGGTCTTGGAGGGAGGCTATAGTTTTGCCTTTGTGAAGGAGGGGAAGGACCCATCCTCCCCCGCCAGTTATCGCCCTATCGCCCTGACAAGCTGCCTGTGTAAGCTCCTCGAGAAGATGATTAACAAAAGGCTTGTGTACTTTTTGGACTACAACGGACTTCTCGAGAGCTGCCAGGCAGGCTTCAGGGCAGGTCCATCTACAAATGATACACTCGTTGCCTTAGAATCCTACATCAAAGATGCATTTATTCATAAACAGTATTGTATGACAGTATTTTTTGATATTGAAAAAGCGTATGATACTGCATGGCGCTATGGAATTCTTAGCGACCTTAAGTCTTTTGGTTTGTCAGGCAACAAGTTAAATACGCTTACAAGTTACATGTCAGAAAGAACTTTTCGTGTGAGAGTGGGCAATACATATTCCCGAGCTCACGTTCAGGAAAACGGTGTGCCTCAAGGGGGTGTTTTGAGCTGCACGTTGTTTATTATAAAAATGAACTCTCTTGGGAAAGGCTTGCCACCAACCATTTCTTACTCTCTATATGTAGATGATGTTCAAATCTCCTTCAAATCCTGTAATCTGTCGGTTTGCGAGAGGCAAGTCCAGCTTGGTGTCAACAAAGTCGCTGACTGGGCAGACAGGAATGGATTTAAGCTTAATCCAGAAAAGTGTACTTCTCTTCTATTTTCAAGGAGGCGAGGGATTCATGCTGATCCTGATATTAGGCTTAAAGGTGTCTCAATCCCTCTCAAAAAGAAACACAATTTTTTAGGCGTGGTATTGATGAAAAACTGACATTCATTCCGCATATAAAACACCTGAAACAGAAATGCCTGAAAACCATGAATATCCTGAAGGTCCTCTCCCATTGCTCCTACGGAGCGGACAAACAAATACTCCTCCGCGTTTTTACCAGCCTTATTGGCTCACGGTTGGACTACGGGAGTGTCGTCTATGGGTCCGCCTGTAAAACTGCTCTGACAATGTTAGACCCAGTCCTGCACTTGGGTCTCCGTCTTGCATGTGGAGCGTTCCAGACGAGTCCCATTGAAAGCCTGTATGCAGAGTGTGATAGGTGGAGCCTTGAACACCAGCGTTCTTACACTTCCTTGCTGTATGCTATTAAGGCGACTTCTGTAAAAAATCACCCATGTAGCTTTATCATAAACAACATTTCATCCGATCCGTTGTTTGCAGCACGGCCGTCGATACCCGTTGCTTTTTCTATACGAGTGAGAGCCCTCGCTGATGAACTAGGGATTTCATTTGAGGAGAGCATAAAGTCTTCCATTGCTGACCTCGTTTCGCCTTGGGAGAGGTCAGCAATTTCGTGTGATATTTTTTTAAACATATCGACAAACGAAATGCGCCCAGAGAACTTATACTACAGCACTTCCTACAGTTACAACACAAAATACCCGCACACCGCCTTCTACACCGATGCTTCAAAGTCTTCTTCGGCCGTCGCATGTGCTGCATATGGCCCCAACTTTACCAGTACGAAGACATTACACAGAAATAGCAGGATTTTTACGGCAGAAGCGCATGGTATCTTATTAGCAATACAACACATTACACAAACCAGAACAGAACACTCCATTATCTTTACAGACTCTCTAAGTGTGGTAACAGCCTTGCAGTGCTTCAGACCTACGAAAAACATTGTGCTCCAGCATCTAATTAAAGCTCTAACATTTGCTGATCACGCAAAACTAAAAATAATTGTTTGCTGGGTTCCAGGTCACAGTGGCATTCGGGGGAACGAAATTGCTGACCAGGGTGCCGCTGTGGCTGCTCTCCGCAGTAGCATAGATGTACCGTGTGTTCCCTACCTCGACCTGAAGCCACTGGTACGGACAGCTTTACGCAAATCTTGGCAGGAAACATGGGACACACAGAGAACAAACTGTACACTATAAAGCCACACCTAGGTAGATACATAACAGACAAACAAGACAGACACACAGAAGTAGCCTTAGCCAGGCTACGGATAGGCCACACTTATGTAACACATTCACACTTGCTCACTGGGTCTCAGAGACCCGTGTGCAGCAGGTGTGGAGAGGGCCTATCCGTAGTTCACATACTAATCACATGCAAGGAACTCCACACCACACGACGCAAACACTTTCCAGAAATCTACCGACAACAAATCCCACTCCACCCATCGTACTTCTTAGGCGATGAACTAATGTTTACTGTCAAACGTGTTTTTAAGTATCTATCAGAAGTTCAATTTCTGAAACTCATATCATATCGTGCGTAATCACAACCTGGCCCTCTACACCAGCCATCTCCATTGTCTTTGTTTTTACCTCTGTTGCTATTCAATTTTAGTATACTCATTTAATCTGTTGTAGCTAACCATCTGTTTTTGGCGCTCTTTGCCCCATCTGGCCTTGCGCCATTATAATGCAACCATCATGATCATCAATTTTTGCGAGGCTTGTTTTATCAAAATTTCGGGACAAAACCACGGCAGAAGTTATAGAATCATTCCACATTAAAAGGTGTGGCGAACGATGTGTCAGCGCCCCCTTCCTCACTTTGACCGACAAGTAATACTCCTATCTGTGTCACGTTGCGGAACTAATGCTTTGGTCTATCTAAGGTTCTGGCGTTGTTTCAGGTTTTTGCGTACTGTAAGTTTGGCGTGTGTTTTATCTTTATCTTTTTCTGCCGCATGTGCCTCGACCGCTGCTAAGTCTTGTAATGGTGTGTATAATGGGGGAGAGAATCCGACCACGTGTACTCTGGATAGTATATATTTGTATGTTTTTGAATAAACGAGTAGTTGCGAGTAAGTGCCGTGCTGTCTACGTCTTCCTTCGTCCCTGTTTTTTGAGCGCTTTTGTTTTCCACCAAGATAAGCTCAATCTCCAAGACAGCTTCCATCTGGTGCAGCGTGGGAGTTATTTCACTCACCACACGTAAGCGCCTGGTCCTGCTGAAGTCTGGGATCACAGGCCTAGCTCTCACTTGAATTTTGAGCTCCACCGGGACACTCCAGGCCACATACGATTTCTGCAGCAGCCGTGGCACAACTGCCCTCTTGAGGCGGGTGCCCCGAAGGGGTCTGTGCTGCAGAAACAGGAATTGTACAAACTTGTACTCTTCCAAGCTACTGTACATGAAGCGCTTGCTTCGGAACTTCTCCATGTCCAACAAGAGCGGTGGCGTTTAAGATGCCTACTGCTCCTCTAGCCAAGCAACTTTCCAGCCAAAAATAAAGGCATGAAATGCTACCAAGTTAGCCTCGGACCGTTGGCCGGCAGATTCCACCTTTTTTTCTTCACGATGCCCTCACACGCTCTGTAAACGCAGCCCTCTGTTGATCAGTCATGTTGCTTCGCTCTGCAATGTGGAACCAAACACGCCCTCTTTTCTCTATGTCCTCGTCCATGCTTCCAAGAGATGGCCGTGAAGGTGAAACGGCAGACGCTTCCTCTTCTGATGCTGCTGAATCCAGCTCCATTCTCTCAGAAGTGGAGGGGGGGGGGGGCTCCCGGGAGGGATCACCGGTAGCCAAGCTGCAGGATCCTGGTCGCGTTTCACAGGTGCTGGCTCCACATCCATTCTCTCAACGTGGAGACTCCCATGTGGACCAACGGACAAAGCCTACGTAGGCACCCCATTCTGCTCAGGCGAGACCCTGGCCGTCACAGGCACTGCAGAAGGCTTCGAAACTCTACAAATACGCACAAACTTCTTGAACCTGGCCACTCGACTGCACGGCTCACTTTGTACTGCAAGCGTGCCCTGCGGATGACTGCATGCACGGACGGCACAAGCCCCTTCTCCCACAGCATAATGCTTTGCACTTTCAACCGCAGCATTGCTGCGGTTTCAAGTCCCAACCTTTGAAACAGGGCGCACAGCATTTACACTAGGAGTGTCTAGGAGGAGGGCAGTGCGAGACTTGAACTTGTTTATGTGGCTGACCTGCTTTCTTTCCTCAGTTTCTTCAGCACCGGAAGGTTCTCGCGGCACATCCCTGTTTTTGAAGTTGTTCATTGGGACCCTGTGCTTCTTCATCAACTTTATTAAGGAAGCTCTCTGAGACTTGCCTTCTTCTTTGTACTTGTTTGTTTCCTGTGTGCGTAGACGACAAAGGACGGCCCAACGGTTCCACAAGAATGGCTGAACTTCTCACTCTTTTTGCAGGCACAGGTTCATCATCAGAGCTCTGACACAAGACTAGAAAAAAATTGTTTTCAGGTTGGCCCTCATCATCCGAAGTCACTTTATCCGATTCTGGTTCATTCCAAACGAGCCGTTTTTCGAGCTCTCTGTTTTCACTCATAGGAGGAAGCACACAATCCCTTCTCTCTTCAGGCAGGTCACTCAGGCACTGGTTTTCCAACGGGACGTTGTCGTCACGGTCTGCGCCATCGTTGATGTCTCACAGTCCTCCTCTCTTAATCTGCAAGTCCGCAAAGGGGCCTGCATCATCATCTTCAGAGTCGGAAGAAATTGTGATAATCTGGTCCTCTTGAGAAAATGACACGTCAGAAGAGCCGGCAGCAAGCAAAAGACCATCCTTTTCATTGGATTCATCGTCCTGGCGACATTCTAGTATATATTTTTCGGGAGAGGCAAGTTCCTCAAGAGCAACGCCACAGGTCTGTGCCACAGGTCTGCGCCACAGGTCTGTGCCACACACAAACGCACACAACTACACAAGCGGGCTGAGATGGGTTTTTTCGAAGCAATGTGCTCTGCTTCATTCACAACAGTGCCTGAACTCTGCTTACAGATTTTGTGCTGTGGACGGACAGGGCCTCGGTGGTTTCCAGCTTCATGCTCTTTGGTTGCAACATGCGATTCCACAGTATGCCCAAGGACTGTGCTAGAGCTGGCTTCACTGAAAGCACCTCGTGGCTGCGTCTCAGAAACGACCATCAAGGCGGGGGTTTCTTTCGGTGTGGTGTTCTTCGTTTGATCAGAGGGCATGGGTGCACAAAGCACAACAGCCGGGGCTCCCAGTGCTTCTCCTGCGTGCACCTGAGGGTCCGCACTTTCTTCAAGCTGAACCTCTCCAAGAAGGTAGCCTTGTCTGCAGAACCTCCACAGTCCTTCTTTTCATGTTGGCACAGAGATGTGCTGCTCTTCAAGTGCATTCCAGTTTTGCTACTCGCAAGGCTTGTACGAACTGAGCTGGAACCGTTCTTTAGATGCGAGACTGCTGGCATATGAGATACGCTCCAGGCTTCATTTCTTTCTTCCCCTTCAGGATCTTGCTTGGTGGACATCTGCATATCAGTCGGGAAACACGTACGAAATTCTCCCACAGGCTGGTCGTTGCACGCGAGCTCTTCCCTCTTAACAGCGCGCAAAGGACGGTCTTGAGAAGTTCTCGTCAAAGTGGAATCCTCTACAGCTTGAGTATCACCTGTAGTAGATGGCACAGCAACGTTCATCGGTGTTTGTAGGCTGGAAGCACGCTGGACTTGACTTGATGCCGGCACGTCTGCGCCATTTGTGGAGGTCTCAAATGCTTCACATGATGCTCTGTTCAGTGCCTCTGCACCCACGCCGATTACTTGCGTTCGCCGAGGTTGAGAAGTGCTGACAGGTATTGCCTCATCCTTCCGTGATCTGCTGGCGACCATGACAGAGGAAACTTCGTTGGACAAAGCCTGCGGGCCACCGCCATGCTCATTTCCATCGTCGCGTTCCTCCTCCAAAGCAGGAGCCAGGCTTCCGTTGACCAACGACGGCGTCCCTGGTACGCTCGAATGCTGTGGGCTTGTGGCAGGAATGATACAAAAGGCTGCCGTGACAACAACACCGTCACTCAATTGGATGATATCTTGAAAGGGCAGCTTGTGTTCGGGTTCATCTGCCGACTGGTCAGGAAGTTCCTTTTTGTTCACGCGACGTACATTTTTCATCAATTTGAAGAGAAACACGTTTTCAATTTTGGCCATGGCCTTTCCGAAACCGATGATGTCGCTTTCATGAACGGTCACACGACTTGAAGGAGCTATCTATACACCGTTAACAAAGACGCCGTTATGGCTCCGAAGATCAGTGATTTCCCAATTGCAATTTGAGAATCTCATGCCAGCGTGCCGACGACTCACATTGGGGCAGTCCAGCCGGTACTTGAGCTCCACATTGCGCCCAATCACTACATAAAATTTTAAAAAAGCAAAACGATACACAACTTCTCCAAGGAATTCTGTTGCCATGTGACTCCTTTGAAGTCCTTAAAAGCTTTTAGTCGTGTAACATGGCCAAATGAATGCAATGAACTAAAGGCCTTGGCATGCATTTGGCCATATTGCAATTGGTGCTCCAGTGGGCCCATGATACCAATACACCTATAGGCCAAGGCTAACGTACCAATAAACCCTTAGGTACTAATACACCTATAGGACTAAACCAATACACTAATAGGTACCAATACACCTATAGGACTAGGCCAATATACCAATACACCTATAGACTGATACACCAATAGCTATTGGTGTCAATAACCCAATAGGCTATTGGTTTTGTCTATTGGAAATTTTTGCTGGGGGTTAAAGCTTGTTTTAGCTTGTTCCACTCATCAGGCCGTAGCGGCGACCGTGGTGTATCAAAGCCAACTGCGTTCGCAGAAGCTCTACGCGAAGTAAACGGATACGTCGCATTCGGTAGGAATCGCATTTGCGTTATGTCGGTTCTCATTCTAGCCTCCTCATCGTGGAGGACGTAATATCATCAACGCTGCCTACAGGGTCAATGTCGCGCTGACGAAGACGCATTGTTTTAATTTTTATGCACATTGCAACGAAACAGACTCAAAAACGGGCCCATAACAGCACAACAAAACAATGTGAATCATGGAGGAAAGAGTTCTCAGGAGGGGCCCCTAGCATCCAATTGCATTGCGAGAAGTGTGGAGGAAGTGACGTCATTCTTCTTGAGCCCACAGACAGCGTTGCCTAGTTTTTTACGGCTGTGGTGGCTACATTTGGCCAAATGGCACGGACATTTTTTTACGGCGCTTTGACTCTGGCTGCTCGCCGCGCTTGAAACACAGCGCAGTCGCTACGGCAAACGTTTTTAGATTATGTCAGTTTGAAAACTTCGCCGTTGGAGGCAGCCCCAACTCAAGCCCCAACTCAAGGCCGCAACGGCGCTGGCGTCACCTAGAGATCGGCGGAGCGAGCAGCCGCCACCGCCGCCGGCTGCTGCAGGCAAAAGCCTCCCCGCTCAGCGTTGGCGAGAGCCACAGTCGGTGCTTTGCTTGCTGTGCGTTTCTTCATTGTGAAGCGAAGCGAAATTCTCCGCAGCTGAGACGTAGCGCACACCGCCGTGCTGTACGGACCCAAACACTGCTCCCGTCGTCTGCGTTCGCTTTCGCGAGCCGCCCGTACCGCGAAGCTGTTATCAAACCGGAAACAGCAAAGTATGATGGGAAAGAGTGCTGGGCTCAGTGGGCTCAAGTCATGTCGGGCATAGTCATGTCGGGCATAATATACATTAGAGGGGACACTGGCGCTAGTGTCTATGCGAGCCGCGGATCGTCTACTTCAACCACAGAGTATCTCACTAGCTTACGCTTCAACCCCCATGAGGGTGGCCATGCCTGATAGACATGTAGTTTTCCAACTTGGCTTGACCAAGCCGTCATCTTGACTTCACTCAAAATGCTTTTTTTAAATAGAAAAGCCATAACTAATGTTTATTAGTGTATAAATTATTAGTCGTGTAAACAACTTGTACTCTATGTTAATTTTAAATTGAGATTTAGGAGTATTTTTATAAGACGGGACGAGATTTGTAAACTGTGTACTGCGCTCAGTTTAGCGAAGCCGGCAATGCGGTGGCGAAGCCCTTTTTTTTCTTTTTGCGTGCGAGTCGGCAATTGCGAACGGCTTTGAAAAGGTCGCTGTACTGCGTTTAATTTCGTTCTTGGAGACTACTAGTAGAGGAGCGACGCGTCATAAAACCCCAAGTATACATGGTTGTTGTTCATTTGCACTCACAAGTGTAACTGTTGTCGCCTTAGCCCTCATTCGCACAGCCATCACCAACGTTTTTAGATTAGGTCAGTTTGCAAACTCCGCCGGCTAAGGCGGTGGAGGCGGCCCCACCCCGTCTCCCGGCCGCAGTGGCGCTGGCGTCGCGTTGAGATCGGCGGAGCAAGCAGCCGCCGCCGCCGGCTGCCGCAGCCGCAGCAGCCGGCCGGCACAATCATCCCCCCTCAGTGAGTCGACTTTGGCGAGAGCCACAGACAGTGCTTTGCTCGCTGTGCGTTTCTTCGTTGTTGATCGTCATTGGGTGCCTTGCTATTAATTAATTTGTAGAACTGTTACACATGATTACGCGTCGATGGGTTTTAAGAACTTTTTAGAATCGTAGCACCTCATCATTTGGTACGAGCACGTCATAACGGCAGCACTGCAGTCGAACCTTGTTTCAAAAGTAGTATCGGGGCAGTAAATTAGTTTGTTGTATCAGTTATTCGTTTTAAAAGTAGGGGCAAAAATTGGTTCAAGCAAATCGGCAGTCTGGCCCGCGGGAAAACTTTAGATACAAAGAATATTATTATTCCACGGTTCGAACCCACGACATGCGATGTAATCGTTACCTGCCGCCATGAGGCATTTCAAACTAAATGGACAGATACATGAGAACGTGGCATTAACAAACTTCTTTTGACAAAACAGGCATTCGTTGTTATTTATTTGAAGAAGGACGTGACGCGAAAAATGGCTGTGTTACTTTCGTATTTTCGTTTTGATTTTTTTCATTCTAGCTTTCGAGTTTTGAGTCTTGCGCGAACCAAACATTTCTTCGTTACGGCTGTTATCGCACACGGCTGCCACGGTTGCGGCCAGCTTCGTTATGAAAATACACGCAGCTCGCACTTAGTGGTACAAGGCTGGAGGAACAGCCTTGAGAAACAGGCTGGAGGAACAGTAGAGCTGGCGTTCTTTAACCCTCCGTCGGAGACCCGCCTGTTGCACGTCGCACGGATTTCCGTACTTGCCGGGGAATGTTTTCCATGGCTAGCAACTAGTCCCGGATCGTTTTGTCCGCAGGCTACCCACTTCCCCCAAAATGGACCGCGAGCACGCGCTGCAACCCGAGGCAACCGGCTTCGCTAACCCTGCGTTTATAGCGCGTACTCGGCGCCTGTGCTCCCCACTTCAGGCGCGAACGTAGGTGAACTGGTGAGGAGAACTGCACGCGCCACAAACGCCGGGCAGAGCGTTCTCGAAGGTCGAGCTAAAGTGTACTAAAAGTTTTAGAGTGGCCCGACCGGCCGTCCGGAGAGGTGCTCGTTTCGCGCAGAAAATAGCGGCGGCGCTGTAGTCAACGACCACTGAAAGCGAAAGCCGCGGCTGGCCGCGCGCATGGCCGCGCGCCCAGTCGGGCCAGGAAACGCTGCTGATTTACGCGCGGAGCGCTCAAAATTTGTACTGCGGGTCGTCCAATTGCTTAAATATACTGTAGGCACAGTGGAATGTGGGTAACGAAATGAAAAATAAACGCTGCCGCTCATTTTGCGTTAGTTTTGCCTTTCCCGCTCGACAACAAGGAAAATTACGGATTTTCCTTTGATGCAGAACTCGTAGCGGATTTTAAAAAATAATTGCGGCGACATTTTCGCTATTCCAATTTCCCATCAAAAAGTATTTTGCGTGAAATTGCCTGATATTGTCACGAAGCCAAGGACGACGCAGTTGTCTTGCAGGAGAAACAAGTTTATTGGAGCGAACTTGTGCTACCCTAACAACTCAAAAGAATACAGAGGCGGCGAAGGAGCGGTCGGTCAACAAAGTGACTTCCGTCAGCGAGCGTCGCAGAATCGAATGCCCCGGCGTCTGCTCTGCAGGCTTTTTATCTTTCGGCGCGCGTGGTTCTGGAACCGTCGATTCGCATCGAGAACATTGTAGATGCAAGAATATTATTCCGGGATGTTCACGTTAGATCGGAATGCTCTCCCTGTCAGAACAGATAACACATGCTGCACAGAAAGAAAGAATGGAACACGCGCTTCCCTTGGCACGGAGATAACACAGACCGGCGCAGCCGGGCGGTAAAAGCAAAACACAAATAAACAAACCCAATGCATGGTTCGCGGCATTACCCCCCCCCCTCTAAGAGTGCATCGACCCGATGCTAACATAAGCGACAGTCCGAAAATGAAAATAAAAGTTCGTCATCGTTCGTAGAAAGGTTTTAAGCGAACCACGTGGACGACTTCGGGCCGCGTACGTCGTCGTGATGTGCCGGAGTCCCCATCGGGGATCACTTCGTAGGTAAGTTGGCCAACACGCCGCAGAATCTGGTAGGGTCCGAAATACCGTCGCAGAAGTTTCTCGCTCAGTCCGCGTCGTCGGATGGGAGTCCAAACCCACACACGATCCCCTGGTTGGTACTCGGCGTCTCGGCGTCGGAGGTTGTAGCGGCCGGCATCCACCAGCTGCTGGTCCGTTATACGAACTCGAGCGAGCTGGCGGGCCTCCTCCGCACGTTGAAGGTATCCTTGGACGTCGGCGTTGAGGTCGTCGTCTTCTACATGCGGAAGCATGGCGTCGAGCATCGTAGTCGCTCGGCTTCCGTAGACAAGCTCGAACGGTGTCATCTGCGTAGTTTCCTGCGTCGCTGTATTGTACGCAAACGTGACATACGGGAGGACTTCGTCCCAAGTCTTATGTTCAACGTCGACGTACATGGACAGCATATCCGCAATTGTCTTGTTCAGACGTTCTGTTAGTCCGTTCATTTGGGGGTGGTACGCCGTCGTTCTTCGGTGATCCGTGTTGCTGTAAGATTCCTTGCATCAGCTCCGCGGTAAAGGCCGTTCCGCGGTCCGTGATTAGGACTTCAGGGGCTCCATGTCGCAGCACAACTTGGTTTATAAAGAACTTGGCGACTTCTTGTGCAGTCCCTCGCGGAAGAGCGGCGGTCTCTGCGTAGCGCATCATGTAGTCTGTCGCTACGACAATCCACTTGTTCTCCGATCGTGACGTAGGGAACGGGCCTAGAAGGTCCATTCCAATCTGTTGAAAGGGCCTCGAAGGGATGGCGATCGGTTGCAGAAGTCCGGTGGGTCTTGTCGGCGGCGTTTTTCGTCGCTGGCAGTCCCGGCAACTCCGAACGTAGTGGGTGACGTCGGATGTAAGGCGGGGCCAGAAGTACTTCGCCTTAATTCTTGCAATAGTGCGAGCTGTACCGAGATGTCCGGAAGACGGGTCGTCGTGGGATGCTTCCAAAATTTCGTCACGAAGATCTGCGGGGATGACAAGTAGATAATTCGTTCTTGTTCCGGGGCTGAAATTCTTCTTCACGAGGACGGAGTTTTTGAGGCTGAATGCTGGTAAGTTACGCTTGAACGCTCTAGGCACGGCGACGTTTCGTCCTTCGAGATAGTCGATCATTAGTCGCAAGTCGGGGTCGGCACGCTGCTGGGCGGCTAGGTCGCTCTCCGTAACAACCCCGAAGAACGCACTGTCTTCATCGGAGTCTTGTGGTGGTGGGTCGACAGGAGCGCGGGACAGGCAGTAGGCGTCGGAGAGTTTCCTGCCGGATTTGTAGACGATTGTAACGTCGAACTCTTGCAGGCGCAAACTCCACCGCCCAAGACGGCCAGAGGGGTCCTTCAAATTGGCGAGCCAACACAGCGCATGGTGGTCTGTTACAACCTTGAACGGTCTGCCATACACGTATGGGCGAAATTTTGAAATGGCCCATATAATAGCCAGGCACTCTTTCGGAGGCAGAGTAGTTTTTCTCCTCCTTCGACAGACCACGGCTGGCATAGGCGATTACGTTTTCGCACCCGCTTTGTTTTTGGACAAGGACGGCACCCAAGCCTATATCACTGGCGTCCGTGTGTATTTCCGTTTCGGCGTTTTCGTCGAAATGAGCGAGCACGGGCGTGCTTTGCAGGTGTTTTTGCAGCTCGCAGAATGCCTTTTCTGGGTCATCTTCCCAGCTCAAAGCGGTACTATCTTTCGTCAAGCGCGTGAGCGGCTCTGCAATGCGTGCGAAGTTTGCGACGAAGCGCCGGTAGTAGACGCACAGTCCAAGAAATCTGCGCACGCCCTTCTTATCTTTCGGCCTTGGGAAGTTCGCTATGGCTGAAGTTTTCGCCGGGTCAGGCAGGACTCCCGCGGCGTTGACCAACGTTACTATAATAAACTCAGTTTGAAAGCTCCGCCGGAGAGGCGGGCCGCGTGGCGGGCGCGAGAACTAGTGGCGCTGTAGTCGAGTCTTGCGCTAATCTCGGCGCGTCGTCTGCTACTGCGGCGAGCCGCCGCAGCAGCCGACTGCGGCGGGCCGCCGTCCCGACGTACCGCGGTGGCTTTCTAGTACTGCTATTGCTAAATTTAAACATATATCATCTTCCCGGTCGACAAGCTTAAACATCTTCATCCTTCCAGTCGACGTTACCGCATCCCATTTGTGCACTGTTTGAGTAGATATGCATACGATCGTCTGTATGCGCATTGACTTGCATGCGTTGCTCATTGGCTGGCTAAGAATCGACGGTGGGCTTATATTTGAGCCGTGTAGATTGCGTTTAACTTCAATATACGGGAGTTTCTTGGCGAGTGAGCATTTTCAGCGTACCTTCAATAAGTACTGAGCTGTCTTAGCTCGACGAAAAATGACCCAACGCGTTTGTAAAAGCCGCGCCTTTATGCCAGTGCAGCAACACGACAGTTTTTGTGAATCTCGTCAGTACGAGGTTCCGTTAACCAGCTTCCGATGTAGAGTTCTTATGCTCAACTCTATATGCGCCGGGCTCGTCTCACCTCCTCCGGCCTCAGCGCTGTTTGTGGTGCATACGAGACATTAGATCACCGAAGATGAAAGTTCGCCTACAGTTCTGACGCTCAGTTCATCTCTCGCAGATGCACTCGACTTTTGCGAAATCACGTTAAAGCTTTAATCCACAATTGAAAGGTGCGGATTCTACGCCTTAGTTCATAAGGATCTTTGACCGCCTTTTTGATGTTTTGAACTCAAATCCCTCCACCTGATCGTACAAGGCACCTCTGCGAAAGGCGAATGAGGATTCAATGAGGACTTTTTTAAAGGCTGAAGTGTACATAACAGGACCCCAGGATGCACAAGGAAAATCAGCTATTGAGGGCCTCAAGAAAACCGTATTTTTAGGACTCCCCATACGTATGAACAGTGTCATGGCAACTTTTGACAGGCTTGTGGAAACAGGGAAGCTGCAGAATTTGCTCACGCACAAGATGTCTCATAACCACCTGAAAGCATTTTTTGGTTGCGTAAAAGGAAAGGGGTGTCAAAAAACAACCCTACTACCTTCCAAAGGAGCTGCATAAGGCAGTTGTTTAAGCAATTCCATATTAGCCGTACGCGATTCAATATGATCGAATACGCATTCGAGGGCGTAATGCGTATTCGCTTGAAACATTCCAAAAGTCAGGTACTCGGTGGAAGCAACAAAGGTGTGTATGATTTTTATTCACCCGGAATTAATTCGAAAGGCCGTAGAAGGTGAGACCAGCCCGGCGCACATAAAAATTCAGCACAGGAACTCTACACCGGAAGCTGGTTAACGGGACCTACCATGATGAGGTTCACAAAAACTGTGGTACTGCCTAGCGGGCCGGAGCGACCACCCTCACGTGTTTTGCCTGCAGCCAGGCAAAACAGGTGTTGTTTTGCCTAGCGAGCGTCGGCGTCAATAGCGGGCGCCTCCTTCATTCCAGATGGTTTTCATTAAGATCGTCGGTGCAAGTGCGCGTGCTTTGCAGCGAGCAAACATTACTAGTAACGTTGGCAGCGAGTGTGTACGCTTTGCTCGTCGGTCATTTTTCGAACTGTTTTCGGTCATGCGAAGGAGCTTGCACGAAGACACGTACGTTATGTACAAAGCGTAGTGAGGAGCAAAAGATTCATCCACGGTTCGGCATGCCGACGTGCTTTGCGCCGGGGTGCAAGAGCGGCTACCGCAACGGCTACTACACTTCACGCCACTTCTTCGGGCCACCAAAGGACCCTACGGAATTCAAAAGGTGGGAGCAAGCTTTACATCGCAAAGATAAAAAGTTAACTGCGAAGTGCAAAGTCTGTGACATTCATTTTGAAGATTACGACATTGTAAAGCAATACCGTCATGTTGTTGCCGGACAAGAAATTTTGATAGCACGCGGAAAGTGGGAGCTCGCGCCCGGTGTCATTCCACGTTTGTTCCCAGCACTTCCACCCCATATATCGAAGCCGAAACTTTCGGGATCAAGGCGCAATCACGCCAAAAACGCACGATGTCCCGCAAAAGTCCAGTGCCTAGTTCTTCGGCGGAGGAGCCGCCGGAAGTAGAACAGCAAGACGAAAGGCAAGCGATTATTAGCAACGCTGCCGTGACTCAGAGTTGCCTTGGCCTCACACTGACAATTGATAAATTGTCAACTGTCACGCTGCCTTCAAAGCAGTGGATTTTCGAGAGTTTTTACGACGAGGCAACGAACAAAAGGTGTGGAATATTTTACACTCGCCGGCTCGTGAATAATTTAAAATATCAAATATAATATAAAGAAAAATAAATATAAAGTCACTATCTTACAAACGTGTTGGGTCGCTTTTGGTCGAGATGCGACAGCTCAGTAGTTATCGGAACTACGCTGAAAATGCTCTCGCTAAGAAACTCCCGTATATAGAAGGTACACGCAATCTACACAGCTCAAATATAGGCCCACCGTCAAATCAGCCAACAAATGAGCAACACACGCAAGTAGTCACTGCATACAGACGACCGTATGCATATCTACGTAAACCGTGCGCAAATGTGATGCGGGGTGTCAACTGGAAGGATGACTAATTTTGAAGTTTGTCGACTGAAAGGATGATAAATGTTTAAGTTTGGCCATAGCACTACTAGAAAGCCGCCGCGAGCAACTCCGCGGCGGGCCACCGCGGCACGGCGGCACGCCGCCGCCGCCGCAGTAGCAGACGACGCCCCGACAGTAGCGCAAGACTTGACTGCAGCGCCGCTAGTTCTCGTGACCGCCGTTAGGCCCACCCTCCTCCGCTGGCGGAGATGCGGAGCTCCGAAACTGAGTTTATTCTAGTAACGTTGTCGTTGACGACATGGCCCAAAAACTTCCTCGTACGCGAAACGGCACTTTTCAGGCTTCAGCGTTAACCCCGACGTACGGATGGCCTCGAGTACAGACTGCAACCTTGCGAGGTGTTCGTCGAAAGTCCGAGAGAATACCACAACGTTGTCGAGGTATACGAGGCAGGTGTGCCACTTCCGGCCAGCTAGCACAGTGTCCATGACTCTTTGGAACGTTGCTGGTGCCGTGCATAGCCCAAACGGCATTACCTTGAACTCGTATAGGCCGTCCGGGGTTATGAATGCAGTCTTCTCTCGATCTCTCTCGTCCACTTCAATTTGCCAGTAGCCGGTCTTCAGGTCCATCGATGAGAAGTACCTCGCATAGCAGAGGTGGTCGAGGGCGTCGTCGATTCGTGGCAGGGGGTACACGTCCATTTTGGTGATCTTGTTCAATCGCCGGTAGTCAACGCAGAACCTCAGTGTGCCGTCTTTTTTCTTCACGAGTACGACCGGCGCAGCCCACGGACTTTTCGATGGCTGTATAATGTCGTCGTTGAGCATGTCGTCGACTTGAGTCCGGATGGCTTCGCTCTCGTGGGAAGAGACGCGGTACGGTGACTGTCGGGTAGGTCGGGCTCCATCCACGGTTATTATCCGGTGCTTCGCCAGAGGTGTTTGACGTAACTTTGAGTTCGACGAAAAACACTCGCTGTAGCGACGCAGCAAAGCCAATAACTTGTTCCTTTCTTCTTGCGGTAGCGCCGGATTCACGTCGAAGGGGTGCGGAAGCTTGAAGGTATCGTCGGGTGTGCGTTCAAAGTCGGCGACTGCTATCACGTCACTTGCTTGTTGCGTTTCTTCGACGAACGCAATTGCAGCGCCCTTGTTTAAAAGCTGGTACTCCTCGGTAAAATTGGTGACCAAAACGTGGGATTTGCGCTGCTTAAACCGCGCAATGCCTCTTGCGACAGACACACCGCGGTCAAGAAGCAACCTTCGGTCACTCTCCACGATAGCGTCGACGTCGGGAGCAGCACCTTCTGAGTAGACGGTGATCATCAAGCTTGCGCGGGGTGGCAGGGTGACGTGATCATCGGCGATACTTACAGCTGCACGGTGTTCGAAGTTCGATTCCGGCGTCATAGAGTGGTCGGAGGAAAAAGTATCGACTTCGTCTGCAGATCGATTATTGCGCCGTTGTCCGTCAAAAAGTCCATTCCGAGAATTACGTCGCGGGAGCAGTTGGGCAAAACGACGAACACCGCAGGGTACGTCGTGCCGTCTATGTTGACGCGCGATGTGCACGTTCCACTTGGCGTGACGAGGTGGCCTCCTGCTGTGCGTATGTGCGGACCGTCCCATCTGGTCATAACCTTCTTCAGCTTAGACGCAAATGGTCCGTACATTACGGAGTTGTCGGCTCCCGTGTCTACGAGGGCGACTACATCAAATCCGTCGATGGACACCTTGACGTCGGATGCCACCTTCCTTGAGTTCCGGGTGCGTCGGGGCGTCGCATCTCGGCTTGTGCGTGTTGACGGTCGGGCACTGTGCATCGTCGTTGTCATCGTCTTCTAAGCGGACGTCTCGGTCCGGTCGGGTACGCGTCGCGGCGTATAGCTGTCGTCGTGTACGGGAGTCTCGTCAGGTCTGGGTCTGGTCGTCGGGATGAGGGCATGTTGTGAGTCACTGTCTTCCGCGAGTCGTTGCGTCGTTGGAGGGTTTTCATTTTTCCGCGATCGTGCAACTTTACCTCCAGAAGTTGCTGCTTTTAGTTTCCCCCGCGTGGGCTGGGGGACCTTCCACGGGCGAAGTCAGCATTGCTACGGCGGTTCAGCGATTGGTACGGGTAGGGCGATGGCGAGCGGTTGAAAAGGGATGGGCCACGGCTGGTTTCAGATAGATACTCGTCGATCTCACGTGGTCGTTGGCCAGGGAGAGGACGAGGTGCGTCGACGGAGAAACCACGCAGTCCGAGTCTCTTGTATGGGCAGCGACGGTAGATGTGGTCGGCCTCTTAGCAGTGGTAGCACAGAGGACGATTATCGGGAGTTCACCATACGTCCGTCTTCCTCGGCGTCTGGTTTCGGGCTACCGGGGGTCGGGCGGGTGACAGTGGGCGGCGGTACGGCGGGGCCTCTTGACGGCGTGTTGGAGCAGGGCGGGGTCGACGAACAGCCGCAGAGTAGGTCATAGCCTCGGGCTCGCGGGGTGCTTCGGATGGCACAGAAGTTCCCAAAGCCTGCTGTACTTCTTCCCGGATCACGTCGGTCAGTCAAGTGACTTGAGGTTGTGGTGTCGTCATCGGGAAAAGTTTCCGCAGCTCCTCCCTTACCACTGCGCGGATAGTGTCGCGTAGTGAGTCGGAGATAATAACGCTGGCATCAATCGTCTCCGAAACCAGCGCATTGATTGGGCGGTCGTACTGCCTCGTTCGGATTTCGAGCGTCTTCTCCATCGCGGCGGCCTCAGACGCGAATTCGGACACGGTCTTGGGGGGGCTGCGGACAAGGCAAGCAAAAAGTTCTTGCTTTACTTCTCGCAACAGAAACTGTACTTTCTTTTCCTCCGTCATTCCTAGGTCCGCACGGCGGAAAAGTCGCTTCATTTCCTCGACGAAGATTACGACTCCTTCGTTCGGGTGTTGCGTTCGAGTTTCCAGTAAAATCGCAGCTCGTTCTTTTCTCACCACGGTCATGAAGGTCTTAAGGAACTCGCTTTTGAATTGCGTCCAGTCGATCAAGGCGCTCTCGTGGTTTTGAAACCAAGTTCGAGCTGCATCCTCCAAGTAAAAGAAAACATGCCGGAAGGTTTCTTCATCGTCCCACCGTTTGAAGATCCGCACGCGCTCCAGCTTCTCCAATCATTCCTCTGGGTCTTCAGCGAGGGCTCCCCGGAACGATGGTGGTTCCCGGGGCTGCTGCAGCATGATTGGCGACGTTGTTTCTTGTACCATGGTGATGGTTGCAGCGTTCCTTCTCTTGGGCCCTTCTGGAATCAAACCGAACTCGGGTGGTAAATCTTGCAGGGGGAGGCTGGCTCTTGTTGGACTGGCTTGGCGGCTTCCCGAGGTTGTAGTGGGCATGAAGGGTGCGTACCCCGCACCTCCACCAGATGTCACGAAGCCAAGGACGACGCAGTTGTCTTGCAGGAGAAACAAGTTTATTGCAGCGAACTTGTGCTACCCTAACAACTCAAAAGAATACAGAGGCGGCGAAGGAGCGGTCGGTCAACAAAGTGACTTCCGTCAGCGAGCGCCGCAGAATCGAATGCCCCGGCGTCTGCTCTGCAGGCTTTTTATCTTTCGGCGCGCGTGGTTCTGGAACCGTCGATTCGCATCGAGAACATTGTAGATGCAAGAAGATTATTCCGGGATGTTCACGTTAGATCGGAATGCTCTCCCTATCAGAACAGATAACACATGCGGCACAGAAAGAAAGAATGGAACACGCGCTTCCCTTGGCACAGAGATAACACAGACCGGCGCAGCCGGGCGGTAAAAGCAAAACACAAATAAACAAACCCAATGCATGGTTCGCGGCAATATGAAGCAGTTCATGATTGCTTTATGATTGTGTCTCTATTGTGCTGCTTGATGGACATAATTGGTCGTCCCAAATGACACGAAAAAATATGAGGACCGGGATGATAGCTTCTCAGAAAAATTTCTTTTTTATTGTCTTGCAATTTACGCTCGGACTGCAGTTATGCGGGTTAATATCATAAGTTGCGTTTGTTTTTTATTGCGTGAGTTGTTATTATAGCAGTGTTTAAGCAGTGGCCCGCTTGGGATAATTACGGGTCACCGTGGTGGCCGAACAGAAAATGACACACGCAAGCGAGATATCTTTTTAAAGGGACACTGAAGTGATATGTAAACATTGCGGGATTACTAGCGCAAATTGTAGTCCGGAGTCCCCAGGCCATGTTTCGACCACTCTAGGCGCGTTTACGCGATTTTATTTAGTAGAAAAACTAATTCGAAAATGCTGTCCTCTCTTTACGCTCGCCCATTTTCTGTGGCGTTTTCGTGTGGCGTCAGGAGGGGATGAGCTGCCAATTGGCTGCGATACCGCACGGCTCCCCGGCCTTCAGACAGAGTCAGTCGGCCCAGCGTTTCGTCCGCCGGCCGCCGGCGGGTCGTCGCAATCAAGGAGGTTAAAAAAAACTGCTTGGTCGCAATTCGTTCGCTTAGTTGAAGCGAAGCCAGGACACGTTTGTGAATGGAAGAATGTGCCTTTCTTTACTTGGTTTGTTTGTACACTAGCTCCAAGTCAACGTCGCTTCACAAGCGCTGCACAAGCGCACATGCGACGCTTCGCTGACTGGTACGCCAGTAGGAAAATATAAGGCATCTTGAAGGCGGGCGAAGAATCAGCGAAGTCAATATAGGTACTAAGGAAATAAAATCAACTGATATGTTTACCGTATCGCGTAAAACTAGGGCGCGGGAAGCACTTCTTAAAGCAAAGCTTTTTACCTTTACCCCCCAAGGGTTCTTTCGCGACCGTTGGTGTCACCAGAAAACTCCAGCGAACAAATAAAAGAATTTACCGGCACCGTGGGGAATCGAACCTGGAACTAATAGACTAACAAAGCGAGAGCCCGTTGTCTTACCGATTTAGCTACGAGCCCACGCGCAGACTGGGAAGACAAGTGATGTACTCACCAAGCACATCTACGGGTTTACCCCCTGCGTTCTCGCTGAATGCCACGTGAAAGCGTCACGCGACCACTCACGCACGTCTAGCGGCCCTGTGCGCACCTTGCTCATGCGCTAAGAGTTACAAAAATAAAAGGAAGCTCACGTCAATGTGCTAAAGCCTGTGGCCTCCAGGGTTCACGTAAACAATCATAGCTCCTTGTCGTCCGCCTCACGCCCAAACCAAGGAATATATTCAAATACTCCTTGATGGCCAGGCCATCACTCCAAGCCCCAGCATCAAGATCATGGGCCTACATCTCGAGGCTAACACCAAGAGTGACGTCTCCTTGCAGCGCCTCAAAAACAGCATTAATCAAAGCATACACATGATCAGGCGAGTTGCCACCAAGAAGCGAGGCCGAGATGAATCCGGTGCCTTTCGATTAATTGAAGCTTTTGTCCTCTAGAGAGTTACTTACGTCAACCCCCTGTCTTCTTCTCGACAAGGAAGCCATAGAGATACTTTATATAAGGATTAGAAAGGCGCTCGAGCAGGCCATTGGTCTTCTCAGGAGTGCGTCCACACAGAGGCTGCTTAGCACGGGATTCCACAACACGGTGGAAGAGCTGACAGAAGGCCATCATTCTAACCAGAAGGTCCGATTTAGAACTGCGACGGGTAACCGCATGCTTCACCAGATTGGCTGGGCCACCTAGAATGTCACTCCGGTTGACGTACTCCCAGACTCTTGGCGACTAAAACTAAATATGCTCCCTTCGCTTAGAAATGTGAACCCTTCACATGAGGAGGGTCACCGAAAAGCCCAGGATCAAGAGCTAAACACCACCCTCGGTGGGGATCATGCAGTTATCTACACAGACGCCTAGCGGCCCTGTGTGTCAGGCGAGGGCAGCACAGGGCAGCACCAGGCGAGTCAGGTGAGGCAGCGAGGGCAGCACCACACATCGAGGGCAGCAATACGCCATCATCGTGGCTGCCTCCAGAACCAACCTCCTTGCGTGTACCTCACTTAAGACTCAAGCAATGACGGCAGCAGAGAGGCAGCCATCACCTTGGCTCTCGCTCAACCAGGGGTTCGGAGGATAGTCATCGATTCCCAGCAAGCCTACTGGAATAACCAGTAGGGTTGGGTGTCCTGACTTGCACTCAGTGTGCTAGAAAAACTCTCCAAGCGGTTCCATTTAGCTCATCTGGACACGCGCTCACGCTTTAATGGAGGGCACCAAACACGGTCGCCAACAAGCCTGCGCTTTTGCCTCCCGTGCTACGGGGCTGCACGAGGACAGTCACCCGCTTGTCACGTTCAGGGAGATAACCCAGCATCATCGCCTTCTGACACAGACCGTACCTTCGCCTTACCCTGACCTTTCCAGAGAACAACAAATTACCCTACGGCTCATACAAACCGGGCTCCTTCCAACAGCCTGCACTTCTTCACTTAATGTATACTAATCGCTACGACGCTGAATGTAAGTTTTGCTCAGAAGTAGGAACACTCCGCCCCGTAATTGGGGTGTGCGACTTTAGCCCTGAGCACCGTACGTTCTTTCCGTCAACTACCCAACAAGAGCAATGGGAGATGCTGCTGTCCAGGCCCTCTCTACCTACCCAGCTTCAGCGGGTGGACAGAACACAGGCCGCGCAGACTGCATATGGGCCTCACAGAAGAAGGAATCACTCCCCAGGGCTGCACTCTGGACCGTTCAGAAATGTGAACAGAAGTATTTCTTCCGGCTCCTCTTTCTCTGCCGCAAATCTCGTCGCCTCCGTCCGCGGCGCAGAGACGGGGAAGACAGATCGTCTAACACCAGGTTGGAGCTTACTTTAATTTTATAAAAAAGTTTCCCCTCTTGTGCTACACGAATACAACTCAACCAAACACCGTTCATGCTTCATGCATTGATTTAACCTTAACAAGAATATCTATTTAAAGTAATAAATGTTGTGGTTAAGTGCATTTCACTTCTCTCTGGTTTTGCTGTTTGGAGAGCGATGTGAGTGAATTTAAGTGACGTGGCATGGGTAATTGGTATGGATGCCGTTTACAGCTTTGCTTTCCAACCACATTCACGGGGTGGATTGGCGCGATTTTTTTGCGCTGGGCGAACAAGCACAGCGGTCAACAGCACGACTATGCATCTGCAAACGCTTTTCCGTCTACGAAATGCAATTGCTAGACGTGAGCTACTGTGGAAACTCGGGCGACGCTTATTGCACGAGCGCAGTACAACAAATAGTCACCTAAGCTGCTTGAAATGCCGAAACTAAATAAAAGTGTAAACCGGTTGTACAATATATACCTTATATTAGCAAGGCCTACGCATCCCGCTCCGTGGCTCAGTGGTCTGAGGCGCTGGATATGTTACCGCAAGTGTTTTGCAAGTCACGAGTTCGAATACCCGCGGGTACGTGCTTTTTTTTGTAAGTTAACTTTTTTGTTTTCCGCCGATGTTTTCTATATTGAGTTCACCTTTTTTTTGGGCCGCAACGTTCATGGCTACACGAACTAGTTCACAAAACGCGCTCAGGCTGGCACTGGCGCGCTAGCGAGTTGCCATAAGCACCGACTGCTTGCAGGCAGTGGGCACAGGCCAGAATGAACAGACCCTTGGCCTGGTGCGAACACGCTTTTTACGATACAGGCATGAGGGAGGCAAGCTCCAAATATGGGGGAAAAGCGCATGACATTTGGGCTTCTGCGGGTACGCGGAGGGCGTTCATGCACTGCGTAGGTCTCGGCTAGTGAATGCTACGACTACAAGCCGTCCTGGGAGGCTTATCTTGTGCATTTTACAGCCGACAACATGGCAGAAGCGCGGTACGGTGATTACTGAGATATTGAGAATGCCCATCCAACAACGCCATTGGTTATGTTTTACAGAACCCAAACTGAAACAGAAACTTGTTTGATTGCTAACCTTGGGCATCGTCCAATCACGGCGCCCCTCCTCCCAACGTCACAGCCTTAGTTGGTGCGGCCGCCGCAAACCGCGCATGGTAGTTTTTCTTCTTTCGCGCTTTGTAAAATAATTACCGATTTGTCAACCGGATAAACGATGAAAAGTGTGCTAATTTGAGCCAGTCTACGCAGTGCAAGCAAAAACGGGAGCTTGACAAATTCACTTCAGTGTCCCTTTAACTAAAAAGGGGTTAGGCCAGCGATTAGGCCAGCGATTAGCTCAGTTGTCCCAATGACGGTCTTTCATAGAACTATTCCCACAATGTTCTATTAATCGCACCACCTTTCACCTGATTCTGTCAAGAAAGGAGCTAGTTGAATCAAATTAACACAAATTTAATTCACAAGTATGCTAATTCACAAGTATTTAATTCACAAGTAATTCACATAAAACAAATGCAAAACATAGATCAGAACAAACATTGACCGCGACAAAAATGAAATATACCACGTCTACTATAGAGGTAAAGGTTCAAGAACGTAACATGGAGGTTCAAATAAACGAAACTGGAACAAAATACACATTTTGTTTTCATTTTCAATAACCCAGCGAATGAAATGTACGCGGGAAATCATGCACAAATTCTACACAGGTAAATGTTTAGGAATAACGCTAACATGGAGATTTAAATTGACATTTTTGGCCAACGCATTTTCATAACTCGCCCTCGATCATTAGCGACGGCTGAGTTTAAGGCGTTGCTCCCACCTTCGCATGTAACCACGGAACTTGTTTGAACCTTTTATATAGAAATCAATCCTTGTCACAATGTATACAGAACCCAGCCAAATTTTCTATCAAGGTCTCACGTGCTGGTCGCAACCAACGCCGTTAAGGTGTTTGTTGTGAATACGGGCTGCAGCACATCCATAACGCTGTCATGGTGGAGCTCCTTGTCGCGAAGCAACTGGTAAACACGTCCTAGAGATCGCTAATAAACTATAAAAAATGCACGGAAGGATTCAGAAGTCCTGCCAAATTACAAAAGGTAGTAACACAGTGGCATCTACCCTTGGCATTCAGGATTGGTCCTGCAGACTTGGCACTTCGTTTTCAGTACACACTTCCTTACCAAGTGCCTGCATGCGACATAGCAGGTTAATAAAATACGAAGCCCACTAACGACACTACAAGCATCAACGGTAGGGGTATCCCAGATGAGGGCTCTTGGTATTTTCGTTCCAAATATGGGAACGTAAAAAAACAGTAAACTTTTTGCAGCATAGAATGTGCGCCCCGTCACTTTTGCTTCATGCGCAGAGTCAAGAAGGGGAAGAGGGAAGAACATTCCTGGTGCCTGTCCGTCAATTTAATCCCTCTTTAACTGGAACTCTGCTATATCTCAAAATATCTTCTCGAGAAACTTTTTCTCACCGTGTGTTTACCTCCCATAGGCACTACGCATTTGCTTGCTTTATCTCGAAACGTTTTTTTTTCGGAGGACCACGGATGTCTCGAAATACTGCCAGAGAGGACACAAGACAAAGTCCGCTGCAGGCAGCTGATAAGGTCCCCGTTAGAATGATTACTCCCACTACTCACCCAACGCGATCGTGAAGTGCAAGTTTACACGGACCACGCGTCCCCGTTACCGGAATGCTGTATATGGCGTGTATATCGTTGAGATAGCTGCAGCATCCTGTGGATGACGCAACTGATCATGGGGACGAGGAGGAGCCTCCAGAATTGTTTCTGCCTACAACGGCAGAAACAATTAACATACACGCTGCGTCTGCTTTGTAACAAGGTACAATGTAGCGGTGGCGACCACTAATTCATGCGATGCATTGAGAAGCTCGAGTACCCTTTTCTGGGATGCAGATGCGAGCGCGAAAATAGCCGAATACAGTTATTCCTTCTGCAATAATAAAAGTTTCTTTTTCCTGCCAATTAATTTGTCTGTATTACGAAATCTCCCCTGTGCGATATAGTGCTTTTGTTAGCAGCACTAGCTGTTATTTCAGGGACCTGGCTACAAATTTTCTGCATTTGGTACTGGAAACTCCGCGCTTATCTAATGCTTTCAGAAAACGCATAAAAAATGAGAAAGTGTCGTTTGGGGGGGTCGATAATTTTATGGCGGGTCGTACTAAGCGGAGTCATAACGTTTCTGCGTCTACTTTCTAAATCTGCTGACCAAAGGCACAGGTTCGATTCCCGGCCCCGGCGGCCACTTTTGCGATGGATGATAAAAGCGAAAACGCCCGTGTCTTCGAGATTTCGGCGCACGTTAAAGATCCCCAGGTGTTCAAAATTAATCCGGAGCCCTCCAGTACTGCTTGCCTCAACGCCTGTGTAGCGCAGACGCATTAAACCTGATAATCCAAAATAAATCAGCTTCGCAAGCGCAAAACACCGCAGCGAGCAACGCAAATATTGCAGCGCGCTGTCTGGGAGCTGGTGCCGGGGAGCGCCGGCTGTTCAGCTAGTACACTCTAGTCGAGCTGGCCGACGCCGGCGCTCACTACGAGGCACAAGCTCACGTGCACCCGCCATTTTTTTTAATGCGAATGCATTTATTAGCCGGGGGTTGTCTTGCTCCGTTGGCCGGCGTGCGCCTGCATTGCTCCAGCGCGAGCGCACGTGAGCGCGCGCCTCGTAGTTCTGCCTTCGTCTTCGTCGTCGTCGTAAATGCGAATGCATTTCTTAGTCGGGGGTAGTCGTGCTCCGTCGGCGTGCGCCCGCAGGTGTTATCTCTCCGCGCTCCCCCTCACCCCTAGCAACAGCTGTGGCCGCTTAGCCCTCGCTCGAAACGCCGTTGCCGCACAGCTGGACGCGGCTATGGAAAGTGTGCGCGTGCGCTCCAAACCCTCCGACCCCATAGTCTTGGTTGGCGACTTCAACGTTGACGTGCGCAAGAAGAGTGGCGAGTGGCTGGTCAAGTACATGCAGACCAGGCGCTCTATGCCAGAGTTACTGGATGTAGGAGTTGCGAAATTCCCCATAGGCCCCATGTATCAAAAAGTGGCCCTGAGATTGGTCCACTGCTTTGGATCTTGTTTTACAGTGGCGCCATCTTTTGGTGACTAAATAAACTATACAACTTGCTTCGCCGCTCGACGACCTGGGCGAAAAATGGTATTTGAGTGCTTACGTAAATTCGTTATGCCAAAGGAGTCCAATGTGTTGAACTATGCAAGTGTTTTATATACATAGGGAGCAAAAGTAGTAAACAGAAATGCGACCATGGGGTCAACCGTCGCTTACGCACTGTCGTCTGCTGCGCGTCTTCTTCGGTCTTCTGGCCACAAAAAAATGAATAAGTCGCTTCGACGGCTTTATGCCACCTGAAACTGATTATTTAGAGCCGCTTGATTGACTACTGGATTATTTTTGGCATACAATGAGCTGTAGGCTAAAAGATGACTCCGAATTTGGTACTTCAGTTCGGACCTATGCTCTGCCGGAGTGCCCGCACAAGCGCTAATTGGTCGAGGCAGATGCGCGGACGCAGAAACAATCACCACCTAAAAACCGGAGTTAAGATAGTAATGACTAACTTAAGGAAGCACAAAAATAAAGAATTATGCACTTTAAAACAAAATTTAACCTTAAATTGTCAGTTTGAATATATATTTTGTTTTTTTGATAGTGCATGCGGCGACCACAGTGGCGCCACGGTACGCACGATCCAAAGTAGGGGGGGTCCAGGCGCGGGCCGTTTTTTGATGTGGAGTTTCGCAACTGCCTACATCGAAGAGCTCTGCTCTATGCATTGTCTCTCTGCCGGCTTCGACACGTGCCCAATTACGCAAGAGGGAGAGTTTCTACGGAAGCGGCGCATATACTACGGACCCGCTCTGAGAACACATCAAGACAAGTCCGTCTGGTTTGGACACCAGCGCACTCGTCCCTCCGGGCGAACGAGATGGCACACGAGGCAGCCCGAGGATTCTGCAACCAGGCTGACTCCGAGTCCGAAGAGGTGCCGTCTGACACGTGGGGGAGGGATCGGCTCTGGACATATCAGGAAATTACCCAGCACTATAGACTGAGTCGCCTGAAACTTCCGGCAGCTCACAGATCCCTCACAAGAGGACAATCAGTAGCGTGGCGTAGGCTGCAGACATTCACTTTCCCCCACCCCGCCCTATGCCATCGACAGTACCCAGAAAGGTACCAGGGCACATGCAAATGGTGTGGACTGCCAGCTGCTTCACTGACCCACATGGTTTGGGCCTGCCATCTCAAACCCCAGTCCGCCAACCCCGGATTCCACATCAGTAATTCCGAGCAGTGGGAGGCCGCGCTGCTCAGCTGCATTCCCGAAGTACAAGCTGCGGTCATTCAGCTGGCGGAAGACGCCTCCAGGGTCCATGGGCTCCTGGCCGCCGTCTGACGAAGCGCCCACCCGGAACCTCCCTCTCGGGTGGTTACGCTCAGCAAAGATGACAAATAAAGTTTTATCTCTCTCTCTCTCTCTCTGCCCCACTACCATTCACGGAAGTTGCATTGATCTGGTCTTTACGCGAAACTGTGACGCGCGTATGCTTCTCAAAGACCCTTTGACCATGCACTTTAGCGATCACAAGGCAGTGATTGTGGCCGTCAGGTACAACGATAACACAAACAGGTGCTGATGAATAAATGATTACGTTCACACTGTCGTCATTAATTACGCCATTACTCGCAACACACTCATCGGTGCACCCAATGCATTCGCATTTCTGCACGATTCCCTTCGGGGAGGTGCGGGGGAATTTTTTTTTAACAGCGGAGCTACTGTAGCTGGCCGTAATGCCTTGCGCGCAACGCTCTAAAAATACCAATTAAATGTAGAACTCTCGTGAGCGCGTGCCTCGCGGAGCGCTGAGCGCCCCCGGCACGTCCCGTGGCTTTTGCAAAAAAAAAAAAAAAAAAAAAGGAGCCAGAAAGTGCAGGGTGCTCGTGAGCACGTCGCTCGATGCAATATCGATGACTACAACTAGCACAGTGCAAAGCGACGGCGTAGCATGTCCTTAGTGCTCACGTAGAAAAAAATCCTGCAGCTTCGCTATGTTTCAAGCCTTGCGCAACTTTTTGCAAGCTTCCCCAGATTTTTTTCTTGTTACGCTGGACGGCGGAACTAAAGGCTTAAAAATCTCTGCTTTTAAAAGAATAAATATCACTCAGGAGTCTATCTGCACATTTCGTTTTCCCTTACAACGCTTATGGTGAATAGAAAACTTCCGCAATAAAAAAAAATGAAGCGCGACCAACCAAAGTTCGTATTTCGTTGGCTATAGATGTCCCACTGTATTCAGTTTGCGCAAGGATGGTGTCCCGAATTTTAAGTTGTATTTTTCATGTCTGCGAAGAAAAACTGCCGAGTTTGTTTGCGCGTTTGAAGCGCGAGGCGGTGAAAACCGAACATGGGGGTGTGTACACGCGTTTTTTCACGTTTCAAACGGCGTATTATTTCGAGGTTGACCGCGAAAATATAGAATACACATGGATACTCGCGAAATGAGCTAGGGACGTGGTCTCTACAGGGCGGCATACTCCACGTACCCAGCAAGAAACTATTTCTTTCACTGATGTTACTCAATTTACACATACAGGACTTCAGGCCTGGGACGAACAAAGGCTAGAGTACCGTGTATTTTTGTTTTGCGTGCGCAAAAAATGCCTTACGGGAATGCCAATCTCATTGATGGTCAGCAGAAAGCGGCTAGCTCTAACAGTTTGTGTCTTTCCTGGGGGACCGCCGTCAGCACTACAGTGAACCAAGATGTGGTCTGCGAAAAATAAAGGCATCCGCGTGCCAGTTGTCTCCGTTCAACCCCACTGCGCATGCGCAATCCCCTAGCGGCCAAGTCCCTAGGCAGTCCGGTGGGGGCAGCAGACGACATTTCCCACAGCTCCCGCACAATCGGGAAGGGGTCGTGGTTGTATTTACATCGTTTGATTTTTTGTGTGTGCTCGTTGTGCGCGGAACAATGCCCACAACTTGTGCTGCGTTCCGCTGTAAGTCGGAGTGCCGAAAAGGGAACGGTGTCGGCTTCTATCGCTTCCCGTCGTCCGCACGCGATCGGCTACGGCGGCTTGCGTCGCTCGCGTCGGCTCGGGTGATGGGAACTTTAGGCTTAGCATCCTGGCGGATATTTGATCGCCGCTATCTGTGCAACTGCGAATGACAATCCGCAACACAACTTTTCACTACACCATCATCCCCTTTCTCGCATGTGGAACTCTAAGTTATAACTGCCGTTTGAGCGATCGGTGACCAAGACATCTGCGTAGCCTGTTTCGATGCTTCCGCGCAGGTATCGCCATCTCTCGGCCGCTCGGCGCACCGCGCGCCGCGGCGACCGGTCAGCGTACGCTTGCATCGCGGCAGATATATCTGATCGCCGCTTTTAAAATAAGCCCTGACAACAATCCCTAGCACAATTTTTCACCACAATAACACCTACTTTCTCGCATGTGGAACTTTTTAGCGATCACATTGATTCAGAAGAGCAGCGACAAGCGCGGTTGCTACCGTGGTCTGCGCCGGTTCGAGCCGCTGAGTGTGCCGAGCTGGCAGGCGCGGCCGGCGTGTGCGCGGACTGTTTCCAAAGGCAGAAAACGCTTCACGATTGCTTGCTTTATCCATTTCTGGCGAACAAACGCGCAGAATCTACAAATTCAGCTCAGCGATCATTGTAGTTGACCATGGAGCAAAAACAGTGGGCGGAGCGACGCTGACGACGCATCTCATGCGCGCATCAGGCCGTCTCAAATTCACGCGTACGACTAGTCGTGGCGACAGTCGTAACGATCAGTCGCATGCGAATCGCGTATACCAATCGTACATGTGTCCAGCGCTTAAAGGCATTTTGCGAACTGTCGGCCTTTGTTGAGCTGGCGATCGCACTTCATGCCAGACGACTCCAAGTACTGCTCGCTCTGCTACTCGGACGGCACACGGATCTGTCCGAGATTTCTCTGCCAGCCCTCATTCAGTGATAAGAAGCCGCCTGGTATTATGTGATGACCAGGGGCTGTCATCTTAAGGCGTTATAACACCAACACAGAAGAAAAACTTCGGCTGCTCCTTGCCGTAATGTGGGATTGCCGTGCATACAACGAGAACGCAGCCGGAGGAAACGCCGGCAAACCCTACCGCCTCAACTTCCGCTAGGCACGCTAGGTGGCAGCACACCGCAATGAAAGAGGCGGATTGCCTTCGGGATCGTTCACTTGGATCAGTGCTGAGTAGTACGTTGTATCAGTCTAAAGAGTGGTGCCCCGCAAGGATATATTTTGTCACCTGTTCTGTTTAATTTGTTTGTTAATGATCTTGTTATTGTTGCTAAAGCTATGATAATGTATCAATACGCTGATGACACCACGCTGGTGTCGGATTACTCGGATTATTCCCTAGCTCTTCAGGATGGTGCTAGAAATGTAGCCTATTGGTTTGAGGCGAACCTAATAACAATTATTCCTGCACAAAGTCGGCTAATTTGTTTTCGCAATCCACAGAAAACAGTTCCAAATGACTTGTTTAGTTTGACGCTTGTTTATTACTCATCCACCATTACGAGCCTCCTTGGCAGCTAATATCAGAACATTTTTATTTCATAACCAAGCAAGCTGCGTACGTGAGGCATTCTTCGAGTAAATGCGTTGGTAAAATTACTGAAGCAGTAGTGTTACTCACCTGAAAACAAAGCACATTTTAGGCGCAGGATCGCATTAAGAAGGTCGGCCGCAAATCCAAAAGCCCGACGGCATTCCTTCATAATAGGCGTAGCATTTTTTATGTACTAGTGGGGCGTTTTGTAAATACATTATTTAATTTGTGACCTGGCTTAAACATAGGTCTACCCTGAGCAGGCATCTTCTCTCGAAATTTGTCCGATTAACCTAGTATACTGATGAGCCCTGCTACATGCAAACAATAACTCCCATTTTTCAGGAGTACTATGATGGCTTTTGTTCTTACTGCACTGGTTATTATCCAACTACCTCTTTGCAATCCACTTCAAGGGCTTTAACACTGAAGCAAAGCTAACTCGCTTGCGCCGTTCAACACCGAGCAGTAGCAGACGACTTCAGGAGGAGAGATCTGAACGCGACCGCCGCGCCACCGCTGCGCGGGCGCCAGGATGGGGCCGCTCCGCGAGTGCGCGTTATTTCCCAACTGAGTTAATCTAAAAACGTTGGCCGTCACCTTACCGTTGTCAGATGGAGTGGGTGGTTGCACAGAGGTGCTTGCCCCAGAGCTTACAAACTCATCCATCCATCATCATCCAACTACGCTGCTCAGGTAAGGGTCCCCGGGTGGTGTGGGGCGTCTGAGGTTTTTTTGTTTAGAGCAGCGGTCCTTTTTTTTTATGTGGGCGAGCGTCATTCGCTTGGTTCAGCTTTGAATCCAGCAATCCGTAGTCTCGCTCCGAGGTGCGTAGCACAACTTCGAGAGCCATCGGGCGACCCGAAAATGCGGGATGGGGGGGCGGGGGGCATTATGGGGGGGGGGGGGGGAGATGCTTCAGGGGTTACCTGGTCTTCTTGGGCAATTTTCGGTGGCCTTTTCCGTCACGGCACCGTCACGTCAAGAAGCCGCGACGGAGCCGTAAACGGAGTAGTGTTCGTACTGGAGCTCTCCGTCAGAGTGCAGGGTCGTCTGCCCAGTGATCAGTTTAGCCTAGTATTCAGCGTGCTTATTGTGTAAAGTAAAGAATTGTGCTCACTTTTTGCTAAATTTAGCCGTAAAAATGTGTTTTTTTACCGCGAGGCATGGTCCCGTCGCGTTGATGGGACGGAAACGTATAGAGCTCGGCCTCCGGTCACCGTCGCACCGTTTTCGGGGAAAAATCGCCCGGAAAACCGTCGCCCATAACGGAAGACGGTGACGTGACGGTGACGTGACGAGGTTAAAAACGGCTGTGTGGATGAGGGCTTACCCGGCGTGCGGTCGGCGTGCTGACAAAATCCTGAAAGGACGCTGGAACAGCTGATAGTTTAACTTGAATCTCGAACATACTTTGACTCTCGAACTCGAACATATGCGCCACCGCTGTTTGTCGCTAAAACTTTCACGATGTTTTATTGACCGGATGTTTAATCGGCTTCTCAAATTGTTTGCTGTACGTGTGAAATTGAAGGCTCACTATTTTTTTAGTGCCACCCATACAAGCGTGCCGAAACAAAGGGACAGTTCGAAATTACGTGCGAAGGTGTCAAACAGTGTAAATGTTGCTGATCAGGTGGTGCTTGCCTAAATACCAACTAAGGAGTCCCTCTGCGGCGCCGTTCCATAATATACAGGCTGTATTCATGCATTTTTTTGTTCCGAAGCTGTTCCGCAATAAGTTCAAAACATTTATCCTTTTCGTGTGGTGCTTGTTCAGTCTTGAATGATACAAGTGCTTGAATAACCTTTGAAAGCATTGTTGGGTTCCTGTGAGTTCAGTGTATGTGTCTTCTCTTTGGTTTAAATAAAAACTTCAACGTCAACATGGCAGCAAGCAGCTGATCATAACTCTGTGTTTTTACGAAAAAGCCAGAGCCTTTTAATATCTTATTTTGCTGGAGGACATGGTGTAGGCAAGCATGTTAGTGTGCTGGATTTTAAGAGAGCATAATTGTGCTCTAAACAGCTGTACAAAAGCCTTGCAAAGCCTAAAGCAATGGCATTCATTTCGCTGCAGGTACCAGTTGTGTCACAGTGCAAGGAGCAGACCAGCAGGTACCACAAGAAGCTGCACCAGGCATGCAACCAGTTTCCAAGTCATTGGATTGACGATCAGCAGCGCAAGACGGGGCAAGCATGCCGCCAGCCTGTGAAAAATACCGCAGTTCTAGCAAGGACCACCCGCAAAAAAGCAAAAGGGGGCTGGGAGAGGTTGACGGCAACTATGTGTAAATAGTAAAAATAATTGTGTTCATTCAGCTGCACAATAAGAGAAAAACAACTGGTGAGGAGAGCGCCTTGCAGTGCCATGGAAGATGTTCTTTGAATCGATAGTGTTAGACACTCAAGATGCAAACTAATTTTCTCGCGTGCTAGAAAATTAGTTGTTCAAGACCATTCATTGTATGTATATAATGACTTATACGGGCGTACGGCTCATATTTCGCCGCGCGCATGCAGCGCCGTTTCCTCCCCTGGCGGCCTTTGCTCCCATTTCATTGCCGCACACGGGGTGCGCTCTTCCGCAGATTCGCTTGGAGTACGCTGCTTGCTGCATCGCCGTGATGAAAACTAGCGCGCCTAAGAGGAAAAGACAGGGCTCTAAATATTGTTGTGTAGTTGGGTGCCACTACAGCGTCGCAAACACGAAGGGAAAAGAGCCCATCATCAAGTTCTATTCGTTTCCCGGCAAGTGGTACGAGACAGACCGCCGAGAAGCCTGGATTAGGGCTGTGCGGCGGAAAAGTGAGTGACCGTTTCTCTGCCTTTCTCCTGTCATTCAGTAGCTGAACTGCCCTAAATTACCTTACTTTCTAATAGCTCTGATGGCTCCCCGTGGCTCCCCCCAAAAAACACACGAATATGCAGCAGGCACTTCGTGAACAATGCAAAGAGCGAGAGCCAGGCCAACCCAGCCTACCTGCCGACTCTGTTTCCGGATGTTTACAAAAAGCGGCGGGTAAGCGGTGAGAGACACGAAAGGTAAGATGAAGGGTAGAATCAGCCAGATTTCGCACTGACTTATACTCGCCCTGCTTTTACCGCAGATGGGCAAAGCGGAATCGATCAGCTGCTAGAAATTTGACGTCGCCTCATCCGCCCGAGGAATCCTCACCCGTGGACGTGCTGTCGAACGCGTCGGAGGACGACTGCTCGCCAGAAGCGGATGCGCAATCAAAAGCCTTGGAGCAGGGCTCGCTGCTCTTGACGGAGGTGGAAGTCGACGCTCAGCAGTTTACATTGACTTGCGTCGCGGTTAGTTGTCTTACAACGTGCAGATCGCAGGCTATGTGACCGGTGGCATGTAGCTCACCATATATAATTGTTTTTCTTCGAACTACACAGGAAACGCAGACAGATCCTGTGTGCTGCAAGGGTCCTTTGCAGCTCATGCTGTCTGCAACCGATGGAACCCATGGGGCCACACAAGTCACTCACGTTGCTCAAGCAGACAAGGTGATTTTTTTTTAGCACTCAAAGCAACATACTTTCAACTCCTTCGATGGGGTAACTAAAAAAATAAATCTACAATTAAATTGTGTACCTGTTAAAATAATAAATTTGTACGCAAAAACGCCCGTGTGTTCGACATTTCAGCACACGTTAAAGATCCTCAGGTGGTCAAAATTAATCCGGAACCCTGCACTACGGCGCGCCTCGTCGTCTGTGTAGCGTCGGCGCGTTAAACCTCATAATCAATCAATCACGAAACCACGGTGAAAAGAGGAATCGAGCGAATGCATTCCTAATCAAAATACATGGGAACAGGTCCGCGATGGTCTTGTTCACGTCCCGCTTGGGTTTTTTTGACGGTTTTCCCCACTGCTGGGGTCTGCTTGTGCAGGTATCGTCAGTTGCCTCATTCACGTAGGCGCACACAGCCGCGGCATGCTTACAGCGGCCGGTTATTCCCGCCTTGCAAGAGCACGTCCCGGAGGCTACGGACCGTGTGTGAGCGCAGATCTGCATGCGAAAAGTCAATTTAGTATCACCACCTTTGAGTACTTAGCCTCTGAGCGCGAATACATTCGACAAGAGCGGTAGAAAGAACACAAAAAAGAGAAAGAGCGTTTACCTTCAGACGCACGTCGTAGACGACGTTGTCTTGCACTTGTGAAACGCACTTGGCGTTCAGCTGATGCTCGTCTGCTTGCATTATCTCCTCCACCGCGAACACATGTTTCACGAGTAGCTTTCCTTTCTTTAGGGTCGCCTTCCTAAAAAATAGCTCACAGTTTTTGAGAGGAAGGAAGCCGCAGTAGAATGCCAACGTGTTAGCCGCCATTGAAAACCAGCAGCGGCCGCACGGCAGCTCGGTGCGCGTACGGCAATCTAGGGCGGTTCTCCGCCGCGCGCAGCGCTGCTAGTATCGCTCCGGCGCGCCACCTGGCCCAGCCGTACGCCCCTATAGCACTGGCTTGACTTTGCAATAGCCTAGGCACCGTGTGATACCAACTTCATTTAACTACTCGTAGCATCAACATGAAGACTTGGGGACGTGTTTATTGAAGTGACAGAATGAAGTATTCTGCGTGGTGTTTTAGCCCACTGTGTTCCATAAGTGGTATTCACATAAGAGACTCTGCTGAGGAGGAGGGAGAGCTCCACGTCCTCGCTGCTCATTTGAATCCACATTAAAGCCAGGTTCGTCTGTGCACCTTTCACAAACTGTTTTTGTGACGCTGCTGCCACCTCCAACAAGATATGGATGAAGGCATGGAGGAAAGAAAAGTTTAGGAGGGAGCGTCACGTGACTATCGGAAGCCTAGTCATAAAAAATAAAAAGGAAAAACTGATGGGAGATGCCCCACCTCAAGTGATAGGAAAGCTGTAGTTCTTTGCGCCTCACGCGGCCGCCCGCCTGCCCGCGCTATGCTTCGTCGTTCCCTTTGGTTGCCGGGCCGTCCGGGTATTCAGGTTTCGGCGACGAGTCCCCGTCCGGGCGTTGCGCGCAGCGCTGCCTGCAGCCCTAACGCGCAGCGGGCTGATCGTGCAGGCAAAGTGTTCGGACGGGAGAGACAGAAAACATTTATTTATTAATCTCTGGGATCCGTCGAAGTGCGCCGCAGTCGAAGTGTCGTGTTCCGCCACAGTGCAAAAGTGGAGATGTCAGAGTACGACATCTGTGCCTCACATTTTATTTCACAAAACTCACCTCACTTCCTTTTTTCTTGTCATTTTATCTTTTCACCTCCCAGGCGTAATTTAGCGTTCGTTACCCATGTACCTATCGCACGGATTGAGCAGTACTCGGACAACCAGCCCGCGTTCTGCCTGCGACGCGAGGCGGAAAATGATTTGTTCTTCCCGCGCCCGCAACCAACATCAGTGGTTCTGCACCTTTTCTTTCTAATGCACTGAAGGAGATAGCAACGCAAAACAGACGCCGTCACGACAATTGTGGCACGTACAACGTGCCACCATGTCGGA